>NC_066886.1:8438925-9046425 GCF_022985175.1 Labeo rohita | reverse complement strand
ACCAACCAACCTTCCATCCATCTATCCATCCATCCATCCATCCATCCATCCAACCCAACCAACCAACCAACCAACCAACCATGCAACCATCCATTCTTCCATCCATCCATTCAACCAACCAACCATCCAGCCAACCAACCAACCAAACAAGAAACCATCCAACCAACCAGCCAACCAACCAAACAAGAAACCATCCAACCAACCAACCATCCATCCAGCCAGCCAGTGAGCCAGCCAACCAACCAATCAATTGCATATAACATTTAGTTTGACCTCTGGAGGTTGGCAGTCATGATTTTCTGATGTTAAAAAACAACATAACTGAAGGGAAAAAATTAAAAAAAAAAGTGCAGAAACAAATTTCACTCATAAATAGCTAGGAAATTTCACAAACAATTAAGAAGAAGCAGCATGTAACACATGAAATTGTTTTCTTAATGATTTGTTTAAAAAATCATAATATTTTGTACTATTTGTACCGTATTTGTGAAAAAAGCTATATGCATTCCTATTTCATATCTATACAGTTCTTTCGCCTCACTGATAAAAATAAAAATCCTGTGTAATTCTATTAATGGCAGTTTCACGCTCTCGTTCTTTTAACTTCGATGTCGTGGCGACCTGCCGGATAAATGAAAGGCATTTAAAGATGTCTAATGTGCCTGTCTGAGTCCTCCTCCGTCCGCCTGGGGGAAAAGGGGGCGCTCTTAAAGGCGTGACCATCTGCTCCTATTTTAAATTACATATCTTCACACACATGGTGGGCAGCTAAGATTTAATTAGTCGTTTCCCGAGTGCTCAAGGTTAGTGTGCCTGAGAAACAACCCTATTGATCTCAGTAATTAACACAGAGAGGTGAAGAGTGATGGACATCAGACTGAAATTTCAGAGAGAGGATATGACCCAATTTGCATACTTATACTATGCACTAAAAGTAAATACTTGCTGATAATGGAAAAGCACATACTAGTGCATTTTAAGTGTGTAGTAAGATTATAGAAATATTATATCATGCCATAAAAATCTATACTGATTCCACAGACCCTCCTGTCTTGTACTGTAAGTGTTAATATATTAAATTAAATTATTATTACTTACATATATTTTAGGGAGTTTACACAAAGGGGTCAAGGTTTGGCTGGTTAGCAGTCCAGTTGGCACCTGCTGGTCAATTTCGCAACTTCACCTTATGAAAGTATAAAGCATATTTTGCATTTATTTGATGAAAAAATACATTAATTGGATAGTTCACCCAAAAAATGAAAATTCTGTCATGATTTACTCACCCCCAAGTTGTTTCAAACTTTTCGACCCTGCATAGACAGCGACACAACTCACATGTTCAAGGCTAAGAAAGGTAGTAAAGACATTGTTAAAATAGTCCATGTGACATCAGTGGTTCAAACATAATTTTATGAAGCTACGAGAATACTTTCTGTGCGCAAAGAAAACAAAAACAATGACTTCATTCAACATTTTCTTCTCTTCCATGTCAGTCTTCGACACACGTTCAAGAGAGTAATTTGTGTTCTGAAGATGAATGTTTTACGGTTTGGAATGACATGAAGGTGAATTATTGACAGAAATTTCATTTTTGGCTGAACTAAACATTATTATTTAAAATACTATTTAAATAATACTATTATATAATACTATTTAAAACATTATTATTGTTACATATAAAATAATTCTTTTTTAAAATGTATTTTATACCTGTGATGACAAAGCTGAATTTTCAGCAGCCATTACTCCAGTCTTCAATGTAAATCATTCTAATATCTTGATTTGGTGCTTAACTTTCTTTCTTTTTTTTATTATGTTGATACAAAACATTTGTGCCACTTAATATTTCTGTGCAAACTGATACTTTTTTCAATATTCTTTGATGAATAGAAAGTTCAAAGAATTGTATTTATTATAAATGTCACTTTTGATCATTGTAATACATCCTTGTGCATTAATTTCTTTAAAAAAAGTTTTGAATGCTAATGTCTATGATAATGCAATGTTTTTTATTATTTTTGCAAGCCACACATCAAACATAAAAATTGTAATGTTTTTCCCCATCGACTGCCTTTGATCTTAATTACTCTTTGTCTGAAATGCTCATCGGTCAACATTGCAGAAAAAAATGCTGTTTTTTTTCAACTACTGTTTATATAACACAGTATCACTTTTGTCCACAAATGTCCACTTGACAAACCATTTCCATTAAAATCAACAGATTTACATAACTCTGACAGGCTGTAAACTCTCAGCTTTGCCCTTGCGTTCCTCAACATTATCACCACAAATTCCTTTCAGCTAAAATATCTTTATATAATGTCCTTCAACAGCAGACATGACAGTAAACTGTCTGCTTCTACATCCAGTTTTCTCTTCCAAGTCAATACTGTCAAGGTAAAGAAACAGTTTTTGAATCGTGCTGTATAAATTTGTTAAAGTCGACACATTTGTAGCTCTGAATAACGTCACATAACAGCACAGACATGTGAAATTAACTATTTCGCTTTTAAATACTGATCTTTGTTACATTTGCAAAGTGTCGGCCAGTCATCTAGACAGATATTATCTGGCCGCTGCATCCCGACAATTTATCCAGGCTCCTTGAAGTTAAAAATAGATCAAAACACATCTCGATACCCTCATGTTCTGTTCCAGTGTCTGTTTACAAAAGCGTCTGTATGCGATGCCCCCTTGGAGAGAGTGAGATATTGTTAAAAGTTAGCTGTGAAACATCAGACCTCGCATAGAACAAGTTAAAACTGTGCAGCGGATGCTGAGATGATGCAGAAACACTGAGAAACGCAGCAGGCATTCAGTAAAATGACCTTTGCTTGTTCCTCCCTCTGGTCTCCTGCTGCAAAAATTGAGGTGAAAGTTCTACGGAAAAGAAGCGTGAAAGGAGGTTGCGTCCTGCATCCTGACCATTTCCCTCCGGCTAAAACCTTTCTTTTCTCCTGCCATATGTAACCATAGAAACACATTCCAGACTCCTCCACACCTATTCGGTTTCTCCAGGGGCCAAAAGGGACAGCGATGTTATGCGAGAGGGTTGGAGGGGGGGGGAGAGGGGGAGTATAAAAGGCGAGAAATCTCTCCACTGGACTCCGATTAAATTCATTTTCAGTCATCATCTTCCGGAGAGGCCCGTCGCTCTAAGTTGTTTTTCACCCAGGGTTCCAGTCGTATCTGTAATGCTGTGCTGCACGCTGAGACTAAGAGACTTACATAATGATTTATGAGTCTACAAAACTATGTGCTTTTAGCCCGGAGCAAACAGGTTTTTTTTGTGCATGTTTTTTTTGATTACACTTCGTAAACTAATTTAATTTTCTGCTAAGTGCATACACAGACAGGCAGGTCATAAACATGAACACAGATTCGTTTTAGCGTAATATATTCTCTGTCACCTTGCTCAGTCAAGGACATGAAAACTAGAGGAAAAGAAATTCTCTGATCATCAGGTGCTAAAAACTTCTAGACTCTCTATTTAATGCATGGGGGAAAGATGTCTGTTAAAGCTGAAGCTTTATAAAAACGCCTTCTTCAACAACAAGAACATTCAGCAAACACACTAAGGAATAAATAACAATATAGAGGGAAAATATGGCCTTAAAGGGATAGTTCACCCAAAAATGAAAATTACCCCATGATTTAATCACTCTGAAGTCATCCTAGGTGTATATGACTTTCTTCTTTTTAGACGAATGACATCAGAGTTATATTTAAAATTGTTCTGGCTCTTTTAAGCTTTATAATGGCAGTGAATGGGTGTTGAGATTTTGAAGCCAAATAAAGTGCATCCATCCATTATAGAAAGTTCTCCACACATATCCAATGGGTTAATAAAGGACTTTTAAAATGAATTGATCCATTTGTGTAAAAAAAAATGATATAAATGTTTAAAATGGTATAAATCATCTCTAGTATGTTTGTTCATTAGAGAGTGGCATTCCAGCTCCAGTGAAAAGTGACGAATGCAGAAGATTTTTCTTACACAAACACATCGATTCACTTCAGAAGGCCTTTATTAACCCCCCTGAGCCACGTGGAGTACGTTTTATGATGGATGGACGCATTTTATTGGACTTGGGACTAACTCCAATTCTATTTGTCAGAAAGAAGAAAGTCTTATATACCTAGGGTGGCTTAAGGGTAAGTAAATCATGGGGTAATTTTTATTTTTGGGTGAACTATCACTACTTCAGATAAACAAAATAGCGAACACAATAATATATTTCATTAAAATGAATATAAATATGCTCATATATATGCTCTATAGAAATATCTATATCTATCTATCTATCTATCTATATATATATGAGCATATAACAATATTATACTACATCAAACATCTAAAGCAAACTGAACGGCCAAGTTTCAGTGTTTCAGTGTTCAAGCGGGATACACATCCTGGCTTTTCAAAATGTTTGTTTACTTCACTGTCTGGACGCAAATTCATCAATTATTTCTTTGTAATGTAATAATAATACCTTGAGGACCAGAGTTGCGTAAGCCAAGAAAAGGCCCTGGAAACAACTACTGCGTTAGACATTTATAGGTTGATTATCCAGCACACTTTAGTTCTACAATTCACACAGTTTGGTGTTGTTGACATTTATATTTTAGTTTGTGTTCAGTGCAGTCCTTGAGGCTTCATAAAACTGTCAATAAGTTACTGATTTCAAACAAGAGTGGCTCTATATTTTATTTTTAGCAGTGCAATTTAATACACATTACCTGTAATAAGAGATATTTTAATAACACTGAATGACAAACACAAAGTAAAGCTATTCTGTTAATGAATCGTCTTAATTGCTGCTCTTATCTGAATACCTTGATTATCCTAATGCTTTCCTTGCCCATTCCTGCAAAAATGCCCCATGAATGAACATTTGATCTCAATTAGCAGTTGAAAGCCATACATAAAGACCAATGGAGATACATGTTTGAATATCACACTGGCTGATCTTGTCAAGGTTAAGTAATACCTCCAACCCAAAATGCACATTTGATGGAGCATTAAAAGCTCTAATTAAGTTCCATGAATCCTGCCAGGGGCGCCAGTTTGCCTCCCTGTGACACCAATCAGAACCTATTTGTGTCTTATCAGAAAGAATTCTGTATTTTACACCTTTATGCCCAACCTTGGGGAAAAACTATTTAATCACAAGATTGGAATGATATTAAATGCAAAAGTAGAGGACTGTTGACGTCCCGCATGGCAGGGGCTTAGCAGAAGTTTTGGATTGTTTTTAAACAGTCTGGCAACTTTCTTACTTGGCACCTTCGATTAAACTGTCTTCATGAGCTATCGGAATTATAGTAAATTTGAGTTTCCTAGTCAGAAATTGGACACGAATGGCCCCTGGAAAACTATTATTTTGATACCTGAGTTTCCAAGTTGGGCAGGCCATAAACTTTAAACACGGTGGAGGAAAGAAACATAGCTGCAGTACTAGTAAGTTTTATTTGTTTTTCCTACAGCATCTACATTGCTTTCTCTTGTCATTACAGTCATGTATACAGTGCCTTGCAAAAGTATTCATACCCCTTCATTTTTTTTTCCCCCATTTTGTTATGTTGCTTTCTTTTTTCACATCAGTGTAAATTCCATACACCATACTGGCAACGCACAAACAGGTTTTTAACATCTTTGCAAATTTATTAAAAATAAAAAACTGAAATGATTCTATTGCATAAGTATTCATACCCTTATCTGAGACAGTTGACATTTAGCTCAGGGGCACTGATATTGCTTGTAGATGTTACTACACTTCGAGTGGAGTTAACCTGTGACAAATTCAATTGAATGGGTATGATTTGGAAAAGAACATGTATTAATAAAAGGTCTAACAGCTGAAAATGAATATCAGAGCAAAAACCAAGCCCTGGAGTCAAAAAACTACCTGTAGATCTCAGAAACAGGATTGCATCAAGCCACAAATCTGGGAAAGAGTTCAGGGGGAAAAACTCCTGCACTGAAGGTTCACAGAAGCATGTAGTCTCAGTTACCCTTAATGGAGGAGGTTTGAAACATCCAGGACTCTTCCTAGAGCTGGCCTCCAGGCCAAATTGAGTAACTGATGAAGAAGGGCTTTAGTTAGAGTGGAGATTAAGAAGCTGACGGTCATGCTAGTTGAGCTCCATGATCATATATAGAGATAAATTACCTTACAGAAGGACAACATCCCTGCAACACTCCACCGATCTGGGCTTTATGACGGTGTGGCCAGACTCAATACTCTTCTCAGTGAAGACATATGATAACACACTGGGAATTTGCAAAAAAAGCATCTGAAGGATCCTCAGACTTTAAGAAACCAGATTCTCTGGTCTGATGGACCTCAGTTCCAAGCATCCTGTTTGGAGGAAACCAGACACTGCTCATCACCTGCACAGTAGCATCCCAACAGTAAAGTGTGGTGGTAGCAGCCTCATGCTGTGGGGCTGTTTTTCAGTGGCAGGGACTGAAGGACTCGTCAGAGTAGAAAGAAAAGCTCAATGCACCAAAATATTGAGATAGCCTTAATGAAAACTTAGTCTAGAACATTCAGAACTTCAGACTGGGCAGAAGGTTCATCTTCCAACAGGACAATGACCCTAAGCACACAGCAAGAATGGCTTATAGACAGCTCCTTAAATGTCCTTAACTGGCCCAGCCACAGCCTGGACTTGAACCCAATCAAATATTTCTGGAGAAACCTGAAACTGTCTGCCAGCCCTCATACAAGCTGACAGAGCTTGAGAGATGAGAAGAAGAATGGCAGATAATTGCCAAATGCTGATGTGCAAAGCTTGTCACATCATACCCCAAAAAAACCTGAGGCTATAAAGGTGCTACAGTTAAATAATGAGTTAAGGGTATGAATACTTATGCAATGCACTTATTTCAGTTTTTTTTTTTTTTTTTTTTTTTAAATGTACGAAGTTGTGACAATTCTGCTTTTTACTTTGTCATTATGGTGTATGGAGTGTAGACTGATGTGGAAAAAAGTAATTTAAAGCAGTTTAATATAAGGCAGGAACATTTAAACAGGTGAACAAAAGGGTATGAATACTTTCGCAAGACACTGTATTTATGTATATAAATAACAATTAGTTGCAACTTGTATGTATTGTACACAGCGAAAATAGCAAAAAGCAAAATAGATAAAATCAGTTGGATATTGACTAAATATTTCCTATGCATTTTGGATTTAATAAAATTTCCCCAATAATTGGACGAGAACAAACATGATTCCAGTTCTTTTTGACAACAATGCACTTGAACGTGACAAACTTGTAGCTACGACTTTATGCTAACCCAAAATAAAAAAATCTGTAATTATTTGCTTGTGTCATTCCAAACTTATGATTTTTGAAGTTATTTTTAAAAATGCCTGTTTTTTTTTTTTTTTGGTCCACATAAAAGTCAATGGATTCCAACATTCCCAAAGCACCTTCGAAATATTTGAAAATATTAGAAATTTATTATATATCATTTATAGAAATATTAACTATTTATAGAAATATTTTGATGAAACTTCTATGCAAATATGTACTACCATTAAAAAATTTGGAGTTTTCATTATTTTTTAAGTTAGGAGCAATTGTTTGAAATCTTTTTTTTTTTTTTTTTTTTAACATTAGAATTAACATTATAAATGCATATTAGTAACAAAGTCTTTTTGTTGCTTTGGTCAATTTAATGTTGCTGCTGAATGAAAATATTGATTTCTTAAAAAAACCCTTTGTAGTTTATATTTATGACAAACATTTGTGCATGATATCACCATTGCCTCATGGTTCACTGGGGGTTTCCAAGATCTGTGGTACACCACTGCTTATCCTCTCTCTCTCGTCATCTCGCTTTGCCATGTTTTCATTTTCTGCTCTTTTGACAAAGACAATGTAAAGCATTCTCCTTTTCTCGCTTGCTCTGCCTTTCAAAACACAAACAGACTCCGACAAACAACAGCAAATCACACTCTTGAAAAATGAAAGCCGAAGAGCTTTTTTTGTGGGACATAATCCACTTCCCACACGACTGTGTACAGAAAACCTGTGATGGTGAGCTTTTACATGTGAATAAACAAGCTCGCTGAGATCAAGCCGTGCACACAGCTCGTCAAAGGGAGCACGGGGCTGGTGCATTTTGCACCACAAACCCATTCTGGTCTAGTTTCCTGGGGTCCCACAGGAACTGCTGGCACTTAGACACCTCGAGCACGCTGAGAAGAGATGAGCCGCTCACCAGGGGACAAGTTCGTCCTCCGTGTTTACTTCATGCTTGCTTTGATATGAAACGCAGTGTGCTTTATTCCATTCGGTTATGCCTCTAACCGCAGGGGTCAATATGACTTTTCATTGCCTGGTTATGAGATTCAATTATCCTCCACTTGGGAAAAAAGTTCCTGAATTGAAGATATCAAATGAAAAAAATGAAAGTTGTGGTGTGCAATATGAGAACATGTTACAAAGCTATAACATGAACATTTCCAAAGCTATAAAGCTATTTCCTAGAGGAAATAAAGCCGTTCAGTTTGTAAACCTTCCTTAAAACTTAAGTTGCTACTGTACATAAAGACTATATCTGTCCGATTCATCAAGCACAGCACATAATGGTTCAAAAATTCACATCTGCAGTATGAAGGTGTGTCATTTATGTTAGAACAAAAAATGAAAGAATTTCTGTCTTTTGAGCTCTATAACTTTATACATCCATTGATTTTTATGTTATTTAATATTTACTTTTATCTATTTTTAAGTATTAGCACTAGAGAGCGCTTCTGAGGTGCAACGTTTTTTTTTTAATTGAGATGCTTTGGTACAGAATATCCGCCGAAGTGTAACTAGTATCTGATTTAGCAGATAATTTATTTATGAATATATACATTTTGACAAAATATAAAGTGCTTACCCTGGCCCTTGTTTTAAATGATTTTGTTCCGTTGTTGTGCTTCTTGTTGTCGTCTGTTGCTGTTGTACAAGGAGGATGTAGCGATTGGTCAGTAAGTAATTTGTCCCGCCTATCCTCCACTGTGATTGGATAGCTGACTAAAAAAGTGACAGTGATGAGCACTTCGTTGTACTCAAATTTAAACATTATTACTCTTCAACTCTTTGCACCAAGAAAAAACGCTGAGAGCTGTTTTAGTATCATTGAGATATTCAACATTTTGAATTTGATTTTATATTTTGTAAATTAATGTTAATTGTTTTAGTCATTTTGCAATAAAAATAATTTATTTATGAATATATACATTTTGACAAAATATAAAGTACTTACCCTGGCCCTTGTTTTAAATGATTTTGTTCCGTTGTTGTGCTTCTTGTTGTTGTCTGTTGCTGTTGTACAAGGAGGATGTAGCGATTGGTCACTAAATAAATAAAAATTAATAATAAAAACAATCCAACGCTCTCCATTAACTTTGTATTGCGAAAAGCTGCCTCCTTTCATTTCTGACTTATAAAATGTCTAAAAAAATGTCGAAAAGCTGCTATGTGACAAGGTGTAAAGTAAACAAGCTAAAAAACCCAGAACTACGTTTTTATAAGCTGTCGACCCAAAAAACAAGCGTTTAAGGACACAAAAGTAGAGCACAATGTGTCATAGCCCTATTACTCTGAGAACGACGCCCACTGGAAGGAAACTTAATCGGCGACAGGAAACATTCATTATTTTTAACCATGTTAAAGGATTATTTTACCACCCTATGTGAACCTGAGAAGAGGAGATATATTGAGAAACTAAATTTTATTGGTCTATGTCAGTGCTCCATTTCCTTACCTTCCTTTTGTTGGAGAAATGAGCAAACTAAATGGCCCAACGTCAAATACCCGGACATCCACAACTATTTTTGTCCTTAAACGCTCGTTTTTTTGAGTCGACAGCTTATAAAAACGTAGTTCTGGGTTTTTTAGATTGTTTACTGTACACCTTGTCACATAGCAGCTTTTAGACATTGTTCTGTTTTGTCAAAAAAACCAAGAAGACAGCTTCCCGCAATACAAAGTCAATGAAGAGCATTGGATTGTTAAAATCAGTCTGGGCACATTTAATTTTGCACCAATTAGTTGGTACAGGTAATGACCACTAACAAACATGCCTGGGGTAAAATTTCAAAGCTTTCAGATAAACATTTTCTGAAAGAATTCCTGCTCACTTGTTTAATTTTCCTATAAAATCACTGACTAGGGCATCTTTGTAATTTTAGAGGCAAATCGCTCTCCTGAACAGTGTATCGCTTCCTCTTGTCCCTAAATGAATCTCTGGCTCTATTTTCCAAGGCCAATTTATGCCAGTGTCAACCACATATGCAGGGAGTGGGAGGGATAATTTATCATAGAATTAGAGCCGTTTACCGACGATTTTGTGTAATTTCCTATAGGAATAAGATCAGTTTGCTATAGGATTAAACAAATCCGCTTTGAAATAGAGCCACTCTGGCGTAGCAAAGGATGGGGCATTTTCAATAATATTTACTCACTTTACATGCCATTAAATAAATCACAGATGGGATTCATTCATGAGAGGTGACATTAGAACATTTCTGCAATTTGCCGCCAAGTATCTTCAGATCGCTGCCGTAACCCCAGTATTAAACCCAGCACTCAGGCTCTGAGAGCGGCCTATTTTTCACTCGAGTCCATTATACGAGGCGTAATTTACTCAGCATGCGCTCGGACTGAAGGACAGATGGCGAAGGGAGGTCTGTGTGTTCTCTCGCAGAGGAAGTGATCTTCAGAGACCTATTATGTTCAGGAGCTCAGCTCGCTGTCTCGCTGCCTACAGAACATCTACCTTATTAACCACACTAGCAAAGTCAATTAAAACAGTGAAGCCAGCCCCTTTGCACCTCTCTTTCATATGTGTTATGAACTCTCTGGCTCTCTCGCTTTCTCTCTGGATTTCTGTCGCTCTGTGTTTCTCATTTTTCTTTCCCTGACACAAATTGAGTGAGTAAATGTGGGCTCTTTTGAGACCTGGGCCATTATAACAGCAAAGAATGAATGATAATGGCTAGAAACAGCCACTGAAACAATAAGAAATAATACACAGAAGAGCAAACTTTTTTCTGTCTTACTCTCTGTCTTTTTACTCTTTAAATATGTTTCCCTTGCACCACATAATGCATAAAAATTGAGCTTACCAGGGTTGTGCAAAATTCCTAATTAAAGCAATTTGCTCTTATTGAGTGAATTTGAATTAAACTGGCCACAATATGACAGGGAAAGACATTAACTGAATTGTAGCTCAAAGAAATTGAAAGGGCTAGCTCACCCAAAAATGAAAATCCTGACATTAATTACTCACCCTCATGTTGTTCCAAATGTGTAACATCTTTGTTCATCTTCACAACACAAATGAAGATATTTTTGATGAAATTCAACAGCTTTCTGATCCTGCACAGACTCAACAAACAGATCAATGTTTTGATAAAACCACAGAACCCCAAGAAAATCAAGATTCAAATACCTTACTTTTACTTGTCTACCGACAATAAAATGGGTATTTAAACATAAAAAATAGCACACATCACCTTTAACTAAAAGCTCTAAGAACAGTTTTCCTCACCAGAGTAGAGCTGTGTTCTACTGTCACCTACTCATTTGCCCTCTGAGGCCCACTTGAACAAAATGTTCAGATAACCTTTTCTTAATCTGTGAGAATCCATCAGCCGTGCCCTTGACTGAGAACTCTGCAGAGAGATGGCGGGACGATACGGAGCCCTAGAGAAACAGGACCTTTGGACAGAGCTCTGCCTCAGGGACCTGTGTAATCTTCTCACGCTCCCTGCAACCGCAAACACCGGATCAGTATCTCACCCACCCAAAAGCCAATGTCCAGCCATGCCCGCTGTAGGGGAACAGGACAGCAGAGCAGAAATGATCCCTTCTCCAATAAACAGCTACATGTCACCCCAAGCAAGAATGACCAGTGGAGGAAGGGAAGGTGAGATAAACACTTGACATCTTGATGCCTGAATGTATTCTATTTCTGTCTGATCCTGCCCTTGAAGTTATTTTCACATGCAGATGTGACAGCTCGAATAGAAGCACTTGAACACAGAAAAAACAAAGCTTTGGAATTATTTTGCTTTTCTGTTATTCACATTGTGAGTAGCGAGATGCAGATGTCACACTCACTCTGTGTTTATACATTTATACAGTCTACTCTCTATGCTGTAAGATACTTTTGACTTTTGTATGTTAGAACTGTGGCTAAGCATATTTAGGGGTTTAAGTGTGTAACACTGAAACTCTATTGTAATTGTTAGAATGGCCAAGGATCAGCAGTCTCCACATAAAACTGATCGGACAGACCAAACTGTAAGTCGTAGAGACTTGAAACTTGGAGGCATGGTAGCACTCACATCGTCTACAACCTCACCAAGGCTCGCCCCAATTGGCCTGACGGGTCGCTGCAGTGATAAAAAGTAATCGCTCATAACTCCTCAACCATTTGCTGCAGGCTGAAGTGTCTTATGTTGTTGGAATCCATGGCTCACAACAAAACACATGCCCTGGATTTGTCCATCACCTTGGTGAAATTTTTGGGTGTTTTGCATTTTTTTGGAAAACCTACTCTTGCGAACTAGTCCTAGGTTTTTCACCCGATCGGAACCAAACCAGTGCAGGAACATTCTCTGGAGAGTGAATATCAACAATTATCCCAAAAAAGTTTCACTTTCAACCCTCCGTCACAAAGGGACACCAAAACGTTTGAAAGGGGGAAGCCTGCTTTTAATAAAATGGCTATAACTTTTGAACAAAATAAGAGCTGAATCTGAGGTCACATGGAGCTTGGCCACTTGGTGGCGCTATAACAGGGAAAACATAAAAACAGCCAGAACTACACACCCGTTTGTCCTGCTGACATGAAAATTAGCACGTACAGTCTTGGTCCAAAGTGCCACAAGCGGCTTTGAGGACGTTTGCGTATCTTAAAAAACATGGCCGCCATAGGCTGATGAACTTTAAGCACCTATTAGACAAGCTTAATGGAGGTCGACTGGAACGAAACTCAGTGAGCCTGTTTGACTCAAGGCCCAAAAAGTCTGTGAGAAATTTGAAAGAAATTGGTCACTGGGGGACACTGGTGAGCACATGTATAATTAGATTCTAAACAAGCATACAAAGTTTTAGGGAGATCAGACCACAGCTGGTGCTATAACAGTCATAAATGTTAAAAAACATATTTCTATGGGAAATGACCAGGATTTGCCAAAAATGCTTTTTAATCATTGATTTAGGTGGTTAATATGTGGTGTTGTTTTTCATATGTGCTTAAATGTCTTTAAGCACTTGAACCCATGTAATCTCTGCTTGCAGCTATATTTTAAAATGTAATTTGTAACATTTTAATAGAAATTTCATAAGACCAGCATTTGTTTCAAAGGATTTAAACATTTTTACTATCACTTTTGGGCAATTTAATGGGTCATTGTTGAATAAAAGTATGTTTTTAACAAAAAAAAATAAATACATTTAAAAATAATATTATTAATAATAAAACTATATATCATACTAACCCCTTAAACTTTAAATGGTAGTGTGTAATTATTCTTTTTTTTTGCTTCACAATCAATGCCCATTATAATGGACATTTTATTTATATCTTAAAATACAGTAATCACATTTTAGACTGATTATAATGCATGTTCATGTTGTGTGTGTGTGTGTCCCTGGAACATAATTTTGGTCTGAATGGGTTAAAAGACCTAATCCTGAAAATCGAATTATTCCAGATACAAGTAAGATTCCTTATCCAGGAATACGTTGCTTTAGCATTGTTTGGGATTTCAGACTACATTAAAGAAATAATCGACTGTTCTGTCATTATTTTCTCACACTTATGTCTTTTCAAACACACGTACAGTTAGCCAGCAACTGGATCCGGATTACTGATGCCAGGCACTGGCTCTCAAAATAAAGTAAATTTAAAATGACATTTTTGTATAAATAATAACAAAATGTTTATTTTAAAATAAAAAAATCTCTAATAAAATAGTATATGAGCTATTCTTCTGTATACTTTTGGACAATGGCTACAAGATGACTCACTATGTGATATTCAAAGCAAGGCAACTTTAAAATATGAAGCCAGCTCTTGATATCACACAGTATAAAAAAGCAAATAACCAAGTGTATGCAAGTGAGAAAATGAATGTCAAGGTGTATGACTGAGGAGGAGGATGAAAATGTGTTTTCGACAGTAACAGAGTCTTTCTCCGAGTTATGAGGAGAGCTCTATTTAAGCTTAATTAACTGTGGATTAGCCAGGGCGTTCAGTGGCTTACATCCAGAGTAGAAAAGAGAGCAATCAGGCATTGGCCGAGAGACTTAAGCCGTGACCTGTGCCATCTCCAAGATACGACAGGCTACATGTGCATTTCTACAACAAAACAGGCCTGTAATAATGGCGCAAGAAGCAGTGCCGTCGCTCAACAGTGGATAATTTCCTCAAAGGAAGTGGATTTGTTTACCCGTTCACACCAAAGCCAAATTAACAACAGCTAAACAGATGCCAGGCTGAAGAAAAGCAACGTCACTGATGTGCACATTTTTGCATGTCTTTTGTTCACAGGCCATTGCGCACAATAAAACGCTCATAATGATTTCTTTCAGGAGTCTTATTCTTTATCTTTACGCTGCAGTCTCTGCCACAGCCGTCTGTTTATGATCTTTAAACAAACAGTTGCCAGTAATCTAATTATACAATTAGACTTATTATCTGATGCATTATACTAATAGGCCTTGATAAAATGTTCTTTATCTTATTTAATCACTGCCTCATTAGTATTAATGAGTATCAAAATGAACATCGCTGAAAAAAACTGAGATTGTCACACGTAAACATGCACACGGAGGAGGGTGAGAGCGGGGCGCTGTCAAACACGTGGCCTGTGGCGTCCCTAGGGTGCGTGTGTGACTGATGTGTACCGACATCTAGTTAACTGCGGGTTGGCCTTCATCAACGACTCCCAGAGCCCTTCCTGGTCTTCCCGGTTTGAGGGTCCCGCTCTAATACCCTTACTGAAATCCTCCCACCTGAATGCTAAAGAAGTGGCTGTGGAGAGGTACTGTACACTCTATTGTGAGTATCAATGTCAGAAAAACAAAGGCTGAAGAAAAGAGCCTGAATGGGAGAGAGCGAAAGGGGAGGAAGAAGGCAAGTCTTGCGCTTCTTGATTATGGTTAAAGGGCAGCTTAGAGCAGAATGGTGCTGTTGGGAGATAGCGGGCATCCACGGTGTGAATAATTTAGCGGAAAGGATAATGAGAATGAATGTTTGCCTCTATGTTGTCTGTCTTTTTCGACGCCTGGGCTTTAAAGATAGCAAGAGCCCTCGCTGAAATGCGTGTTTATCGTCATACCGACTGACAGCGCCAACACGCGTTCTCCAAGCCTGCCGAACCTGACGCTTGCGCACACACATATGCATATACTCCCACAAACACTCAAGGAGAGAAATCCAACACAGTTATTACAGCGTAAACAGTAAAGCGGCTAACACCAGAGCAGACCTCGAAATTAGTTTTTCTTTCTGGCATAATCTCGCGCAACACATATACAGACGCTGGCCGTAATCCACTGCCTCTCCAGCCGAAATGCAAACGGGAAGTGCTCTCCTCAACCTGTATCAAATTTAAAAGGACATTAAAAGTTAGGCATATGTTAGAACAAGGCGATAAAGTTCCAAAGTCCTTTATAAGAGCCAAAACTGTGAAAAATCTCTCAACTGTGAAATAAAATGAATTTAGAATTTGGGGTAAACATGTACTGGGATGGGAATCTCAAGAAAATCAACTCCAGTTCCAACAACAGTTCCAAGAATTATTATTTTGAGGAATAAATTTGATAAATATGGTAAAATAAGAAAGCAAATATGTAAATATAATTTTTGAACAATTATGAGATCAGTTCAAGATTTGTTTGTTTGTTAGTTTAAAACATATATGTTACCATGGACCACAAAACCAGTCATAAGGGTCGATTTTTTCGAAATTGAGATTTATACATCATCTGAAAGCAAAAAATCAAAATATTGAGAAAATCACCTTTAAAGTTGTTCAGATGAAGTTCTTAATGCATATTACTAATCAAAAATTAAGTTTTGATATATTTAAAGTAGGAAATTTACAAAATATCTTCATGGAACGTGATTTTTACTTAATTTCCTAATGATTTTTGGCATAAAATAAAAATCAGTAATTTTGACCCATACAATGTATTTTTGGCTATTGCTACAAATATACCCCAGTGACTTAAGACTGGTTTTGTGGTTCAGGGTCACATATGCAGTCCAATAACAGACCTTAACTATACAGTGCCCTCCACTAATATTGGCACCCTTGGTAAATATGAGCAAAGGTGGCTGTGAGAATAAATCTGCATTGTTTATCTTTTTAATATTTAATTAAAAAAATTCACAATATTCTAACCTATCATTTAAGTAAAACTGTGGAAATCAGGGGGAAAATCATATTATGAAATAAATGTTTTTCTTTAGTTCATGCTGACCACAATTATTGGCACCCAATTATTGCAACGTCCTTTATTCAGGATGACAGCTCTGAGTTTTCTCCTTTAATGCCTGAAGAGTTTAGAGAACACCTGACAAGTGATCAGAGACTATTCCTTCATACAGAAACTCTTCAGATCCTTTAGTTTCCCAGCTCCATGCTGGTGCTTCTTCTCTTCAGTTCACCTCACACATTTTCTATAGGGTTGAGGTTAGGCAACTGGGAGGGCCATGGCAAAAGCTTCATTTTATGCTCAGTGACACATTTTTGTGTTGATTTTGATGTTTGATTTGAATCACTGTCCTGATGGAAGATCCAACCACAGCTCATTATAGAACTTCTAACAGATGCAGTCAGGTTTACATTTTTTATCTGTTGGTATTTGCTAGAATCCATGATGCCATGTATCTGAGCAAGATGTCCAGGACCTCTGGCAGGAAAATAAGCCCACAACATTAAAGATCCAGCAGTATATTTAACTGTGAGCATGGGGTACTTTTTGTACCAAACCTATCTTGAGTGTTTGCTGCCAGAAAGCTCTTTTTTTAAGTTTCATCTGACCACAGAAGCCAGTCCTGTTTGAAATTCAAGTTGTGTCTGACAACTGAATATGCTGGAGTTTGTTTTTGGATGAGCAAGGAGGATTTTTCTTGAAACCCTCCTGAACAACATTTGGTGACATAGGGGCTGTTTGAATTTTTTTTGAGTCTTTTGACCCCAAGACTCAACTTATCTCTGCAATTCTCCTACTGTGATCCTTGGAGAGTCTTTGAACACTTAAACTCTCCTCCTCACCATGCATTAGGACGATATAGGCACACATCCTTTTCCAGGCAGATTTGTAACATCTTTAGTTGATTGGAATTCTTAATTACTGTCCTAATGATGGAAATTGGGATTTTCAATGCTTTAGCTCTTTTCTTACAGCCATTTTCTATTTTGTGAAGCTCAACAATCTTGTTCTGCACATCAGAACTATATTATTTGGTTTTATTCCTTGTGATGGATGATTAAGGAAATTTGGCCTTTGTGCTCCTCATATTTATAATCCTGTGAAACAGGAAGTTATTGCTAAATAAATGCAAATATGAATGGGAATATACTGCAGAAATATTTTACTCATCATAATTTCTAAGGGTGCCAATAATTGTGCCCAACATGCATATGAGAAAAACATTTATTTCATAATGTAAGTTTCCCCCCATTTTTAATTGTTTTACTTCAATGAAAGGATTTATTTTCATAGCCATCTTTGCTCATATTTACCAAGGGTGCCAATATTAGTGGAGGGCACTGTATATTCAATAACAATGCTAAAAAAAAAAAAAAAAAAAAAATTGTGGTAATGAAGTATATTACAATGTTGATTAGGTAATATTTTATAATATTGCAAAAAAAAGTTTCATTTCTTAACATTAGTAAACTACACTAGTTAAAATGAACTAACAATAAGCAATACTTTTACTAGGGCTGGGTTTTGACACAAATTTTACAATTCGATTCTGATTCATAAGCTTACGATTCAATTCGATTTCTGATTCAATATAGACTCTTTTTGATATCTTCTCAAGGAAAAAAAATCTCTCAACTAATGCTGTACAATATACATGAGAGTCAGTTCAAAATATGTTATATGTTGCTATAATTAGCAAAATGCTCTTTTCTAAAGTTAATTTTTCTAGCTGACTAATGAGTTTATGGTCACTGAATGTGTTTTTCTGAGGTAAATGTGACATTAGGTGACATTGTTTTCAAGCTGTTATATTGACATCTTTGCTTGGTTGAAACACTGATTGAGCGATTACATGAGACTGGATACGGATGTCGGTAAGTTGTACGCTTTCCTTTTACATACCTTCTGATGTTTTTTCATGTATATTTCGTGCTGAAACTGGTTAAAGTGGAGGACTGCACGCTCCTGCTTCTTTTTAACTGAGGCGCTACAGCGATCGGTCACTCCACATTAAACAGCGCTAAAAAGGGCATTCATTGTTTGAACGTTGTAATAAAATAGACAAAATTTGAAGTTTGAGACTTTTATATCAAAAATAATAAAGCACAAAGCTTATTGCGATTTATTGGATGGGAGGTGCGCTACAGTGTTTCATTCATTAACTGAAAACAGGCTAGCTAGAATAATCAATTCAAAAGTGTTAGCACTGATTCACTAAAAAGAACTAATTTCTTGATAGTCATTCATTTGGGAAACAGACTACTCTGCTCGTGTTTTATGTTGAGCGCTATAGATTCAGCATTGGTATAAAAAGTAGCGAAAGAAATGCTGTGAGTTACTACTGTGTTCAACAAGAAAAAAATAAAAGAGAAGAATTTGGAATTGATTGAGCGTGAAAAGTATATATAAGAATGGAAAAAGTTAGTTGGATACATGTTTTTCCTTTGACAGCCAATTAAAAGTAACTTTTCTTGGTTCAAAAACAGAATGTCCAGAACTGAGCTCCTGGCAAAGATTTTAAAACGCTAAGTGCATTTATTTTCTTTGGAATAACATGTACTGAATGATTTGTACACAAAAAGGGCCAATTTTGATTTTATGTTGACTTTAAAAGTACATTTTAGCATGTTTTGACAGTTGATAAAACTGTGCATTTTTTCTTATATTCCAGCAGGTCAAAATAAAGGAAAAACCATCATGGTGGTGTGTTCCTCATCACCTACCTGTCATGTTCCCGTCTAACACGCCAGTGTCCTCCGGCTGCACAACAGCCTCCACAATGACCGCTCTAATCGTCACACTGGGTGATTTTACCATTAAGCCATTTCTACTACGGCTCTCGGCTGGACAGTATCGACCTCTGTACATGGCGCTTTACATAAACCACTCAAATCCGCCTGTGGCAATCTTCGTGTTGTGACTCCTCACATGGCCGGTTCGAACGCTTGTAAAGTTCAGGTCCACCTCGGGACAAGACGTCTCATTTCCTAGCCTCTGACTGAGCAGCTGCCATGATTTGTGTGCTTGTGTGTGTCCTGACGGGAGAACCTAAGCCCTGAGATGTGTAGCATCTGGATTTGCATTAAAACTGGTCCTGTGGCAGAGCAATTTATCTTTTGGTCTGACAGGGTTGAGCAACAGATCAGGGATCTCCACTGTTGTCACACTATAATTCTAATCAGGTAGCCAAGAAACACACATAGCTCTCTATTTCTCCTCCCACTTGTTCCTCCTATTAGTGCATCTTGGTGTGATGGATGTCCGGGAGGAATTCCGACGTGTTGCAGACCGGGAAGGGTGTCACAGCTGATCGATACTTCATTGCAACCTCTGACAGAGTCATTGGGATGCTTTATTAAGCATACAAATGCACCGATCAAAGAATGCACATATAACTTAATGTTTACCTTTTCTTTAGAATGCTTGATCATAACTTTGCATCATATTGAAATAATTGAAGAATATGATGTTTTAATTTTTCAATAATAAAAAAAACTGTAACTAATGTGTTTATGTGAGAAATTTTAATGTGCTGGCAGCTTTTCCAGATTATTTAGTAATGATCCTTGAGGAGAAAGCCAGCATATGGGTCCATTCAGACAGAATGCATTTTTGCTTTGAAATATGTGAGATGCCGACAATGTAATGAGGAAAAAATGCAAAATCATGAAACAATATTTTTAAAAAGTTGGACTTCTTTCAACCTGAGAGCCATGTTTTTACATGCTGGGTTACCCAGTGCTGGGTAAAATATGGACAAACCCAGCGAATGGGTTGTTTTGACCCAGCGGTTCTGGGTAGTTTTATTTAACTCAACTATTGCTTAAAAATTGCCATCTTTCTTTCTTAAAACTAACTAGAAGGTTGGGTTAAACATTTAACTTAACCACTGGGTCAAAACTTTGTCCATATTTTACCCATCGATGGGTTGTATTTAACCCAGCATTTCTTAGAGTGTAGAATGAGTGCGAAGGTGCAAAAAATGTGAGTACAAAGGTCAAAATGTCCATCTAGTGCATATTTTCATAGAAAAACAATAGAAAAGTAGTGCAGTGAAATAGAAAAACCCATTCTGTATGAATAGCTCCAATCTCGTAGAATAAGAAACGGTAATTTTTCAGCTGAAAACTTCAAAATTGAAGCAGTCACAAACCAGACTTGAGCAATAGTGTGTAGCAATAGGAAGCACCACATCTTCAAGGAAAAATTGCCATCTTTACTAGCTGTAAGCATGTAAGGTTGAAAATCAATATATTATTTTACAGTCCTAACAGAAGTTTTTCCAGGTCGAAAAATCAGAGTAAGCCAATCTGAGGACTTAGTAGCAAGCTTGTTTATTTAGAAGTAGATTTAGAGCTATTCCACTATATATTGATCAAGAAAGATTGTGTCAGTTCAAGCAGCCAAATTCGTTGTGTGGTCAAGATTCTTAACACACAATAGCGCCTCATGATCCATACCCAGTTCAATATACCAGCATGCGTGCAAAGGCCAAATGTGGAAATGACACTGCTGGAAAACTCCACGGTTGCCTGTGAAGGAGAGCGCTGCACATCTGACGCCTTTGATACAATCACACATTTCCATTACTTTACAGGCAGGAGCGTGTAATGTCCTGGGTAGCAAGGCGTAGCGCTGCAGTTATCAACCACTTTCACAGCAATCACTCGGCATTAAGAGAGACGACACGCCCGCAATTATGCCAAAATTACACTGGTAACAGGCTCCAAGACTGCGTGAGCACAACAAATACCCTACTCTTTTATTCTGACTTATTTCTTCTACAAAGGCCCTGGTGACTTTGGTGGACTGAGAACATCTAGCACCCTACAGAGAAAAATGTTTCCAAAACGTGGCCAGGAAGAGCTGACACTTTTGGCGTAGCAAGTAAAGGCAGCACTGCAGTGAACCACGACACAATCAAACAAAAGACTAAACTGGAGGAGGTCCGATCAATGGTCAAGGTCAAGATTTGGCAAAAGATGGAAATCCATGGTGCTTCTGTATAAGAATTAATTGAGACCAGGCTGAAGTACACACAGTGCATTATTAAAATAAGTCTTGGCATAATTGCACCACTGCTACAAAAAACTAATCATGTAAAATTAGTCATTTGGCAATTAAATAAACTTAAAATGTCACCAAAAGGCCAGAAAAAAAAAAAACGTGTCTCTAAGATCAGCAGGGAACTGTTTTTCTGAATATAATTAGGCCACCCAATCTAACAGTATTTAAAGGTAATTTGGCTGAAGAAAACAAGCTCTTAAAATATAATTGGGATATGTGATAGACAGATACACAAATGTGTTTTTTAAATGCTGTCATGTGCACAATGCTGCAAAAGATGCGAGGCACAAGCGCAACATTTAAACATGTCTGTCTTACAAAAATATGGAAAAGTAACGTGTAAAAGGAGTAAAATGTGTTCTGTGTGAATGGCTCCGAAGGCTGTGTTTAACAAAAGCGCACATTTACATATTTTTTTTTATTAAAAAGTGAATTGAGATCTTTAGGGCATAAACTTCAAACCCAATGAACCCAATTAACTCTTTCCCCACCAGACTTGGAATTTTAAATTTTTTATGAGAAAACACTTTCCTGCCAAACAAGGAATTACATTTTTTTTTTTTTTAAATGAGAAAACACTTCGAGGCCAATCATGGAATTTTCCGTTATTTATGAGACAGCACTTCCCTGCCAAACACAGAATTTTCCGTTATTTATGAGACAACGCTTCCCCGCCAAACACAGAATTTTCCGTTACATATGAGACGACACTTCCACGGCAAATAGAATTTTCCATTACATATGTGACAGCGCTTCCCTTCCAAAATTGGAATTTTCAATTTTTTATGAGACAACACGTCCCTGCCAAACACATAATTTTCCATGACATATGAGACAATGCTTCCCTGCCAAGCACAGAATTTTTCATTATTTATAAGACAACACTTTCCTGCCAAACATGGAATTTTCCGTTACATATGAGACATATGAAACACAGAATTTTTTTGTTGTTTATGAGACAATGTTTCAGCACCAAACACAGAATTTTTTGTTATTTTGAGACAGCGTTTCCCTGTCAAACACAGAATTTTCCATAATTTATGAGACAACGCTTCCCCCAAAACACAGAATTTTCAGTTCATATGAGATAATGCTCCCCACCAAACACAAAATTTTCTGTTACATATGAGACAATGCTTCCATGGCAAACTGAATTTTCCATGACATATGAGACAACGCTTCCATGCCAAAATTGGAATTTTCAATTTTTTATTAAACAAGACATCCTTGCACATAATTTTCCATGATATATGAGACAATGCTTCAGCACCAAACACAGAATTTTCCGTTACATAGGAGACAATACTTCCCTGCCAAACACAGAATTTTTTGTTATTTATGAGACAACGCTTCCCCACCAAAAACAGAATTTTACATTTTTTATGAGACAACGCTTCCCGGCCAAACACAGAATTTTCTGGTTTTCCACGTTTTAACTGTTTTATGCTAAGGGGCACTATTAAACATCTCCTGAAGAGTCCTGAATCTTGCAATTAAAAACACTGGCGAGGATGACGCAGTAACAAGCAATCTCATATGTAAGCAGATGCATATGAAAAATAATGCGATCATCAACAATAAACAGTATATAAATGAAAACTGCCTAATGCTACTGAGTAAAATGTCTATCCAGGAAGTGGTAAAGGACTGTGCAAGCTTCGGGGTGCTGATGTAACTGATCTACTGCAGCTATGCTTTGATCATCATATTAAATATGATGCAGATGTAGTCTTTGATAAAAACACAATTTTCTCAGTGTTTTGCTCAAAATGTTGCTTTTTTATGAAACTTACCTACATTCAAGTGATGATAAGAAAGAATGCTTGAAGGTAGAATAAAATAAAAAGAGGCTCTGTACTTTATTTTGATGTATTGCATGTTAAGATGTTCATGCAACAAAATATTCTGCAGGTCATGAAATTTTAGTGAAAATGCTCAAAAATACTGGTGGCGGCTGGCAGGGAAAGAGTCAGTAAACATTAAACTCTGAAATTTATTAGATATTTAATACGCAACGAACCTTTTGGACCCAAGTTTCTCATTTCTGACTGTCTAACCCTGTCAAGCAGACGAATCCCCCTGAAGCATATCAATGTTTTATTCTAACAGACCTGCAGTCACCGTCTCACTAGGGGCAATAAACTGACATCAGACATTGTCCATGCACCTTGCATGGGTTTCAGAGCAAATTTATCACTGCCAGCTATGAAATATTGCAACAGACTGTTCAGACTCTAAGCAAGAACACCTGAGCGCTCTGTGGCTCACTAAAGGGTCTTGAAAACATCTATCAAAGAGCATTTTTGATAAGCATTTAAGCAGTTCGGTATGCTTTTGAAATATTTCCCATGATGGTCCTTTCCCGAGAACAGGCGAGACTATACATCACAGGGCTTCTGTAGTCTATTTATGAGTTCTTCATTCACAAACTCCTAAAGGTTTCACTGGTTTGAGGGCTTGGAAAGACACGCTTCCTCTGAACAGTCCTGTCCCTAAATCCCACCTCAGTACTCAAACTTTTTCCTGTATATGTGTATCTTTGCTCTAGGATTTGTTTCCACCGGTTCAGGCCAAAACACCTGAATCTCTCGGCAGCTCTACTGTTCCGTGAAACGGATTCCTCTATGAAAGTCAATGCCCCCAGGACAAAGAAAATCACATCAACATTGTCCTACTGTTAAACCACTGACCTTTAAAGCTGTCTAACAAATAAACAAAATAAAGTATACAAGGTCACATTTGAACAGGTCATTACATTTCATCCTCTGGTTGCATTTATACACACGTAATGGTGAATTTCAGTTTTGGCTACCTGATGTAAGTGTAACTTTACTCTTTTTAACATTATTCTGACCATGCAGGGAAGGTTATGTAAGCCTATTTCCATCTCACACTTGCAACTTTAGGGCCTGGTTTCACATTTAATTTTTATAAATGTGCCTTAGAAAAAAAAAAAAAAAAAAAAAAACATTACTGGTGTCCATCTTGAGACAAAACAAAGGCATTGATATATTTTAAGATCAGTCAGTGAAAGGTTCTTTCAGATGAAACAGCTTGGACTTACATTTTAGTCTAGGCTTAAGTCTTGTCTGTAAAACCAGGGGTAGAACTTTAAATATAGGAAAAGTACCATTAAATCTTAATCAATCAAACAATCAATTTGGATTTGATTTTCAATCTTTTTGCATCAACTAAAAAAAAAGTCTAATCCAATCCAATTAATTACAATAAAGCTTAAACCAAATATTAGATGAAAAACTGAAATTTGCTGACAAAAGCTAAATGAAAACTAACTGAAAAAATTTTTAAACTTAAATTACTAAAACATACTTAAAATACTATTAAAAATTAAAATGACAAATGAAAATCTAAAATTGAAATGTAAATTTAAAAATAATATAGACGTTTTTCTAAGTTTCTCAAAAGTTTTAAAATAAAAAGTAATTGCAACACTTTTTTTTCTCACAATTGCGAGTTTACATCTCACAATTCTGACTTTTTCAGGATTGCGTGCTAAATACTCACAGTTGCAAGTTATATAGTCAGTATTGCATGATATAAACTGGCATTTGCAAGAAAAAAAAGATTTAAACTTGCAATTCTGAGAAAGAAAGTCACAATTCTGAGAAATAAAATTTACTTTCTCAGAATTACGAGTTTATATCGCAAATTTGTGACTTTATTTCTTAGATTTGCAAGTTTGTAGGTCTATCTCACAATTCTAAATTCATAACACATAATTTCAAGTTATTAAGTCATTGTGAGATGCACAATTAAAACTCGCAATTCTTAGAACATAAAAGTCGGAATTGCGAGGAAAAAAGTCACAACTGCAAAATATAAATGTTTACATCTCACAATTCCGACATTTTTTCCTTGCAATTGTAAGTGTATATCTCACATTTCTGAGAAAAAAGTTGGAATTGTGAGAAAAAAAAAAGGTTTAATAAAAGTTTATATCTCGCAATTCTGACTTTATTTCTTGCAATTTTATATCCCGCTATTATGAATTTATATCTCACAATTCTGAGATAAAAAGTCAGAATTGCAAAACAAAAACAAAACAAAAAAAAGAATTGTTTTTTGTTATTACTTTTTTATTCAGTGGTGGAAACAGGCTTATAAAACTTTTGAAAATCACAAATCCAATTACTTAGAAAAGAAATAGCAAACCTCAACAAGTGACATGATTTGAAAATTTACGTTTGTAGCACAAATAGGAACTTTTCATATTTAAGGTTAGCAGTATGTGCAAAAGAAACAGCAATGCTTGCTTTAGCTTATCTGGAAACATTTTTCTTCATCTGCTCTTCAACAACATTTCCAAGATCTGTTTTTAAACAGGATTTCATTGGCCATTTAACAGTGGCAAAGAAAACAGCCCCTGAGAAATGGATAAAAAAGAAGGAGGAAGCACTAATAAACAACAGAAATGCATGGCAGCAAGAGGAGAATCTGAGACGTGCACATCTACATACAGCATCTTCTCTAAATAGACTCTGATATTGTTTTGCTGTGGTGGGCTTTTAACTGATTCAAAAGCTATTGAGCGAATCACATGACAGCCGCTGAAATCCGCATGCAGAGGCGCTTCCGTCTCCTCAGTGATCCCTCGGAATACTGATGCCACTGTATTCTCATAGTCACTAGCTGAATGGAATGAAGGAAGCAGCAAAAGCAAATCTTTCTCCTCTGAGCACAGAGCTTTTTATCCGTCAGTAATATTCTTTCAGGGCTACTGTTTGATTCTTTGGGCTGCTAAGACGATTAGTATTTTAAGATGCTGCAACTTGAGCAGTACAACTCTTGTGTCTCCTAACAGGCAGCGTAATCCAGTCGTCATGGAGTGTCTTTGGACAAAGCGTGTGCCAAGAGATACCTGCTTTGCATATGTGTGTGGTGGCGTTTGTGATGCATGTAATCTTGTATAGCACCGTGATATATTGGGCTAGATCCAGAGTTTATGAAACAAAAGATTTATTTGAAAACATTTGTTTTGTCATATTGCTTTAGAGTGCTTTTGGCACTAGGCGGAATACAATTGTGTAATCTTCCATTTCATCGTTTTCCATGTTTTTCATTTATGTGAAATGTCACAGAACCCTCAGTCTAAGCCAAACAGAATTATGCAAGAAAATTTAACAAGAGGCATAAAAATCAATCATTCTACAAAGACTGTGGCTGCTGCAAAGGTCACACTGACCCTGCTGTGGTGTTAGTATTTAGCGCCAACACTAAAATTGCTTTAAGTAAAAAAAAAAAAAAAAAAAAAAAAGAAAGACAAAATACATAAGGGAACCTAGTCTGACCGGTCCAGACAACAGAGGTTTTGGTGTAAATTAAACAAGGGAGACTGGGACTGGTTGTTACACGGGAAGCTGTCAAAAGGTCTACATCTAAGTAACTATTACAGTTTGAATCAAACGTCCAAATGTGTGTTTAGCAAAGATTTGGTATGGTAGTCTCAAATACCTAGTAATTTCAGTAATAATAATAATAATAATAATAATAATAATATATATATATATATATATATATATATATATATATATATATATATATATATAATAAATAAATAAAAATAAATAAATAAATAAATAAATAAATAATAATAATAATAACTATATAGTAGACTTTACACAAAATTTAATTTACAAAAAGATATTAAACTGGAAATAATAATAATAATAATATATTTACAAAAATAATTGTATCAAATTTATAGAAGTAGTCATAATAAGAATAGTAAAAATATGGTAGATTAAAAAAAAAAAAAAAAAAATATATATATATATATATATATATATATATATATAATTTACAAACAACAACATCAAATAAAAAATCTATAATAAAAACATAATGTAGAATTTTTTAAACAAAATTTTGATGTACAAAAAATAATGATTATTAAATTAGACAATTTACTTTTATTATTATTATTATTATTATTATTAACAACAACAGCAACAATAATAATAGTTATATTAACAAAAATGTTTAACAAAATTAATTTACAAAAAAATATATCAAATAAAAAAGCAATATTAATAATTACTATATTGTAGACTTTAACAAAACTGAATTTACAAAGCTGATATCAAATTAGAAATAATAATAAATTGATTGTAGACTTTACAACAAAATTTAAAATGGTCAAAATCTACAATTTCAATAAAAATAATATCTATAAACAAAATTTAATTTACCAAAATGCATAACAACTAAAAAAATAATAAAAACTATACTGTAGACTTTAACAAAATTTATTTTACAAAAATATATTAATTTGATAATAACTATATTGTAGACTTTTTAACAAAATTTACATTTACAACAACAACAACAACAACAATAATAATATAGAAATTAACAAAATTTAATTAACAAAAAATAACATCAAATAAAAAATGTATAATAATAATAATAATAATCTAAAATATGTTGTAATGTAATTGCAGTAGCGTAATTTATTTTTGTAAATTAAAATTTTGCATTAGGACCAAACTGGACCAAAGTCATTACAATGAAAGCTGAAAGCTACACATCCTATTCAAAAATTTACATTGTTACCATCTACATTGTTTCTATTGTATTCCACAGAAAAAATAAATAAAATAAAATAAAATAAAATAATAATAACGCTGAGTAAACAACAACAGAATGCTCACGTTGGTCAACTACTCTGAGACCAAACCAAAAGATCTTCATGTCATTTTGTAGTTTGCATGCATTTAAATGATTAGTTGAGCTTATTGAGTACAAGCACTGTTACTCCTTTCCTTTTACTCAAAACTGGACCAAACACATTCTGAACCTCCTCTTTTTGCTGTGCAAGAAAAATATAACAAAATAAAGCAGATGCTGGGTGATCGTTCAGAAAACAGCAGCAGAAGAGATTTGATTCCCCTGATTTGATTAGAAACCCCACAAGAGAGCATGAAGAGAAGGCCTAATTAAAAGCTCATCTTGATTGAAAATGCAGGGGAAAATGTCATTTGTTAGGGGCCGCAGTGCAGTTGGGAGACAAGTAATCTGGGGACGGTGGGGAATCTTGGGGGGCTTTGCTAAACAACTGCCTAATGTAAATTGAAAAATGATAACAATTAGTGTGTGATGGCCACTTGGGTCAGGCCCAGACGCAAACACCATTAAGATCTAACAAACTTTCTCTCTCGCTGCCCCTCTCATCTCAAATGAAGGACCGCTGATCAACGTAAACAAATTAAAACATTCTCAGGACGATGGCATTAGGCTCTGGACCAATATTAGAGGCACAGGGATACAGCGTAATGCTGAATTAGACCTATTTCCCCTGGCAACTCCAATGTTTCCGCTTTAATCCCACAGTATGCCTGGCCAACTAAATGACAGCGCGCTGCTGAAATGGAGCGATTTGAAATCCCCATTAAAAATAATGAGGCGACTATTTTCACCGCCCGTTAGTTGAAAACAATCTATATCACCAAGAGCTTGCACAGTGAGCACCATGAAAGACAACAATAGCAGAAGGGAAATGTATTTAATGACCTCTTGTTGTCCTTTGCTCAGGAGCTTTCCTCTTATGTCAAGCGCAGGAGCGTTTCGCTGAATATATTGATGTGCTTCTAGGGAGCACCTGCAATTTTGGGAGCGGTAACCAACAACTTTCTTGCATCATACCTTCTCCTGAGGTGCGCACTTTGTGTGAGCCTAATAAGAGTCCAATTTAGTGTATTTACAAATATCAAATGCACCTTAATAGATGGGGACCCACAATGAGACAAATGAATAGAATAAATAAATGTCTGGAGAGGAAACATTTTTGGCTAATAACTCCATTCACTTCCATTTGTACTCAGGATTGTAATTCTGAATTTAATAAATAGTTGCCTTTTTATTCATTAATGTAAATTTGAATTAACCACAAAACACTGGAAAAAAGTGGATCCTGGTCCATAAAAGTTAATTTAATAAATATAATTTAACTGAAAAAAAAACTAAATCCATCCATTTATCCATGTGTCCATCCATCAATCCGTCTGCCCATATATCCATCCATTCATCCACCCATCCATCCGTCCGTCCATCTGTACAACTGTCCATCCATCCATCAATCCATTCATCCATGCGTCCATCCATCCATCCGTCTGTCCATCAGCCCATCTGTCCATCCATTGATCCATCAGTCTACTCGTCCATCCATCCGCCCATCCATCCACCCGGCCATCAACCCGTCTGTCCATCCATCCATCCATCCATCCATCCATCCATCCATCCGTCCACCCGTCTGTTTGTCTGTACATCAATCCGTCCATCCGTCCGTCCATCCATCTGTCCATTTGTCCATCCACCTGTCCATCCATTTATCCATCCATCCATACAACCATCCATCCATCCATGCAGTCCATCCATCTACACATCCATCGACCTATAAATTAATCTGTCCATCCGTCCGTCCATCTATCCATCCATTCATGCAATCCATATAATCCACACATCCATCCATTCATCTGTCCATTTATCCACCCGTCCACCCATTCAGCCATCCAGCCATCAACCCGTCCGTCCATCCATCCATCCATCCGTCCACCCGTCTGTCTGTCTGTACATCAATCCGTCCATCCGTCCATCCATCCATCTGTCCACTTGTCCATCCGTCTGTCCACCTGTCCGTCCATTTATCCATTTATCCATCCATTCATGCAATCCATATAATCCACGCATCCACGCATCCATCCATTCATCTGTACACCCATCTGTCCATCCATTCATCCGTACATCCATACACCCATCCGTCTGTCTGTCTGTCCATCCATCCAACCATCTGTCCATCCATCCATCCACTCATCCGTCCGTCTATCCATTCATGCATCATGCATCCATTTATCCATCTGTACACCTGTCCGTCCATCCATTCATCCGTCCGTCCGTACACCCACCCGTCCATCCATCCATCCATCCATCCATTCGTTTTTTTCATCTATTCATCCACCAATCTGTCCATCCATCCAGCTGTCCACTCGTCCGTCCATCCATCCGTCCGTCCGTCGGTCCGTCTGTCAAAAACTTTTTGTTTTTTTTACATGATTATTATCTGTGAAGTCCCCACCCAAACGTCCAAAAAAGTTTTGTCAAGCCAGTTTTAAAAGTTTTTCTAAAATTCAGGAATGTAATAGCATTCTCAGTTCAGTTCTGAGTGGCGCACAACTCTGATTTCTACATTTGAATGCGGGAGACCAGAAACACAAGCTTAATGTAAGGAAGTTTTGACTTTTGCTGCAAGCCAAAATCAAGTTCAGTGATCTCTGACCGGTGACATTTGACCATTAGAGGATCTGAACATCACAGACTGACCTCTTGGCTGGATTCAAAGAACACAGAATAAAAAAACTGCATGGTTTGCAGTGTTGCTGGGTCCAAAGCCATTTTTCATGCTCAAAGCCTAGTAAGACTGCATAATTAATAAACAGATTTATCACTGAGCATCACAAACACATGAAACATCAACAAGATATTCTTTTGTGAGTGTACAGATGTAAATATCTGTCGTAGAGGACACATTGGTGGCCAATTTTCTAAGAAACCCAAGATGTGCTTTTTATCATTGTATAAATACATGGCCCCCTGCAGCTCATTAACTATTGAACAAATAAAACTGATCAAAACAAGTTTATGTCAAAATAATAATTTACATTAATGATAAATATTATGTTGATTATGATAACTGTTCTCTATATTATCAAATTGATTTTGTGTGTGTGTTTTTATAACTAAATAATCTCTGGCCTAAGTAAGCCATCATAGTTACTTACCATGAAGACCAGTGGACCAGTGGTTCTCTAGAGTTTCACCAGCAGTTTTAAAGGTCTATTTAATTTAGTTTGTAATATACTTAAAGGAAGGGTACACCCCAAAATGAAATTTCCTGAAAATTTACTCAGGCCATATAGGTGTTTGTTTCCTACTTGGAACAGATTTGGATTACTTTACTTCACAAGTTCGCCTGCCCGTCCAGTCCTGATGGGCTATGGTAAACAAACTTGGCTTGCTGTCCTTAATGGAGGCTTGAACCCGAGGCTCGGCTTGAGTGCAGAGTTCAACCCCCCATTGCGATATTACCTAGAGGGAAAATAACAGAAACAGAGGAGGAGAAGGGGAGGTAGAGGGCTGCTGGAAGAACTGAAGCTGGGACGGTGCAATGAGAGCTGCTTATATAGGCTTGTAATGATGATTGACAGGACTGAATGATTAGGCTCCTCCCGAACCTACATTTGGAACTTCATTTGGTCACCAATGGATCCTCTACAATGAATGGGTTCAGAATGAGAATTCAAAACTGCTAATAAAAACATCTCAATAAGCAATCCACATGACTCCAGTCTTGTGAAGTAAAAAGTTGCATGTTTGTAAGAAACAAATTCTTCATTAATCATTGATTCAGGCCAAATAAATGGCAAAAAAAAAAGCTTCCTTCAGTGGAGAAAGCCCATCCTTTGTTGTCCTCTTATATCAAAATGCACAAACATATTTAGGTGCTTGATCTGTACATATGTCTCATCTGATTCAGATAAGACAACACTTTCACTGGAGAAAGCGATATAATGGATTGAGGACTAAACACACAGCTTTCCACTTAACAATTAACAGATGGACTGCAGTTGTACAGTATGGATTACTTGTGGATCACTGCAATGTTTTTATCAGCTATTTTTACTTTCATTCTAACGGCATCGATTCACTGCTGAGGATCCATTGTGAGTAAATGCCTGAGGGTGAGTACATTTTTAGCAAGTTTTCATTTTTGGGTAAACTATTACTTTAATTTGGTTGCATAATTTGTTCTTAAGACAAGAATTTGTAGTCAAATAAATAGGACAGTATAATATTTTCCTTTACCGATGCAATAAGAAGACTATTCCAATATGAAGAATATTCCAATTGCTTCTCCGGCTTCTGATTTTAGTGTATACACAGGTTTACATTTCAACTAAGTTTAATAGTGCAATGCTCAAATATTTGTAGTTTGTAACTTGCACCAACAGTGGCAACCTGGCAATATACACTGCTCCAAAACATAAAGATAACGACAGAAACCCATTCATGTTTTCTGCGGTTGTGACTAGATATCATCAAGTACGCATGGCTTACTTTACCCACTCCGCTGCACAATCAACAAGTAAATTAAAAACGATAATCTTCACTCTGCTATTTGCCAAGATGATCATGTTTACAAAAGGGTGATTGGGGTGGCGTATTAGAACGTGAGGCTGCATTATACGCGCACTTTGCTTAACCGAGCGTCGCTTTAACAGGCCTCAGGTTGGCTGGCGCTCCAGCATGCAGAACATTCACCAGCTGCCACTGTGAAAAGCCATTTTAAATAATTCCTCAACACCATTATCGTTCAAGCATAAAACATGGTCACTTGTTAGATACCATGGAATGAAAATGACACATTCACCTCCAGCCAGACAAATTAGAGATAAGAGCCCATGTTTTCATGCAAATGAAGTCAATATCTTTCCTAAATATTTAATGGTTTCCACCTCAGAAGCTTCATTTGACTGGCTTCCTTTCTTGTGGGGTTTCTCTTTTGCAAATATTATGCAACCAAACTGTTCAATGTGGATTAGAGGACATTTTAACTGGCTACAGAAGTTCCTGAATATTAAAACACCAAATGTTTGATATGTTGTAAACAAGTTATGTTGCTTTGCCACTGGAGTAATGAACCACACACCACACGCACAGTACAATATGTACATTTATCTTGTAATTTTTATTCCCTTTGAGCTAAATATGACAGCATAACTTGGCCCAGAGTCTTTTATATTCATATATCCCCTGATCACTGTTTTTTTGTTCATCTTTACCAAGGACAGTGTATACAGTGCTTCTGTAAAACAACAGGCCTTTAAAAAATGTCACCCATCCCATATTTCTGTTATTTTTTTATCCTCTTTCTCATAAAGGTGAGACGGGATTGTGAATGTGGTTAACAGATGTCACTAGACCACCACAATGACAGTCATATATCTTCTGTTCAAGGGCATTGTTGTGAATACTGAAATGTTTGAGAAAGCAAGTATTTGATATTTTCAGTATCAAATATTCAACAATAAATGTTGGAATAGCTTTAGGATCTGAAAAATGTTCTGCAGATGCTCAGCCTAATATTTGTTCTTGAAGAAAAAGTTTCTAAAGGCTAATATTGGTTTTCCCCGTGAGGTTTGTATCCCATTGTTTCGATTCTATTCCTTGAATAATGCACATTACATATTTCTGTGCTCTAATTTTCAAGTATATTCAAGTACAAATGTGGAAAACTGCACTTTGGCATTGTAGGAGCTGCATTTTGCTTGTTAATTTCATCACATAATTCATACCTCGACTTAAACAGTGGGACATTTTCTATTATAAAGGGAGTTTAATCTGGACTGAGGTCGTCTGTATGATTCTATGAGTATCACTTCACAACTTTTCAGCGTGTGAGAGCTTATGAATTTAACCTCGAAGATACTTTTAAATACCTCTTAATGAATCATCACTCTGTGTTCCCAGAGATACTGACCTCGAAACACAAACTGTAACCACCTAAAACTGATAAATTCTATTAATACCCAGTCCTAGTGAAATGATTATAGCTGGAACAGGCTGTTTCCAAAATTTCTATTAACACATGACTAGACAAAGTCCAAATCACAATTTGGAGCATGGAACGCAACATACTCGCAACAGGTAAACTGCAAACAGTGACATTTGACTTTAAATGAAAATTAAATATTCAGACAAAGGTGATGACTTTAGTGCTTTGAAACAGTCTGTAAAGAAACACTTCTCATTGTCTTCTGTTAACTCTCAAATATAGGTGTAAATTATTGTGATTCTGATGTGTTATGTTGGCTGGAATAAGGCATGTTTAATCATCCAACAACACCAAGCCATTTTAGCTGCACAAAGCGATTCTGATCAAAAATGTTTAAATAAAAGTCTATTAAAGTTGTTGTTTTAAATAATAATAATAATAAAAAAACCCATAAAGCTGATAAAGATATATATGTAAGCCTATTTCTGCCAGAGAATAAACATGTAAAAAGGTAATTGTGACTTTTTATCTCACAAATGTTGATTAAACTTGCAATTGTGAGAAATATGAACTCGCAATTATGACTTTTTCTTGCAATTGTGAGTTTATATCTATTTATTTTTTACAGAATTTTGAGATATAAATTCGCAATTGTAAATTATAAAGTCCAGATCTGAGGGGGAAAAAAAAAAAAAAAAATTCTAACTCAATTAGTTTTTATTTCACAATTTTGACTTTATAACTCACAACTGAATATATATCACTAGGCGTCAACAGATTATCGGCACCGATATTAGGCATTTTTATGGTTATCAGTATCGGTCATTTTCAAAACCAATTTGCTGATAAAATAATTTAAAAGCATTTAAAGTAAGTTTTTGTTAGAGCCCTTGTTATTCTTAATTTTGACATTAAATTTAATTTTTACACCAGACATATATATAGGTTCAAAATATCGGTTATCGGTCAACTTGACCTGTAATAATCAGTATCAGCATCGTCCCTGAAAAAAAAAAAAAGTTTTCTTACCGCAAGTTCATATTCTGACCTTATAACTCACAATTGAATATATATCACGAGGGGCTGACAGTTATCGGTGCTAATATTAATTGTTTTTATGGTTATTGGTATCTCTCATTTTCAAAACCAATGTGCAGATAAAATAATTTAAAAACATTTAAAGAAAGTTTTTTATTCTTAATTTTGACATTAATTTTCATTTTTACACCAGACATATATTTCGGTTTAGAATATCAGTTATCGGTCTACTTGATCTGTTATAATGTTAAATGTAAAAATATCGGTTATTAGTCTACTTGATCTGTGAAAAAACAACAACTATTTTCTTACTGCAAGTTTATATCTTACCATTCTGACTTTATTATTCACAACTGAGTATATATCACAAAGGGTTGACCAGTTATTGGTGCTGACATTAAGCATTTTATGGCTATCGGTAGCGGTCATTTTTAAAACTAATTTGCCGATAAAATAATTTAAAAGCATTTAAGGAAAGTTTTTGTTAGAGCCCTTGTTATTCTTAATTTTGACAGTAATTTTTTTATTTTTACACCAGACATACATATCGGTTCAAAATATCGGTTATTGGTCTACTTGATCTATAATAATCAGTATCAGCATTGACCCTGGGAAAACTCAGCTATTTTCTTACTGCAAGTTTATATCTTACAATTCTGTCTTTATAACTCACAATTGAGGGCAACACTTCATTTTGATAGTCCACTTTAGACATTCTACTAACAGTAAGTAACTTTGCAACTGCATGTCAACTAGTTATTAGAGTATAAGTAGACTGTCTGCTTAATATCTTCTAACACTCTTTTAAAATTTGCAGGTATATGTCAACTTATTCTACTAAACCTAACCTAACAGTCTGCTCTAAGAGTAAGTGGACATGCAGTTGCAAATTATTAAAAATGAGTTGACATGTAGTTGCAAAGTTACTTATATTTAGTAGAATGTCTAAAGTGGACCATCAAAATAAAGTGTAACCCAATTGAGTATATGTCACGAGGGGTTGACCAATTATCTGCACCAATATTAAGCATTTTTATGGCTATTGGTACTGGTCATTTTCAAAACCAATTTGCCAATAAAATAATTTAAAAGCATTTAAAGAAGCATTTAAAGCTCTTTTTGTTAGAGCACTTAATTTTGACATTAATTTTCATTTTTACACCAGACAGTTTAAAATATTGGTTATTGGTCTACATGATCTGTAATAATCGGTATCAGCGCTGGCCCTGAAAAACAAATATCGGTCGAACCCTATATATCACACAATTCTAAAAAAAAAAAAATCAGAATTGTGAGTTTACATCATAAATTTCTAAGTAAAAAATGCAAGAAGTAAATTTGCAATTGTGCGAAAAAGTCAGAATTGTGAGCTAAATTTTTTATTCAGTGGTGGAAACAAGCTTCCATATAGTAGTGGCCTAAAATGGTTCTCATTCTAATTAAGGCTAAAATTCTATATAGACAAATATCAATATTGACAAATATATGACAAATTATTTTCCTAAAAAAAGGGTTATGAACTAGATTTTAAAATTGTCTCAAGCAAATGTAAATGCCACCTGCCTATGCAAAAATGACTACCACAATTAACTGCAGTCAAATAATTAAATTAATTTTGTGAAATGGCTACAATACTGTAAGCAAATCAACTGTATCTTCTTATGGGAGTGAGGACATTCCTTATTCATTATATCTCTAAAAACAGTGTAAGTTACCTGGACATGTGATTAAGTGCTGATCAGCCCCCTGCCGTCAGTATGGAGCGCTTTAATCCTGTGCTGATGAGTATTGATGAGAGGATAGTCTAAGCTTGGGTGATGAAGTGTGTGTTGTTAAGTGTGTGTGTGCTGGTTCCTCTGTCTGTGCGTGTTTAGACTTTCCATTCCTGATACTCTCATTACAGGCAGGTATTGATTACTGAGTAGAGCGTCCTTGGCAAGGTGATGACTGCATGTTCATGTGTACACAATCACATGCATGCTTACGTCAGAGAATGAAAACTTAATAATCACCATATTTATTTTGTACTACGTCTATCCTCAAGTCAAAAAATGCATGCAAGCATGCATGTAGTCTGTAGACTTAAAGCTTGTGTGTGTGTTTGTGTATGTGAGCCTCTTTTGGATTGCTGGTAATTGCAATGTGCTAGCCGTATTACTGTTGGCGGGATGATTGGCTGGCTCTTTCTCCATAGTGAGTCGATAATGAGATGGCCCAGGTGATGCTGCTGGCGTCAATAATTCATGAGTCAACATTGCTACACAGCAGCGTTCCCCCATTCGGCAAAGCATATCGGGACCAAAAAAAGAGGTGAAAGAAATACATATTCCTGCATGGAACAACGCAGATAGATGTCGCTGGATGTCCGCTCTCATTTAGGCTGTAGGACGATGGACGCAACGGCGAATCATGGTAATCTAGGGTGGCTGCGTCTCCGTCTGCGTCCTTTTCCATGGCTGTGAATCAAACCCAGTGCTGAATTTTCACACCCTCAATGGTGAGAATGGAATCCCTGCAGGCTATTACAATATGCTAACAAGAGGTGTGAAGCTTCACTGCTGTCCATTTTAAATTTCAACATCTCAGAAAGATTGTACAGACTATCCCACAGATGGTATAGCTGAATGTTCTTAAGCAGAAATTATACATTTGATCTTCATTAGGCTGCAGTGCTAATGTGGGTAATGCAAGTATGAATCTGGTCTACTATGTGACCTTAGCTTGTTTCTTTCTTGATTTTGCTGATTATCGCTGCTGAAAATGGTCAATTATTGTCATGTTTTAGGGTGTACTAATCGGTTGGACTGGAAAAAACATTTGGAGTACTATAGACTGAGTGCAAAAAAAAAAAAAACCTGGGGAACAAAAAGGCATTTGTGGTTGACCAAACTGAACCAGGATTTCCAAAGCAAGAATCTTGACATTTGTGTTTGTTCTTATCATTTCCTGTCAGGAAAGGTGAAATATTAGGTGAATATCTTAATTAATACTGCTCGTATGTATCTTTACCACCTATTAACATTAGTTTGTCAAAATATGTGCCCTTTCCTGCTTACGTCTTAAGCTTAAGTCCTTCTATATATCATTTAGCAGCTTCCACACGTTTTTCCTATGGTTCATAGCATAAATTAGCAAAACAACGTATTCAGTTGTACATTAACAGTGCAATTAACGCTGTTGTTTACATTCAAATATCTCCAATATGGCCACACATCCGGGGTAACTGACCAAACGGTGATGTAAGTACAAACCTCTATAACTCTTCATAAAATACCACTACCAGCCAGATTTCCAAGAGGACAATTAATGCGTTAAAATGTCAATAAATTATGTAATTTCTTCTACATTCTTGCGAGTGTGCTTGAGAAACACCCCTGATAGCACACACTGATGGCACACATACATCATGGAGACGTCTATTTGATGTCTGCATTTACATCTGGAAGATGTAAATTGAGGGAAGATGATTGATTTAGAATTTATGATTTAGAATGTAAAACTGACATCTTACAGACATCTGTCAGATGTTTGTAGACAGCAGATGCTTACAAGATCAAGTGATCTTTGACATCTTGCAGACGTATATGTGCTATCTGGGCACATACATTATGGAGACATCTATTTAACATCTGCATGTACATCTGCAAGATATTTTTTTATAGAGTGTTTGCTCATCTGCAATACGTCCATAGGACATTTCCATCAGATGTCAAATAGATGTCTATTAGATGTTTTTACGATGTTTATGATTTAGAATGTATGTAAAACTGACATCTGAAAGACATCTGTCAGATGTTTGTACACAGCAGATGCTTTCCAAATCAAGTTATCTTTAACAGACATCTTGCAGATGTATGTGTGCTATTTGGGACTGAAGTGAATGGGCTTCAATGCTGGAATCACTGGTTTGTTTTGGAACTATTGGCTGCTCCATGACATGCTTTACTTCCGCATTCCTCAGTTCCTCAAGTGGTGTACTGTACTCAGCATTGGTCTGCGCCTGTTGGCTTAGTGTGAATTTACCCTAATTCTGCAATTAAGGCAAAAAAAAATACAAAGAGAAAGAGGTCATGGAAGCTTGTTGAATTGAAGCTGTAGTGCAGCGGCAGCTGAACTCAAGACAAAACAGTCCTCAGGGCCAAAATCCTGAATGAATACATAACTGCGTTTAGACAGAAGGTGATTTCTAGACAACAAACACGGGCCAAGACAGCTGGACCTCAGTACTCCCCTGCACAAACTCCAGAAATAACTGTTGTGTATTGACAGACACTCTCTCTCTCTCTCTCTCTCTTACACACACACACACACACACACACACACACAGGTTTCAGTGTGCTGATATATTGCGCTCTTATTTCCAGCAGGCACACTTGAGGCTCTCTCTCTGTCTTCAGTTTTACCCAATCAGGAGCTCTGAGGGACAATTAGGTCTCAGACAGCTCGGTTTCTCTTCTGGTGTAAGGTGGAATCTGCCCCTAGGGCTCTCACCTGCCACATCCATCTCACACACAAACACACACGCCTACCCAATACACACCATTTTGAGCACAATATCTTCCTCAAACATCCTAGATCCAACATTTGTGAAATAATTACTACATATACAGATGCACACATATAAAAATATATGAATAAATGTAAATCATGGCTGCATGTATTTGATCAAAAATACAGTAAAAACAGCAATATAGTGAAATGTTATTGCAATTTAATATAACTGCTTTCTTTTTTAATACAATTTATTTCTGTGATGCAAAGCTGAGTTTTTCATCAGCTTTAGTTTTGTTACATGATCTTTCAGAAATCATTCTAATATGCAGATTTATTATCGTTGGATATGTTGGAGAGAGACAGATCCTTACCCTGTTCAGTGCTCAACTGGCAAGCAATTCCAGCTGCAGTGTTGAACCGATTCCCCACTGAGAGTCTTTGCATTATCCTGTCTTCTTGTGCATTTGTCTTACATGGATGACCAGCCTTTTTGGGGGACTTGAATGAATTAGTGTCATTGTAAACCTGGAAGATGTGAGAAATCACAGATTTGGAATGACCAACTTCTCTTGCAATGGCTGAAAAGTTCAACCCTTTGGCCTTCATCAGGACAACCTCCTGGCACAGGGCTTCACTCATATTCACTCAGTCTCAATGAAAATGGAAGAAATGCTTTCAGTTAATCAGGGTTTGTCATTTAATTAAAGAAATTAGCACCAGGTGCCAGATTAACACCAATAACTTGAAAGTATCTGTAAGTGTTCTCTAATTTTGATTAGAGTTCTTTTTCAAATATCTCATTTAAGTTTTTATACTGTACTAAAGAATACAATTAATTTATGAAATATGCCTAAAAACTGTCCTTGTACTCCTGTTAAGATAACATGAAATAGGACAATTAGTGACCTTGAAATTTAGGAAATTGCAGGTTGTTTTTTAATTTTGACACATACACACATGCACACGTGCACGTTTACTTAGCTATCTAAATGGAGACATTACATAATGTCAAAAATTTCAGGTTTTACTATCCTTGTGGGGACATTTGGTCCCCACAATGTAGCAAGAAGAAGTACACACACACACACATGCAACTTACATAAAAAAGTACATGTGCACAAGCTTACATGTATCTTTTTTTTTTTGCCTCTCAGCAAGCTGAATATTAATTGCATGATGCCGTAGAATTAATATTCATGAGCCATGTTCATAAGATTTAAATTAATCACACAAACTCGTCTGACCTTTTCAGGTTGTTTCTATGCTCCTGCTTCCAAGTGGCGTTGTGAAAAAATACATCACAGATGAGACAGCATGACACTGAGAGATATAACAGGATCAGAGGGAAGTGAATGGTGTGCAGGGAGAGCAGAAATGAAAGAGAGAGGTATGAGTGAAAAACAAAACACAAACAGTCCTACATTCATGCTTTTTCATGCCCAAAAATAAACTGAATTTTATTTACTAGTCTCCAGCCAAGCAGGACAGATGCAAACACAGTGTGCGTCCGGCATCTGTGACACTTCATCAAACAGTGACCAAGATACAGAAACATACAGTGGCTGGAAAGAAAGGCACACAGAAAAGGATTGGTATATGGGCACTTTCATCTCTGAAAAAAATGGAAAAAACATTAATAATGTCTGAATGTCACTGCATTAGATAAAAACTAAGATACCAAACCAAGTGTCATATGCAAAGAAATGATGCCAGACCTTTTCTCAAACCTAAATTCACTAACCATTGAAATATTCAGCTTACAGTGTTTAAAATAAATGCCACTTGGTTTGATATGTTGCTTACTAATGCAATGACATTCACATAGCTTAATGCTGTTTTAATTTGGATAATAAAAAGTTATGGCTTAAGTGTCCACATATTTTCTAAGTGCACTGAACATTCATATGGCTTAAACTGTAATTAATTACCCAGCATTTTTTTTTTTTTTTTTTTTGTAGCTGTTTGAATGCTCAATGATATCACCCATTCACTAATCCCTTATTAGGAGTTTCAAAACAACACTGGACTCCATCGACTTTCATTGTTCTTCAGGAAAACTGTCCCTTTAAGGAAAATGCAATCGCTCCCTCCAATTTTGAATACTCTGTGACTCTTAGTTGTGTAAATGTAGTAGGTCAGAAGGTGAATAACTGACACGGTGAGGGTTTTCTCTCCGCTCTATCTGCCATTTTAAAGCAAGAACACTCTCAGAGGATTTAGAAGTCATCGAAATTTGTGGAGACAAATCCCTTATGTCACCTGTGAGAAAGGGATAGAAGATGAAAGCTCCTTCTATCCTACAAATAAATGTAGTAAAGTGTAGAATAAATGGAGAGCATGATGGCCACCAACCTGCCTGACAGGGACTTTAAACATATGGCTTTACTCGCCAGTTTCAGACAGATTTGACTGTGATAAAATATGATGTTAAAATAGGCCATACGTTTACAGTTTCAGAAATAATCAAGAGTGTAATACAAACTGGTAGACAGGTGCAACCACACAGTATGAACCCAGATAGCACTCGTACATCTGCAAGATGTCTGTTGAAGATCTCTTGATCTGGAAAGCATCTGCTGTATTCAAACGTCTGACAGATGTCTGTAAGATGTCAGTTTTACATACATTCTAAATCATAAACATCTTAAAAACATCTAATAGACGTCTATTTGACATCTAATAGGAAACGTCCAATAGACGTATTGCAGATGTCTTTCAGATGTAAATGCAGACATCGAATAGACATCTCCATGATGTACATATGCTATCAGAGTGTTTGCTCATCTGCAATATGTCTATAGGACATTTCCTATCAGATATCAAACAGACGTCTATTAGATGTCTTTAAAGAAGTCCACTTCCAGAACAAAGATTTACAGATAATGTACTTACCCTCTTGTCATCCAAGATGTTCATGTCTTTCTTTCTTCAGTTGTAAAGAAATTATGGTTTTTTTTTTTCCCACATTTTTTTCCATATAGTGGACTTCTATGGTGCCCCGAGTTTGAACTTCCAAAATGCAGTTTAAATGCGGTTTCGAACGATCCCAAATGTGTTTGTAAACAATCCCAGCTGAGGAAGAAGGGTCTTATCTAGCAAAACGATCAGTTATTTTCATAAAAATAATACAATTTATATACTTTTTAATGTCAAATGCTCGTCTTGTCGAAAAACTCCCATCTCATGTTCTCCATCAACTTCGAAATTGTCCATATTGCTGTTTTACCTTTTTTGTTAAGAGTGTTTGATCTTTTTTGCATGTTCACTTTGCAAAGACTGGGTCGGTACTTCTGCAGTGACGTAGGAAGATTTTGAAATGATTTTTGAAGTTTTTGAAGAAAATATGATTGGAGTTTTTTGACATACCCTAACTGTCTTGAGCCAGAATAGACAGAGTTCAAGCAGAGCAAGACAAGATGAGCATTTGAGATTAAAAAGTATTTAAATTGTATTTTTAAATGAAAATAACCAATCGTTTCACTAGATGAGACCCTTCTTCCTCAGCTGGGATCATTTGAATCTGCATTTAAACTGCATTTTGGAAGTTTAAACTTGGGGCACCATAGAAGTCCTTATGGAGGAAAATGCTGAAATGTTTTCCTCAAAAAACAGTGAGTGAGTACATTATCTGTAAATTTTTGTTCTGGAAGTGGACTTCTTTAAGATCTCTTTGATTTAAAACTGACATCTTACAGACGTTTGTCAGATGTTTGTACACAGAAGAAACTTTTCAGATCAAGTGATCTTTAACAGACATCTTGCAGACATACGTGTGCTATCTGGGTAGTTCATGGATATTTCTGGTCCATTTTTTGACTTACAGAAAGCATGCTAGCATACAGATGGCCTAAAAACAGACATGGACTGTCACAAAACCTAATTATTGATTTCATGGTATCTTTAACATATCTCTTAGATCAATCTAAAGGCTTGGAAATAGTAATCATAGTTCCTTTGACTTCATCGAGGCTGTGAACACCTGTGCACACTCATCGACCCAAACACATGTTCCAATTACATGCCATTACCCAGATCCGAATGGCCAAGGATGATCATTTATTGATTTCAACTCATTCGGCGAGGTCTCGCACGTTTGTGCTTTCACAAAGAGTAATTGTTATGACGAAAAGGCGGTGACTTAATATAACAAACTTCTGGCAGGATGGTGGCTCTTGTATTTATACAGAGTGATTAAAAATTGATGTGAGCCAAAAGCAGAGTATGAAATCAAGGTGAGACTCATTCGGTCGAGTGAGGAGGTGGGGGCTGATTACATTGCTCGCTCGCCATTATTCTTTTATATTGTAGTCACAATGATAAAAAAGTACAATCAAGGCTTGCTATTCAGACCTGGGTAATTCTTACACAAGTTTAGCCACAAAAGTTTCCTATGTTCTTTTGTCAGAGTTTTGCATCACTTTTCAAACTGAGAGAACTTGCAGGGTTTCACAAGTTCACATTTTTTATACCGAAGGAGTTAGTTTGTTAGACTGTACTGTGGCATCTCCTGGGAAATGTTAATGGTGGTTTATGAGCTAATTATTTCAGTTAATCAAATTGGCGAGAAATTATTAGATGATATTTGTTCTAAGCGATGATGACTTGAGACGGCCAGAGTGTTTTTTCTGACTTCAAAATTAATGCAAAAGCTAGTTAAATGCCTGAGCTACTTCATTAAACCACAATTAATATGCAAGTGTACCTTGACCTTCAAACCAAGACATTTCCATTTTTAAGCAGCTACATTGGACAAGTAGGACAAGTATTTATTTTTAGACCCTGTTAATAATGTTGTTTATGTGAGATTAATAAAATATTGCTATGTGAAAATTCTAAAATAAAAAAAAATTAAATATGGGTTATTCTATAATTAGGGGTACATTTAGAATTTGACAATGTGAAGAAAAAAATGCTTTCTTTTTTCCCAAAAACCCAAACATGACCTTACATAGCTACTTTGAAACAATTTTTGTATAAAGTAATATTATAAATAAAGGTGATATGTAAGAATATGTGCATAAAATACCATCTATGTTTGCTACTGTCCACCATGTTACCTTTACTGGGTAACACAGTTGACAGGTAACTTAGTTGACGTTTTTAGTTTTTTGGGCCTATACTCAACACGGAAACCTAGAACTACTGAGCATATGGTATGTTTAAAAATATATTTTCATAAAACATAATACTTGTGTAACACTATTGACAGTCAATTAATCCACTCTTGTCACAGGTTTGCTAGTTTAAATAATATTAGGGGAAAGAGAGAACATAACTTCTAGTGTTTCATCCATGTGCTTCTAAAGGAAATATCATCATACTGTGCACATTATGCGAGAATGGGACAAACCATTCCTTTTTGAGGGGGGATATTCTATTGGGTAACTTAGTTGACAATGGTTTTTCGGACACAAATAAAAGTTATATCACAATAAACACTTATTATTTTTGAAGCGCACACCCAAATGTCTTGATAACCTAATCTGACTGAAGGGAAAACTATTAAATTAATTTATATTTAAAGTAATTTTCATGCTTTAAGCAGATGAGCAACTTTACAAAATCGGACAGCTGAATACCAGGGATGTATGTGATATGAACATCATTTTTGAATGAAAGATATGGCTTTTTTTAACATAGTAGTGTGATTGGGAAAAATATGTGTACTAGAAAATTAAGCATCTGGGCTTTATATTGATGAAAATATATTAAAAATATACTTCACGGACATGAGATGTACCCACAATTATAGAATGACCCATATTTACAGAATAAAATCAGCAATCCAGTATCTTTTTATGTGGTAACTTTAATAGTAATTGCATATGTTGGTCTTTTTATTGTATCAACCGTATACCCACTGTAAAAAATTTTCATCAGTGTCAACCTAAAAACGTAATTTCAGCAGCTGCCTTAAAATTTGAAAGTGCAAGTCATTTCAACTCACAAGTTAAATCAACTTAAAAGTACAAAACATTTTAACTCATTTTCTTGTAGTGAGTTAAAATTACTTGTAGTTTTAAGTTGATTTAACTTAAAATTTTAAGGCAGCTGCTGAAGTTTTTAAGTTGAAACTGGTGAAAACATTTTACGATGCTGGAATCTATTCTCCCTTAAAACTCTAAAAGTAAAAGCATATTTCATGACACTTCTGCATTAAATCAACTTAAAGGTACAAGACATTTTAACTAATTTAATTGAAATTAGTTAAAATGACTTGTAGTTTTAAGTTCACTTAACTTAAAAAACTGGTGAAAACTTCTAAATCTCCATTATAACTCGAAGACTAAAAGCATATTTCATGACACTTCTCCGTTAAGCAATCTGGTTCTTCTTCCTTTGGTCCGCAGACAGGCTTTAAACAAACAAGCAAAGTTAAAGTGGTGGGAAGTACAGTAACAGCTTTATTAAATTAGTGCAAAAGACAGACATAACTCATTCACCACGTCATCTTTTTCTTTGCATTTTCAGAACTTATGGGGTCTTCCACACAAACCCACACACGCGTTTTGTTTTGTTTTTCATCTGTTATCTTTTTCTGTCTCTCTTTTTTGTTGTCTTCTTCTCACAAGCGCAAAAAAAAAAAATAAAGAACCACTGAATCAACAGCCTTCCCTGGCCTCTTTGACTTTGACCCAAGGGGAGAGGGAGAAAAATAAAATAAACGCTGTACCATCAGAACAAGAATCACAAGACAGATTCGCTCTCTGTCTGCAAATCGCTCTCCAGACTCAAGAACCACACTCTAAACAAGAGCTCGCACATGAAAAAAGAGGGAAAAACATCAATGGCATTAGAAATAGTCCCTAAAATTTAGCAAAAACATACAGTTTTTTTTTTTTTCTTGTGAGGGGTCATTAAAGAATAAGCGATCAAAGTACATAAGTTAATTAATATATTTGTACATTGGTAAAAAATAAAATATATATAGTGTACATTTCCCCCCATCATTTCACACATTACTATAAAGATATATTGTGTTCCACTCCATAACAACTAATGCAATTGAACCAAAAAACAAAAATAAAAGACGCAAGAGACGCTTTTTTTTTTTAGACTCTGAAGGCTTCTGGCTACCACCCTGCCCTAAGAAAACACAACCACTGCTGACTAAAGAGGCCTTGTGTCCTTCCCTTACATTAGTAAACAAGATCAAATACAGTAGTCTTTAACCAGAGGAAACTAAAGTACATCGAAATGTCCCGTCGCTTTGCCCCAATCCAATATATCTTTGTCCAGTGAGAGAGAGAGTTCGAGCATCGAGGCGGTGCCGTCCGTGATGTATTCCAGAGGTATGAGAAGACAGGAAGTGCAGGGGAAGGAGGGAGAGGACAGAGGGACAGTTCCTGGTGAAAAGGTAGAGGTGCACTGGTTGGGGATAGAGAGAGACAATGGTGAAGAGGAGGAGAGCAAAAATGAAGGATGCAAAGTGTCTTTTGGGGGTGAGGTCTTCTCTCTGCGTGTGGAGAAGAGAAGAAGGTTTTCTTCAGTGTTGCAAAAGAACCTACAGAAAGATCGGCGGAATTTACAAGCCTGAGAAAGAGAAAAGAGAAAAGAAGAAACGTGAAAACAGTGATTAAACACCATCTGTGGTGGTAATAAACTTTTTAGAGTTTATTTGTGACCCACAAAACCAGTCATAAGGGTAATTTTTCTGAAAATGAGATCTATACTTCATCTAAAGCTGAAAAAATAAGCTTTCCATTGATGAATGGTTTGTTAGAATAGGACAATATTTGGTTGAGATACAACAGTTTGAAAAACTGGAATCTGAGGATGCAAACAAATCTAAATACTGAGAAAATCGCCTGTAAAGTTGTCCAAATGAAGTTCTTAGCAATGCATATTACTAATCAAAAATTAAGTTTTCATGTATTTACAGTAGGAAATTTACAAAATATCTTCATGGAACATGATCTTTACTTACAAATGTATAATTTTGACCCATACAATGTATTTTTGGCTATTTCTACAAATATACCCGTGCTACTTGAGACTGGTTTTTGGGTCCAGGGTGACATTTATGCAATGCATGTACAGTATAAAAGCATGATAACATGATAAACCACAACAAAGCATTGGATTAACAATAATAATAATCAATTATAAACAAAACGCCACTCTTATTGAAGATCTAGGATCCAAGCTTTTTATTTTTGCCTTCACTTTCCTTCCTAAGTGCACTCCACGCCGCCATCGTCGTAAAATATGATTAAAATGTAACTTTGAAAAATGCAAGGTCTAATTTCGCAAGACTTGAGCGAAATGAATTGGCCCGCGGATCTCAGAAATTCAACAGCGATCGAACCGTGCCAGAGTGCCAGATCCGATGTGAGGGAATATTAAATGCAGGCAAGACTATTGATTTTTTTTTTTTCTTTTGCTGCTTGTTGTTTCTTTCTACCAGATACGTTTGTACAGCTTGGTCCTAAATGGCAGTGGAAGGAAAATAAGTCTTGAACGGCACTTAAGAGCGCGGCCGAGGTTGCTTCGTTCCACAAATGCCATTTGCAAATTATAATGAGACTCCAGCCTCGTTTATTCATGTGCCGAGAGCCCGAAACGCATCCAGGTAATGCTCTCCCCCTTAGGCGGACGAGTGTTAGCCTGAAACATCAAAATATACAACTGAATCAATTCACCTCACCACTTTCACATGCAATAAAGTCAAGCGAGGAGTGGATAAAAATCCTCACTGCTCTCATCTCTCCGTCTTCCTAAGGGGAAAACACAAGTAAGTGTGCAGGGAACGCGCAATACAGGCTGCAAGACGAAAGTGTGTTTGATCTAATTACCGTCAGCCTGATTGGAGGAAAGTGGTTGTGGCAGCAGTCAGCTGCAGTTGAAACAAGGCACAATAACATTTGAACCCTGCGGTGCTTTGGTCAGATAGAAATACAGTCCTCTGTTTCCCCCCGGTACACAAGTTACTCATGATGGGCTTCAAGTTTACAGCCAAGTATGGAGCAATAATTTATTATTAAAAGATACTCTGTAAATGTTTTCTTAGCCTCACAGTTGTTCAAACCTGTATGACTTCAAGCCTGTATGAATTCTACTTTGGAAAACAAAAGAACAGATTTTAAAAATTGTCTAACTTTTTTCTTTCTGGGGTCAAATGTTGTTTTGGACCCCACTGACTTGTATTGTACACACTCTTAAAAAATAAAAGTCCCAGTTAAGGAATAAGGGTCTTACTAGTGAAACAATCTTCTTGAAACATCTTCTAAAAATACTTTTAAACCAAAAATGCTCGTCTTGCACTAGTTCTGCGATGCGCGTCTACGACTTCATGCATTATGTAATAATGTTGGAAAGGTCATGTTGGAACATTCTTTGTCTGTGTACTCTGGTTCAAAAAGGTATGGTAGGGCATCCAAAAAGCATCCAACATTGTTGTACTTTTTCTGGTAAAGGCCATTTGACTTTCTTTGCACATTCGCTAAACACTGGGCCGGTATTTCCGCATGACTACGTAATGCGTGAAGTCGAGCTAGTGCAAGATGAGCATTTGTGGTTAAAAAAGTATATACATTTTTATTTTTTACAAAATGGCCAATCCTTTTGCTAAATACAGACACTTATTCCTCGGCTGGGATCGTGTAGTGCCTTTTAAAGCTCCATTGAAACTGCAATTTGGACCTTCAACCCATTGATCCCCATTGAAGTCCACCATACACAGAAACACCCTAGAATGTTTTCCTCAAAACCCTTAATTTCTTTTTGACTAAAGAAAGAAAGACATGAACATCTTGGATGATATGGGGGTGAGTATATTATCAGGAAATTTTAATTCTGGAGTGAACTAATCCTTTAAGATTAAGGGTTCTGAAAACCTGCTTGAGTATTAGAAACATAAACTGTAACTTAGCAAGCGGCATTAAATATTCCTTTCACGCTTAAAAATTCATTAACACGAAGAGGTTACGCTTTATCTGCCAGGTGCATTGCGGATGGCACGTCAAAACAAGTGGCTTGAAGAGCCAGTAAACGGGTCGATGCTGTGGAAATTTCTCTTCCCCTCGAGACAGGCCACATCAGTACCCAGAGTGGATTAAAGAGTAAAAGCGCCCATCTTGGCAGAAAAGGGGATTTAAACTTCACTGGGTCCAGACTCAGGCTTATTTCCCTGTTTGTGGATTAATTATATTTTACCCCTGTTGGGCATCTTTCATCAGATTAAAGGGCGGTTTTAAAGGTCTGTTGAGTATATCACCACTCTTCATTTGACCAGAAATATCACGTTAGCAACATACTCCAAATTGCCGTCTCATATGCAATTTTCAATTACAGCAATTATTAATTAAACTAGGACTGACATTTTCAATTTCATTTTTATGTGCTTACAGGCTAGACTACCTTACTGTTTATTAACCTTGGAGACTTTAAATATATGAAAACAAAAAAGGTAGATGCTGTTTACACTAAACAGTGGTAGAAACTTATTTATCAATTAACCATCCTGGTTAAACTAAGTGCAACCTGCAAATACTGACAGATGCAATTCACACAAAGTGTAAACAGAAGTAATATACTATGACTTTTTTCTCACAATTGCATGATATAACTCACAGTTGTGAAAGTCATAATTCTGAGAAATAGTCATCTCCCAATTCAGACTTTTGCTCATCTCACAATTCTGACTTTATAACATGCAATTACAAGTTCATATCCCACAGTTCTGATTTTACATCTCAGTATTTTGACTTTATAACTCACAGTTGCTTAAATCACACAAACTTGAGAAAAAACGTCACATTTGCAAGATATACATTTGTAATTCCGAGAAAAAAGTCAGAATTCTGAGTTTATATCTTGAAGTTCTGACTTTGTTTCTCAAAATTGCTAACTATTTCTCACAACTGAGTTTATATCACACTATTTTGAGAAAAAGCGTCAGAATTGCAAGTTTATCTTAAGCAATTCTGAGAAAAAAGTATGAATTCTAAGTTTATATCTGTCAGTTCTGAGTTTCTCAAAATTGCAACTTTATTTCTTGCAAATGTGAGTTTATATCAAAATTTTAAAGAAAAAGTCAGAATTGTAAATTTATTTCACACAATTCTGAAAAAAGTCAGAATTCTGAGTTTTTGTATCTCGCAATTCTGACTTCATTTCTCAAAACTGCAACTCATTTCTCTCAACTGCAAGTTTATATCACACAACTTCGAGAAAAAAAGTCAGAATTGAAAGTTTATATTAGGCAGTTCTGAGAAAAAGTCTGAATTCTAAGTTTATATCTTGCAGTTCTGACTTCGTTTCTCAAAACTGAAACTTTATTTCTCGCAAATTTGAGTTTGTTACAAAATTTAAGAAAAAGTCAGAATTGCAAGTTTATGTCACACAATTTTGAGAAAAAATCAGAATTCTGAGTTTATATATATCTCACAATTCTGACAAGCAATTCTGAGAAAAAAGTCAGTATTCCGAATTTATATCTTGCAATGCTGACTTAATTTTTAAAAACTGCAACTTTATTGCAAAAATCGCAACTAATTTATATCACAAAATTTTGAGAAAAAGTCAGAATTTCAAGTTTATATTATGCAGTTCTGAGAAAAAAAGTCAGAATTGTAAGATCTTAACTTGCAATTGCGAGAACAAAGAGTCAGAATTATGAGATGGTAGAGAGTCGTAATTACCTTTTTTTATTTATTGGCAAAATTTGTATTTATTTTTTTCTTTTCACAATACTGTTTGAGATCTGTAAAGTTTGGGCTTGGTAAGATTTTATAAAATGCTTTTGAAAAGCCTATGTTTACCAAGTCAACTTTTATTTGATCTAAAATGTAGTAAAAACAGTAACATTATGAAAAACGATTACAATTTAAAATTTCTATTTTAATATTTTAAAATGTATTTCTTTTTCCTGTGATGGTAAAGCTGAATCAGCAGCCATTACTCCAGTCTTCAGTGTCACATGATCCTTCAGAAATCATTCAGATTTCCTACTCAAGAAACATTTCTTTTTATCAATGTTAAAAATCCACAATAGTTTTTTCCCAAGGATTTTTTAATGAATAGAAAGTTCAAAAGAACAGAAAGTGTTTGAAACAGAACTCTTTTGTAACATTAGAAATGTATTTACTGTGTCCTTGCTATATAAAAATGTTCATTTCATTCATAAAAAAGAAAAAAAAATATCTGACCCCAAAGGAGTGATCCCTGAAGTGTAGTTTCTACACCAGTCCTACAGGGGGCAGTATGGTCATCTTGGCATTGTTTGACCCTTGTCTGTTCAACATGTGCTCTTAACAGTCTCCTCTGTGATCTGATCTTGAGCTCAATTGTCACATCAAGGCATATTTTGTCAGTGGAAAACATAATTTGGTCTCTCTTGGCATTTGTATCAGAATCCAGCCTGATCTTGTGCTGAAAATGCTGTGTTTTTCTCCCTCTTAACCATTAACATCACCAGTGTAATCAGCCGCACAATTCAATGATGCCACGTTTTCGCAGGACAAACAAAATCAATGGACTCAAAGGGCAAATCAGCACATAAGGTGATGTTTGGCAAACTGTCATCTGAAACAGTCACAACAGCTCCTGTGGGATCGAACACGTCAAGACTAATGAGCGCGTGTGAGACGGTGCCACTCGTGCCCCCCGTGATCTGCCGTGGCACATACAGGTATCTGGTGCAGGACTTGGGAACCTTAATAGGGGTCTAAAGAGCAAGAAACTTGTGTTGGTTCACAGAGGATCTGCTTTTGTTCTCCCAGAGGCTTCCATACATTATTTAAGAGGCCACAAATGCAAGTTCACTGGAGTCCTTTATTCTTGAGAATGGAAAAAGAACAGAGAGTATGGATTTTTTTTCAGACCATGGAGCAGGAGGTTAGCAACATGGAAGCTAAAAATACACATACGCACTCACAAAACTTTACAGTAAGATCCCCACTGAGTATGATTCTTCTTTTTAAACATTTTAAAAATTAAAAGCCTTTCACACCAAATGTGAAACAAATCACAGCTAACTCAGCCAATGTTTTAACACACACTTATTCCATTAAAACCTAATTCAATTACATTTCAGTTGGTTTATTTTTGGTTATTAAGCTTAAGATTACAGTTTGAAAATCAAAATAAATATTAACTAACAAGAGGGTAGTTGACAAATAGCATTTCAGTTTTTTTTTAATTTTCCAAAATGCAGGCTAACATTTATATAATTTATATTTATGTATACAGACTACAGATAACATTTATTTACTTATTTGTAATCAAGGCTTCACTAGCTATTTTTAAATGGACCGTTCAGCCAAAAACATATATTTCATATCCTTCAAACATTTGTGAAAATGTTTACAGAATTATCATTTTTGGATAAACGATTTCTTTAAATGGTCCTGCGTTGACATTTTTAAACTATACATGGGTCATTCTATAATTGTGGGTACATCTCATGTCCGTGAAGTATATTTTTAATATACTTTCATCAATATAAAGCCCTGATGCTTACTTTTCTAGTACACAATTATATTTTTACCAAACAGACTACTATATGTTGAAAAAGGCATATCTTTTGTTCAAAAATGATGTTCATATCACATACAACCCTGGTATTCAGCTGTCCGATTTTGTAAAGTTGCTCATCTGCATTTAATTTCATAATTTTGCCTTCAGTTATACTAGGCTATCAAGACATTTGGGTGTGCGCTTCAAAATAATAAGTGTTTATTGTGATATAACTTGTTTTATTTGTGTCCAAAAAACCATTGTCAACTAAGTTACTCACTAGAAACATCCCTCAAAAAGGAATGGTTTGTCCCATTCTTGCATAATTTATACAGTGTGATGATATTTCCTCTAGAAGCACATTAATGAAACACTAGAAGTTATGTTCTCTCTCTTTCCCCTAATATTGGTTAAACTAGCAAACCTGTCAAGAGTGGATTAATTGCCTGTCAACAGTGTTACACAAGTATTATTCCTGCAAATTTTACAAGACAAGACAATTTAACTAAAACTTATGTTTTGTTTCTGAAAATATATTTCTAAGCATACCATATGCTCAGTAGTTCTACGCTTCCATGCATAGTATAGGCCAAAAATGCTAAAAATGTCAACTAAGTTACCTGTCAACTGTGTTACCCAGAAAAGGTAGCAAACATAGATGGTATTTTATGCCTTTATTTACATATCACTTTATACAATATAGATTGTTTCAAAGCAGCTATGTAAGGTCATGTTTGGGTTTTTGGGAAAAAGGAAAACTTCTTTCTTCACATTGTCAAATTCTAAATGTACCCCTAATTATAGAATAACCCACATGCATAATATTCATTAAAAAAGCCAATTTGTGGCAACTAAGCATAGACAGACAAAACAGGTGTGCCATCAGGCTTCATCGAAGTGTCACATTGCAAGACATCATCAACTTATCAAGTATTTAATGTCAGCTACCTGTTAAAAATGTGATGGTGCAAACTAACGAACTACATGACATTAATGCATATGTGTGTGTGAATATGTGTCTCCTGTAGGGGAGACAGATGAAGCGAATTCGGTTTAATCTTTTGGCCATTTCTCTCTCGCAGCGCTCCATCACTGAGCTTCTGGGCTTATCTGCCTGTTCTCAGCGCTCTCTCTCAGCAGGGGTCAGGGTTCATTAAGGTGATAAGGAAATTGAAGTCAGACACTCTTTCCCTCCCACTCGATCAGTGTGTGACATAGTGGTGTGTCTCGAGTGTCTTCCTGCACAACAGTGAAACACATTCCTTACAGGAGTCATTAGTGTACGAGTAGTGCGGCTCTGAGACCGGCATGCACCAGCTCTGTGTCATGTCACATGAGAAATAAACACGTGCACACACTTTTAGATTGCCTGTTATAATGGATCACTACCTGAATGTGGAAAACAAACATATACTGCACACTCTTGTGTATGTGGTTTATGGGGACTCTCCATAGGTGTAATGGATTTATAAAACTGTATTTTCTATCACTCTACCCCAACACTACACCTAAACCTAGCCCTCACAGGAAAATATTGGCAAATTTTGAATTTTATAAAACTTAATTTAGTATGTTTTTTTAAGCCTTTTGGTTTATGGAAACACAGGAAGTGTAATCATAAACCATGTTTACATTGTAGTACCTTTGTTATTATACACATTTGTGTCCTTATAAACCATGTGACCCTGGACCACAAAACCAGTCATAAGTTGCATGGGTATATTTGTAGCAGTAGCCAACAATACACTGTATGGGTCAAAATGATCAATTTTTCTTTTATGCCAGAAATCATTAGGATAGTAAGTAAAGATCATGTTCCATGAAGATATTTTGTAAATTTTCTACCGTTAATATATCAAAACTTAATGTTTGATTAGTAACATGCATTGCTAAGAACTTCATTTGGACAACTTTAAAGGTGATTTTTTGCACCCTCAGATTCCAGATATTCAAACAGTTGTATCTTGGACAAATACTGTCCTATCCCAGGGATGCCGAATGTTGGTCCTGGAGAGCCGCAGCCCTGCATAGTTTTGCTTCAGCCCTAATCAAACGCACCTGAACAAGCTAATCAAGGTCTGAAGGGTTACTAGAAAGCTACAGGCAGGTGAGTTTTAATTAGGGTTGGAGCTGAACTCTGCAGGGCTGCGGCTCTCCAGGACCGGAGTTCGCCACCCCTGTCCTATCCTAACGAAACCATACATTAATGGAAAGCTTATTTATTCACTCATTTCATAAAATTGACCATTATAACTGGTATTGTGGTCCAGGGTCACATATAGCAGAACACACGCAGAACCTGATTTTACCAAGTGTGACATGTTCCTGGATCAACATCTTTGTTGACCCTGGAACAACATTGATTTGAAAAACCAGTTTATAGTTTTTGTGAAGTTTAGGCTTAAAATCAGTGTTTGGTGCATCAGTGTCATTCATGTATCATTTTCTCTGATTTTAGAGATTACTCATGGGTAAGGTTTGGTTTAGGTGTAGGGATTTTGTCAAGACTAAATTAAAAATGTTGGTCCAGGGTCAACAAAATATGTTGACCTAGGAACACATCTAACTTAGCAAAATCAGGATGTGCCAGAACACACACAAAATCTACAGTGGGGTTGAAATCCTAACCCTAATTCCAAATTATTTAATCATCATAATTAAACTGAAAAGTTAAAAAGATACGAATTTTGAATGTCTTAGTGATTTGTTGCCCTTTTGGTTTAATAAAAGCAGCAATCAAGCTGCATGAACATCTTGGAGAAATTTTAGTAAAACCTAACGAGATAATCCAAAGAAAATCTTGCGCTTTAACTGAAGAAAATATAGAAATTTGTATTAGATGATCAGTATCACAATTTTTCTGTTTGATTAGTAAACAAAAATCAGTGAAGAATCATAAGAATTTGTCATTTGTTTTACATTATAAAATTTGTCAAATATCTAAAACATCCAGTTAATGTTAAAAAATAAAAATAAAATAAAATAATATGAATGAATAAATTAATTAAACCAAATCCCATATTTTTAATGTGGACTTTTAAATCACACTGTACAGTATGTTAAAATCAGAATATTTAGTTCCTGAATATTACTTCATATTAAGGGAACCGTTCACACACACAAAAAAGAGAATTTGAAAACTGAAACTGAAAATGACCTCACTCTCAAGCCATCTAAGATATAGATATTTCTGTCTGTTATTTGGCATAGATTTGGAGAAATTCAGCATTACATTACTTGAATGGGTACCATCAGAACAATAAACAAATTAATCATTAAAACATTTCAAAACAAATATATCAGTGAACTGGTATTTTGGCCAAAAGTGATGGTTTAAAGTTAAAATGCCTTGGTGATAATTTATTACAAACATGCAGCTTTTTTTACTCCACAAGATGTTAAATGAAAGACTGGAGTCAAGTGGATTACTTGTGGATTATTGTGATGTTTTTATTAGCTGTTTGGACTCTGATGGCACCCATTCACTCTAGAAGATCCATTTGTGAGTAATTTAATGCACATGTGTTCTGATGAAGAAAGAAACTAATTTTGGATGGTCTGAGGGTGAATACATCTTCAGCAAATTTTCATTTTTGTTTGTTTGTTTGTTTGGATGGATGGAAGGAAGAAAGCAATTTTTTAAATTGTGGGGCATAAAAATACATATGTGACCTTGGACCACAAAACCAGTCATAAGGTTAATTTTCTTTACCCTTATGAGATACATCACAAACACAATAAATAAGCTAATGGTTTGTTAGGATAGAACCATATTTGGCAGAGATACAACTATTTGAAAATCTGGAATTTGAGGGTACAAAAAATCTAAATGCTGAGAAAATCGCCTTTAAAGTTGTCCAAATAAAGATCTCAAGTTTTGATATATTTACAGTAGGAAATGTACAAAATATCTTCATGGAACATGATCTTAATATCCTAAAGATTTTTGGCATAAAAGAAAAATCGATAATTTTCACCCATACAATGTATTTTTGGCTATTGCTACAAATACCCCCGTGCTACTTAAGACTGGTTTTGTGGTTCAGGGCCACACATACACTAACAAATCATTGAGAAATTGTTGATAATTTATTTCTCAACCATTATGTGCTAAAATTGTGCCAGAAGCTGTATTTTCCCCCCAGAAATCCTAATTTGGGTAAACCAGCATGGCATTATACAGTACATGTCAATGTTTTCCAGGGCAGTAGCAAATAATCCCATCATTTCAGCCTATTAACATTCACAGATTCAGCATTCACACCAACACAACAATTGTTACCAGAGGGAGAAAGTAAAAATGGTGCCTAAAACTATAAAATGAAGCCATATGATGATATGAAACATAACAAATGGGGTAGAATCTGCGGAAAACTGCTAAGAAAGAATGAAAATGTCATTATAATAATAATGTTTTCTATATATAGAAAAGCAATATTTCAGCACATTTAGTACCAGATACTAAATTATTTGAATAAGATGCAGCTTTAGCTTTGACACAGCTTGAGAAAATGGGGCAATTTTAGTGAATTCCCCACCAAATTTAAATCATATGAAACCAAAAATGAGGTGAAAATATGGGTATCTGAATGATAATATACGCAGAGAGATAACACAAACAAGAAGTGATTGGGGGAGAGAAACTCTGGAGAAGATCTGCCACCATGTTTCATGCAGATCTGGAAACACTGGCACCAAAGTGCCACAAATCACAGATGGATCTGACTCTTATCCAAACCGGGCCTTGGGCGAGGAACCCAGCTATAGAAAATCTCACAGCAGAACATCCCTTCTGAACAGAGTGAAAAACTCAGATTTATTTTTCCTCTGTTTTCCATTTTAGAATGGCTGTATAGAGTTCCATTATGTTCCAGCCCCTCTAAAGGAATGAATTATTAATGTTATTGCCGGGAGAAAGAGTCGCCAGGGGGCCGTGTGCAGGTTTAGATGGGAGATTAACTGTGGGACAAACATATAATATACTTTGACACACACACCCCGAGAAGCCCAAGACCTGCTGTAAAGCAACCTTTAATCAGTGCATATTACTTTAAATGCTTCTATGTGTCTCTAGCGGCTGCACTAGTGGCCCTACACATGCTGTAAATCTAGCCTGATATGGATCAACTCTTAATGCAGTTCCAGGCTTTACCACAGTAAACAGATACGGGGTCACGGCAGACATTCTGGAAGAGAAGCCAATTTCCTGTCAAACTGTACAGCAAAGTATACAGGGTGTTCATCATAAGCACTAACACTGAGGTAAAGTAGCAACACGAAAGCTGGAGAATTCCCAAAACTGAAGGTCAAGGGTATACTGCAAGAAACTATTTGTAATCAATATCCTAGTTCAGTTTTACAGTAAACAATATCTAAACATCAACATATACTCTATACACACACCACACACATTTATAGTTATATATTTTGAATTTTGAGTTATAATTGTGAATATATAAATATAAATACAATCTAAATATAAAGAATAACGTTTTGATTTTTAATTCATAAATGTAATTCTGAATATATAGCTATACGTATGTATTTTTAATGTTTTTTTAAAGAATTCTCTGCTCACCAAGCCTGCATTTATTTGATGCAAAAAATAGCAAAAGCACTAATACTGTAAAATATTTTTACTATTTAATTTAATAACTGTTTGAATATTTTAAAATGTTATTTATTCCTGTGCACAAAGCTAAATTTTCAGTCTCATTACAGTCTTCAGTGTCACATGATCCTTCAGAAATCATTCTAATATGCTGATTTGCTGTTCAAGAAACTATTAATAATAATAATAATAATAATAATATATAATCACTATTTAAAACAGTTGAGTACATTTTTCCGGATTCTTTGATTAATAGAAAGATCCAAAGATCAGCATTTATCTGAAATAAAAAGCTTTTGTAACATTATACACTATACCATTTTTAGGAAAAACGTTATAGAAATTAATACTTCATACTTTTATTTAGCAAGGACACTTTAAATTGATCAAAAGTGATGATAAAGACATTTATAATTAAAATAAAAAATTCTACTCAGCTGCTTTCAGCATAATAATAATAATAAATGTTTTTTGAGCAGCAAATCAGAATATTAGAATGATTTCTGAAGGAATGTGACTGGGTAATGATGCTAAAAATTCAGATTTGAAATCACAAAAATAAATTACATTTCAAAATATATTAAAATAGAAAACAGTTATTTTAAATAGTAAAAATATTTCAGTTTCAGTTTCAGTTTTTGTTGTACTTTGGATCAAATAAATGCAGGCCTGGAGAGCAGAAGAGACTCAGAAATATAGAAAAACATAAAAAATCTTACTGTTCAAAAACTTTTGACTGGTAGTGAATATATGTATATATGCACAAGAGAATCTACAGTATATATGTACAACAGAATGTGTCTCATAGATGTGGCACATGAACAAACTAGTTAAATAAGAGAGATTCTGCAAGCAGCATGTGAACTGGACTCTAGCAATACCTGAATCCAAACAGGTTTAAAATACTTTAAATGCCCAGAGTCCTGCAAAAGGTCCGTTAAGATGCACCGCTGATGCCTAGAACGGACGAGGTTCCAAATTTAAGGATTAAGAGATTTTCGTACAATAATAAACTCTGCAGAGTTCTAACTTTCTTTATATGTTTTTGCTGTCGGGCAGAATCGTGGCTCTGGAACACTTGCAATATTTATTCACACTTTATTAGAAACCATGAAATATGCAACATCTATTGAACTTTAAAACTCCACATTAAGCAAATCACCTTGAATTTCCAGCATTCTGATAAGATGGGTCAGGGGTGCATTTGAGTGTCATAAGGGATACTTACAGAGAATGGAGAGCAGAACCAGGCCGAGCAGTAGCAAGAGGTTTGTTTGGATCGAGCCGGCACGGCTGCAGTCCATTCTGTTCTTCTTACAGGTGCACACTTGAACTTTCAGTTCTGTGTTGTTGGATATTGGAGGGACCCCAGAGTCGGTCAGAACCAGTGGCAGGTTGTAGTTCGCCTTTTTCAGACTATGCAGCAACATGATCTGGGAGTGAGTATCTGAAAACCATCAGAAAAAAAACTTAAAGCATCATTCTAAATGCTTTACATGTCAGTAAACTCTACACGAGACTATAAACCAATCAACCTCAAATCACGTCTCCGGTTTTCTCTTATTCTCTCTCTCTCTCTCTGTATGACAACATCTGCCACTGATTCTCTTCTCAAACAGCTGACAGATGTCAGGAGATTCACATGCCTTTTTTATATTTGAGTGTGTGCTCTCAGAAGAGCTTGGTAATCGAGAGTCTGCTAAAATAAACCCCGAATACACTCAGATATTTTAATTTTCATCTTTGTCTATGGTGGTCAGGTGCTGGTTTAGCTGGTAGGCCACACTCTTAAAGTCCACTGAAGTCTATGTGCTGACGTAACTACAACTGAAACATATTAAGAAGTCCCGCCCCCTTTTTTAAATAGCCAGTAGAATTTTGTTTATAAATGCCACTGAGCTTGGTAAAGCCGCATTTGACTGCGTATGACAGCCACAATCTCATCCATATCGCTATGAAATAAAGTATTCGGTGTAGAATTCAAATAGGTCTGATAAGTTTTGTACGAAAAAAGACTTCTTTTGCCCCAATGGAAAACATATTAACACTGAATCGCTTCAGTGTTTATGTATAGTGTAAGGGGCGGGACGCTATGGATTCTAGAAAGCATTTGAATGGACAGAAAGTTTAATGAGAAGCTGAAGTGCAGGGTGATGTCATTAAAATCATGTATCCATAATTGTGGAAGTTAGAGACTGTAAGGTTTAAATGCTTGCATCTTGTAAATGCAAATTTTGTCATTGATTTGGAGCACACTAGCTTTTAGATAACCTTTAGGCGAATATATTTATACTAAAAGCCATAGAACTTCAATTTTGATTTCATGTGGACTTTAAAAATAAAGAACAGTAAAGAACATCTATGGTAAAATGGAACATATAGAAAGGTTCTTTAGAGTGGAAAAAGGTTCTTTAGGTTATTCGAATGTTCTTTACACTAAGAAATAAAAAATGTTCTTTTAACTGACCACTGAAACAGGGTTGCTAGGTCTGCAAAACAAAACCCTCCCAACTGCCAATCAAAACTAGCCTAGTCATGTTTTTCACAGCTGTCTCCTCCATCAAAATAACATTTTAACCCACAGACAAAACAACAACCTGTGGCAACAGTGTAAAAGTAGCCCAATTTTGTGGGAAAACATCAAGACTGGGCAACACTGCACTGTAAGTTTCTTTGGGGAACTCAAATGTTTCTTCTATGGCATCACTGTGAAAAACTCCTTTTCAGACCTTTATTTTTAAGAGTTTACCACAGTATTGACCCTAGGAATGCCAATGTTCAGTCATTTTCATGACTGAATGTCATGATCTCAGTCAATTTTTCACTTTAGTACTATTTCTAAAAGAATTTTCATGATTGATTGTCATTACAATTAATGATCAATTAAATTCACACAACGTTTGCAGCTTAATTAATTAATTTATACAGAATTCTAGTAATTTATGCCTGTATACACAGCATTTACACCACCTAATCGCATTTTTACCCACCACGCTTGTGCTGAAATTGATTAATCAACAATAAATCAATTACGCTTAATTATATTAAGGTAAACTTTTCCTTTAGTGAAAGCACCTTTTGCATTTCCTCAGACTGGCACTTGAAAAAGCCGGCATGTGTTCAACCGTGGGTCAGCGGCTGTTTCTGTCCCATCTGAGAATTAACTTACCATTGATCCTGGAAATTTTCCATGTTTTCTCCAGTCCTGGCTGTTTGCCAAGCTCGATCTTGAAAGGATCTGTATTAGGATGGATGTCCTTGTCTCGTCCCCCGATCACCACCACATTCATGTCTTTAGCGTCCTCGCACACGCGGGCCACGGAGGGGAAGACGTAGGGGGCATTGTCGTTCTCGTCCTCCAGAGTGATTATCAGCGTACCCGTCCCCGAGGCGGGTGGATTGCCTAGTGAGATAAAAGGAATAAAGTTAAAAAAGAATAAAGTAAGACAGGACTGGCAGTTTTCGTAGTTTTAGTATTACAGTGTTTAGATATTTTAAATTTTAATTTGAAGTTTTATTAATTTTGTTATGTGCTATTGCCATTTTTATTAGCATTTGTAGCATGCCTATTTAGGTTTAATTTTAATTTATTGTAGTTTTAGTGATTAATACTTCGTAATTAATAGTTAAAAGACAATACATACATACATACATAAACTGCCGTTCAAAAGTTTGGGATCAGCAAGATTTTTAATGTTTTTTAAATAAAAAATGCTCATAAAGGCTGTATTTATTTGGTCAAAAATACAGAAAAAAATGTAATATTGTCAAATATTATTGCAATTACTAATATTTGTTTCTTATTTTAATATACTTTAAAATATAATTTATTTCTTTAACACAGCGCTGAATTTTCATCATCCATAATCCAGTTTTCAATGTCACATAATCCTACAGAAATCATTCTAATATGCTGATTTATTATCAGTGTTGAAACTGTTGTGCTGCTTAATATATTTTTTTAAACCTGTGATACTTTTTTCTTTGATTCTTTCATTAATATAAAGTTAAAAAGAAAAGCATTTATTCAAAATAGGAATATTTTCTAAATTCAAGTCTTTATCACTTTTTATCCATTTAACACATCCTTGCTGAATAAAATAGTTAATTTCTTTTAAAAAAAACCCCAAACTTTTGAATAGTAGTATATCATGTAAAACAAAAATTATATTTTGAATAAACACTGAATAAAAATATTAAGCAGCAACTGAAGGATCTGAAGGATCATATGACACTGAAAACTGGAGTAATTATGGTGAAAATTCAGCTTTGTTTCACAGGAATAAATAATATTTTAAAGTATATTAAAATAGAAAACTGTTATTTTAAATTGCAATAATATTTCACAAAATGACAGTTTTTGTTCTGTACAGTTACAGCCTTGATGAGCATAAGAAACTTCTTTAAAAATCTTACTGATCCTAAACTTTTGAAAGGCAGTGCACATACATCATCTTGCATTTCTTTAAACTTTACTCTCACATTTACTTTTCTACTGTATACTGAAGGACACAAGCTTCCAAAAATACCACCAGAGGATATTGAGAACGTAAATTGGTCAATTTTGATTTTCAGACTAAAGCTTTCTGGCTCTATAGGCCAAATCAATAGTACTCCTTTAAATGCACAGAAGGACTGTGCTTAACACTCATCAGTGCGCTCAAAGCACCAGCATCTCATGCCGACTGACTGTTACTGTAAAGCAAAGTGGGTTAAAGACTTTTTACAACCAGAGCCACAAGCAAAAAAGGTCAGACTGGATGCATCAGAAACGCAGACAACAGCAATCAATGTCTATACAGAAAGAAAAACAACAGCAAATCAAAAAAAAAAAAAAAAAAAAAAAAAAGCGGACTTGAAGTAACAACAATTATCTCGATTTGAAAAAAGCCTCATTTTGTATCAGATTGCACTTTACTGAATACTGCGCAGAGAAAAAAAATACATTATTCAAGGCTTTTGAAATATTCTGTTTCTAGGAGATTAGCAGTTATTGCAGGACTGCATAATTATAAACAGCCCTGGAGGTCACTCGCAATTAACATCCAATGACAGGATCAGTAATTACAGAATGATTTTGTCCTCGTACTGCCAGGAACACTCGGGCCTCAAAGGGAAGAAGAAAAGGCACGGTGTCAAAACATTGGAGCAAGTAATGTCTCGGTAGAAAAAGAAATCAGGTTTGTTCCAATCGCATCTCTAAAATACCTCAGCAGAACGGCATTTAGAGGTAGAACAATGACGTCCTTGCCATGTTTTATTGATTTTCTGTTCAAAAAGATTGTTGAGTACGTAACAAGACGTTTCACAATATATAAAGAAGAATGCGCGTCCACGGACAAAAGCAAACTGTCTCGCCTAACACCATAAAAGCAGCAGCTTCTCAGTATGCTTCACAGAAGTAAACATGTCCCGCCATGAGCGATAACAGCAATCTGATTTATAAATCATGAACTCTTAAAAAATTTAGATGTGGCTTGTGTGTGCATTAGTAAATATGTCCATTGCTTCGCTTTCAACACCCCTGAGCAAACCTACGATTGAAAGACACCAAAGGTCAGGCAAGTATTACATAAGCACGGCTGTTTTGGTGTATGGTAGCGACTGAATATGGATTAAGTTTCTCCTCATAACAACAGCTATTGACTGCCTTCTGACCCAAACAACAAGATCAGATAAAAATCCCAGAAACATGCAGGGGCGACTCAAATATTCAAGAGGGATTTAGGGGGGCTTGGACACCTAGCAAAGCATGAGCTGACGTGATTCGGAGTAATATTTTTGTCCTTGAAGGAATAGTTCACCAAACAATTTATTGAAAAGTCAGGCCATCCAAAATGTAAATATATGGAGAAATTTAGCATAGCATCACTTGCTCACCAGTGGATCCTCTGCAGTGAATGGGTGCCGTCAGAATGAGAATAAATGAAGGGCTCAAACACCTAGCAGAGCATGAGCTGATGTGATTCGGAGTAATATAAAATGTACTCTCAGGCCATCCAAAATCTACAGATATGGAGAAATTTAACATTACATTACTTGCTCAACAATGGATCCTCTGCAGTGAATGGGTGCCGTCAGAATGAGAGTAAATGAGGGGTTCGGACACCTAGCAGAGCGTGAGCTGATGTGATTTAGAGTAATATTTTTGTCCTTAAAAGTATAGTTCACCTATAAAATTTCTTGAAAATGTACTCTCAGTCCATCTACAAATGTATAGATTTAAAGAAACTTAGAATTTCATCACTTTCTCACCAATGGATCCTCTGCAGTAAATGGGTGCCGTCAGAATGAGAGTAAAAGAGGGGCTCGGCCATATAGCAGAACATGAGCTGATGTGATTCTGAGTAATATTTTTGTCCTTAAAGGGATAGTTCACCTAAAATTTATTGAAAATGTACTCTCAGGCCATCCAGAATGTATAGACTTGGAGAAATTTAGCATTGCATCACTCTGCAGTGAATGGGTGCCTTCAGAATGAGAATAAATGAGGGGCTCAAACACTTAGCAGAGCATGAGCTGATGTGATTTGGAGTAATATAAAATGTACTCCAGGCCATCCATATCTACAGATATGGAGAAATTTGACATTACATTACGTGCTCAACAATGGATCCTCTGCAGTGAATGGGTGCCGTCAGAATGAGAGTGAATGAGCGGCTCAGACACCTAGCAGAACATGAGCTGATGTGATTCGGAATAATATTTTTGTCCTACTGGTATAGTTCACCTACAATTTTTGGAAAATGTACTCTCAGGCCATCCAAAATGTATAAATTTGGAGAAATTTAGCATTTCATCACTTGCTCTCCACTGGATCCTCTGCAGTGAATGCAGTGAAAATCTATCCCCTGTTGTCATCAAATCAAAATCAACAGACATGTTTGTTTAGAACCATTTTTGACAATTTCTGCTTGTAAATGGTGCTTGATCTGTGCTTATTTCTCTCCTAATTCAGACAAGATGAATTTTCACTGCATAAAGCAATATTATGCATACAGGACTCATATTTTAGCAAGAAGCAATTGTGGATCACTTGATTCTGATGTTTTATCAGCTGTTTGGACTCTTATTTTAACAGCACCCATTCACTGCAAAGTATCTATTGATGAGCAAGTGATGTAATGTTAAATTTCTCTAAATCTGTTCTGATGAAGAAACTAATTAATCTACACCTTGAACAGCCTGAGGGTACATTTTCAGCACGTTCATTTTCAGGTGAACTGTTCCTTTAAGTGCAAGTGTTTCTTGTCAACTTTTTATAAATAAACATGAAAATAGCCTCTGTTTGTCAGTAGATCAGTAACTGTGACATATCTGCTAGCATGTTATTGTTTTATTTCACTGGAACGGAGAATGTTCGGTTGAGAGATCACGTCTGTGACGAATACAGACACTAAAAGGGCCTTTGGACGTATTCATATTTAATGTACCACAGTGCTACATACTCAAGTGAGGTTTATACATAAAGGCAAATGTAATAAAGTTTATATAAAGACACTGCATAAACACACTACAGTTTATATTAATATTCTGTGTCTCTCACATTTTGATTAATATCAGAAATGCATCTGAAACTAAACAGTAGATGAAAAGCAAACACTTCCAACCTTTCTGAAATGAGCAATATGCCGGCAGCAATATGAAACTTTATAATGATTAGTTTTGGTTTGGTGAAGACAAACATTCCACATATTACCACTGACCTCTTTTAAAATGCATTTTTCTTTCTCCCCGAAGACTATGAAATATTTTAGCTTTGCACAAAGGAAATTATTGTAAGTCTTCCTCTCTTCTATCATTTTTATCATCGCTCTGGTACTCCTGCCCCTCGGTTATACGCTATAGGAGCGTGATGCCCACAGGGAAGGGTGCGTAAGCGGAGCGTGGCTTGGACTTTTTATGAGCTGAACTTGCTGTATCTCTTTTGCCATGTGTCTCATCAGTGCAGTCAACATAAATTGACTAACACATCTGTCATTCAGGAGAAATGGGTGTCTAGATGGTCTAGTATGCAACAATGCTGAAGACCACCTGATCCTTTGAAATACAACACGTCCTGTAGTACAAACACACTTTAGTCCACTTCTTCTGTTTTTGGACATGGTGTCCTATAGTGCCATTAAAAAAAAGCATTTGGACATTTGATTCACACTTTTTTAATTAATTAATTAATTTATTTAGAAAAATCTCTCTATTTACTTTAAAAAATGTTTTAGAAGTTTATGGTTTCTTTCTTAAAATAAACGTTACATTATTTATACCTTAAAATAATATGCGCAACAGACTTTTGTATTCTGCTAAACAGGTCTCATTGCTTCCGGTTCACATGTTCTGCATATGCCTTATTAAATATGAAGCTGTTTTACTCAAGATGCCTTCAAAGTAGACACTTAAGATGAGCATAACCAATGTCCATCACATATGTGGATTGATATATAACAGTTTTTTATTTGTATTCTTTTCACTAACATTTATATATAAAAATTGAATAAAATGTCAACAATAAGAACAGCTAGCTAGTTTAACTGATTACCTAAAGTCCTTTGATATCGCCATTATTTAATACGATTTGGTCAGGTGACGATTAACATACCCTACTACATTCATACATTTTTTTATGTGAATATAAAATATATGATTCTACCGTATATTTATATTAATATACTAATTTATTGTGGTATACAGTGGCATGCAAAAGTTTGTGAACCGTTGCAGAATCTGTGAAAATGTTTTTAACAAAATAAGAAAGATTATTATATTTTAGATTTTATATTATATATATTATTTATTTAGTACTGTTCTAGGTAAGATATTTTACATAGAAATGTTTACATATAGTCCACAAGACAAAAAAATTGAATTTGAAATTGAAATTATTCAAATACCCCCTTCAAAAGTTTGGGAACCCTTGGTTCTTAATATTGTGTGTGTGGTTACCTGGATGATCTACGACTGTTTTTTTTTTTTTTTTTTTTTGAGATGGTTGTTCCTGAGTCCCTTGTTTGTTCTGAACAGTTAAACTGAGCACTGTTCTTCAGAAAAATCCTCCAGGTCCTGTAGATTCTTCAGTTTTCCAGTATATTTTGCATATTTGAACCCTTTACACCAGTGACTCTATGATTTTTAGATCAAACTCAACTATTAGACTCAAACACAACTATTAAAAAGGTTCAAACATTCACTGATGCTCCAGAAGGAAACACAATGCATTAACAGTCCAGGGTGAAAAGTCTTTGAATTTGAAGATCTAGGTAAATTGTACTTAATTTGTCTTCCGGGAAACATGCAAGTATCTTCTGTTGCTTCTGAAGGGCAGTACTAAATGGAAATAAAAAAGATATTTCAACAAAATAAGAAAAATTTGGACATCTTCATCCGGTTCAAAAGTTTTCACCCCCCGGCTACTAATGCATCATGTTTCCTTCTGAAGCTACCTTTTCAGTCACTGCAGGAAAGAAATATGCAAAAGATGCCGGAAAACGGAATAATCTGCACGACCTGGAGGATTTTTTGAAGAACAGTGCTCAGTTTAACTGTTCAGAACAAACAAGGGACTCATCAACAACCATCACAAAACAAAAGAAACAGTCGTAGATCATCTAGGTAACCAAACACAGTATTAAGAACCAAGGGTTCCCAAACCTTTGAAAAGGGTTATTTTAATAATTTCAGATCTTTTTTTGGTCTCGTGGATTATATGTAAACATCTTTTATGCTAAATATCTTACTCAGGACAGTACTACATAAAAAATAGCATGCATTTTGTAAAATCTCTCTTTTTTATGTTAAAATTATTCACAATTTCCCAGATTCTGCAAGGGGTTCCCAAACTTTCACATGCCACCGTATTCTTGTGAGCGCACACTCAAGACTGACACGGAAGAGAAGAAATTGTTTAATAAATTTGTAATTTTTGTTTTCTTCATCCACATAAAGTATTCTCGTAGCTTTATAACATTATGACTGAAGCACTGATGTCACATGGACTATTTTAATGATGTCCTTACTACCTTTCTGGGCATTGAATGCGTCAGTTGCATTGCTGCCTAAGAAAGCTCTCGGATTTTATCAAACATATTTTAAATTGTGTTCCGAAGATGAACAAAGATCTTATGAGTTTGGAACAACATGAGGGTGAGCAATCAATGACAGAATTTTCATTTTTTGGGTGAACTATCCCTTTAACAAGGATAGTATTTCAGTTTTTGTTTCGTCCCCATGTGTTTCCTCAGCTATGGGCACTCTTTCACAAACTCACTGTTTTTTATTTGTCCACTAACAGTGTCCAAAAGTTACAGTATTGCTGGAATTGTTATAAACATTTTCACCAAAGTTCACTGCCACTCTATTTCGAGTTGTTTTGTGTATTACCTTTTTCTTTTCTAAAAATGTTCTAACTTAACTGTCTTGCCAAGGCCAAATTTAATTATATGTTCACACTTTTTGAATAATTTGCTTGGAAATGGCAAACCATAAAAATAATCTGCTCACTTGAGCAGATTGATTTTTCATTTTCTTCACTATAAATATAAAAAAAGTAAACATACTGGGGGCATAATTGTTTGTTTTGGGTAGAAATAACACCACAAAACTGGGGCATTCATATTTTGTGTAAAATTGTATTTAAATTATTATCACACTTTTTATTTATTTATATTTAAATGTAATAATTTTTTTTTTTTACATTCTAGTTAAATATGTCTTAATAATCTTATAGTGGCACTGTTCATATTTTCGACATAATGCTGAAAATATGGAACAATAAACTGCTAAGAAATAGCAAAAACAAATAAGATATTGTAAAACTTTTCCAAAACCTTTTCCAGTAACAAAGAAAAAAAAAAGTGTAAACATGGTTAGTTTTTGTAAAAAAAAAAAAAAAAAATCCTGAGACTTTTGCAGTATGTGAAATGTATTCACAGTGCGCAAGCTGTGTTTTTGGCTAGCCATAAAATGGGAGCATACTTCACGGCCATAAAAAATGAAAATGTATTTATTTTAATGCAGAGGAAAAAAGACAAAGGACAGTTTTGCATTTGATTGCAAACCTGCTCACGAACAGCTGTGAGGCTGAAAAACTGTCTATCCCTTCCATATCAACAATGTTTAGTGATGCATTAGAAAGAAGTTTAGAAAAGAGGGAATTGGATCTCAGCAAAGTCAGACAAGATATGAGCCTATATATATCAACGCACCACAAAGGAGAAAATAAATCACCCTCATTATGAAAGGGAAAGTAGACGGCATCTGCAACATCCAGTCCCATTACATGCTGCATATGTAATAGACATATTTATGCAAACAACCCTTTCTTATCCGTGTCTCATGAATATCTTTTATGTCAAAGCTGCTTGTTAAACAAAGCGATGTGTACTCGGCTATTCATGAAGTCTGCTGTATATTTCCGCTCACGTTTACCTTAATCAATACTGATGTTACAGGGGTCGTCGGTTTCTAAGATGAAAGTTATTAAGTGATAAACTGCAACATGAAACGCTGCTGCTCATTTCTAGAACACTTTATGGTGCATCTAAACGTGTGTAATAGGCCTTCAATGTGAGTTAGAGGATGAAGGAGCTCTTAGCACTGCCGAAGATAATTATGATGATGATGCTGATGAAGACGGTAAAGACTATGGAGCGATCGAGCGAAGGAATGTGTTTTTTTTTCTTAGCGAAGACAAACAACTTTAATGCTTTCTAACCACGTACAGCAGCCCTGTGTAAATGGGAAGGATTTGCATTCCCCCATGCATATATGTCTACTCGGAGTCCCTCAGTACACACAGAAGAGCTTCATAAAGCCTGGCTGATGAGATTTGCTTGCTTAGACGATGTACAAGTTTATCTTAATTTTTGCTTTGCTGGAAATGTACTGTATAGTTGGAAAGATAGTGTTTGCAGTTGTATTATAGAGAGCTCAAGTATTACATAATGAAATTCTTTTATATCCATTTCTTCCATGACAACTCTCGGAAAATTTTAGCATCATAATGTAAAAGATAATGTTAATGTATTTGGTCTTGGTGGAATAGAGCTGCTGTGTTGGTTATTGCTGTAGTTGTAGATTATTGCTGCTGTTGCTGCAAGCAAGTACAGGAACTTGCTACTGCCAAAGCATATGGCGATACGGTGCTGTGAGTATTTAAGACATACTGCTGCTGCACAAATAACATATAAAATAACCCGTAGCAGATCTATACAGGTGGAGCTGGGGAAGGTGGAGGGTTTCAGAGGAACTCTGAAAGCACGCTGCTGTGAAAGGCTTGAGTGAATGCCAACCAGCCATTTAAAGGAAAAGGTTGACTGAACCAATCAGCTTGTGCCAAGTCATATAAGGCTGTGAATGTCATCAGTTACGTTAACAACCCGTCAGCCTGCGCCATCTAGAGTTTCATGAAAGAACTAGGCATTCACTTTTTATTTACAGCACTGTTGTTTTTTCTTTTTCTTTCTTTCCTTCCTTTCTTCTTTTACTTCCTTTCTTCATTCCTTTTTTCTTTTTCTTTTTCTTTCTTTCTTTCTTTTTTCTTTCTTTCATTTAATTTCTTTCCTTCTTTCCTTCCTTCCTTTTTTGTTTCCTTCCTTTTCTTGATTAATTTCTATCTTTCTTTCTTTCCTTTCTTCTTCTTTTTCTTTCTTTCTTTCTTTTCTTCTTTTTCTTTCTTTTAATTTCTTTCTTTCTTTTTCCTTTTCTTTCTTTTAATTTCTTTCTTTCTTTCTCTTTCTTTTTTATTCCATCCTTCCTTTCCTCCTGTCCTTTTCTTCATTCTTTTTCTTTCTTTCTTTCTTTCTTTCTTTCTTTCTTTCTTTCTTTCTTTCTTTTTTTTTCATTCATTTGTTAGTTCTTTCTGTCTTTCTTTCTTTTCTTCTTTTTTCTTTCCTTTCTTTTTTCCTTTTTTCGTTTGTTCATTCTTTCTTTCTTTCTTTCTTTCTTTCTTTCTTTCTTTCTTTCTTTCTATTCTTTCCTTTTTTCTTTCCTTCCTTCCTTTCTTTTTTTCTTTCTATTCTTTTCTTTCTTTCCTTTTTTCTTTCCTTCCTTCCTTTCTTTTTTCTTTCTATTCTTTTCTTTCTTTCCTTTTTCTTTCCTTCCTTCCTTTCTTTTTTCTTTCTTTCTTTCCTTCCATCCTTCTCTCCTGTTCTTTTCTTCATTCTTTTTCTTTCTTTCTTTCTTTCTTTCTTTCTTTCTTTCTTTCTTTCTTTCTTTCTTTCTTTCTTTATTTTTCGTTCATTTGTTAGTCCTTTCTGTCTTTCTTTTTCTTTCTTTCCTTCTTTTTTTCTTTCCTTTCTTTTTTCCTTTTTTCGTTCGTACTTAATGACAGAACTTTCATTTTTTGATGAACTATCCCTTTAAGAAAAAGTTTGAGTGATGTGTCAGGGAATGATGCCGTTGGTTGCATTAATGATTTTGTGACAGTACAGGACTCTATCTCATCCCCTCAGACCCCTAAGACAGACCCTCGGTCCAGTGAGTTTTTTTATTTTGGCACTTATCCACTGGCCCATAGCGTCTGTTCCACCTGATGCTTCCCTGGAAGACGGACCAACTGACTAGTAGCTTGGGCTAATACCAAGTGTTTGTCTGTCTATATTGCTTTGTGTTACTGTCTGTTTACAGTCTCTCTCTCTCTCTCTCTCTTTCTCTCTCTCTCTCTCTCTTTCACTCACTGTCTGTCTGACTGACAGTTTTTAATGGCAAAAAAACAACAAAAAAATTAGATTTGTTATAATAATAGTTACAGTTGTAATTAACTTTGCAATTTAAAAGGAATTCATGAATCAAGAAAACATCCAGAAGTCATTCCCTATAACAGCTCATATTTAAAATGAATAAATATTAAAAAATAAACAAATAAAAATGAGAAAAATAAAATGCTTCTACTGCTAATACATTCTTGTTTTCTCGTTCTACTTTTCTACATTTCACTTTTGCTCTAACTAATTTAGCTTATACTTGGCATTCTGTACTACAAACATTGTCGACTCTGATAAATTGCTTGCGCTGCTCCTCATTTGTATGTCGCTTTAGATAAAAGCATCTGCTAAATGCCTAAATGTAAATGCAATAAAGTTCTATTATGCACAGAAATCAGAAAAAAAAAACCCCACTCCTAAATGTATGAAAACAAATTCCATTTCTTTAGAAAAGTAAAAACCACCCACAATATTTGCAGTTATGCATTTTGGACTTTTTATGTAAAGCACTTCTTTACGAACGTTATCATTTCCAGCATTCCCTGGATACCCACGACCTTTAATGTGCTATTGCCATGCTCTACAGACATATCTATCCAACTGCAGTAACATTCTCTATCATGTGGCGGCTCACTAGAGCTCCACTTTCTCCCATTGGAAGTCATTGCATTTCAGTTAAACTCTGCTCAACTCTGTCGCATCGCCTACAGGCACTTTCACACACTGCGTCTCAAATCACCAGCTCTCATTGAAAATGAATGATTTCCGGTACTTTCTTCTGGCTACTCCATCTCTGCTGAAGCTTAAGGCTAATGGCAAAAGTATAAGACAAAGGCAAAGAAAGAATCCACTAGCTTTGCGATGCTGATAATTAGAGCTGTTAAACTTTTAGACAAATTGGTTACATAGATGCAGATCCTTAGAACAAACAAATTCTGAAAACAATAAAGTGCCAGAGTTGAGCTCAAGGATGTGAATGGGATGTAATCAGGAGGGAGTCTGAGTCAGAATGGAAGGCGCAGTGGGGGTGTGGAGTGTGTGGTTGCTCACTGCAGTGGTCACGCAGTGAGACAGACTCTGAGAGGACACACAGGACTCGAGCAGATGGCTCTTTTCTCACTCTGCTTTGGCATGCTGAGATTTTAAAGCTTCAGTGCAAAGACCTATAGGAATAAAATTACTTATACAAGCGTACTGTAACAGCACATTAACTTGTGAAAAAGCATACTAAGCTTATTCGATTCATCAGTTCTTCTAAATGTTCTATTTTTAGATGCAGAGTGGCCATAAAAAGTTTTTAGACATGCATGAAAACTTTGGAAGTCATATAATGAATGACACTGCATTGGAGACAAAATGAATGACAAATGATACTAGGGCGTTTCTCGGAAATAAATTCACTAACTGGTCCCAAGGGCATTTAGTAAAACAGTCATATTGTAAAAAATCATTGCAATTTTATCCTTTTATATATACATTTAATTCTATTTTGTTTTAATTGTATATTTTTATATATTTTAAAATGTAATTATTCCTTTTAAGACAATGTTGAATCATTTGCAGAATCATTACTCCAGTCTTCAGTGTCACATTTACCTTCAGAAATTATTTTAATATGCTGATTCAGTGGTTAAAAAACATTTTATATTATTACCTACAGCATTGGGTAGTAACTGATTACATGTGATCTGGATTACGTAATCAGATTCCAAAAATTAAGCACTCATAATTAGATTACCTAACACTTTAAAATGCTCATAATCAAATTCCAGTTATTTTTTATGGATTGCATGATTACAAATTAATCACACAATGGCAGTAAATTATTCGTAATTTTCATTTCATTAATTTTTACCTACTGTGTGTCATACCATTTAGTTTTGACTATAGGCAGGTAAACAAGTAAAATATTTTTCTGGAAAAGTATTAACATTAATTTTAATATATATATATATATATATTTTTTTTTTTACTTTTTTATGGTTAAATTACTCTTAGTTTATTATCACCTCACAAACCCAATGCAATTCCCCAAGGCCAGTTTGAGAAACCCTTTTTTTTTTACCTCAGGGCTTGGTTTTTGCTCTGATATGAATTTTCATCTGTTAGACTTTTCTTTAAAAATTAAAAGAATGCACGTGGGCCTTTCCAAATCATATCCATTCAATTACATTTGTCACAGGTTAACTTCACTTTAAGTGTAGTAACTACAAGCAATATGAATGCTCCTGAGCTAAATTTCATTTGTGGCAGATAAGGGTATGAATACTTATGCAATGGAATCATGTAAGTTTTTTATTTGTAATAAATCTGCCAAGATGCTAAAAACCTGTTTTTTGCTTTGCAATTATGGTGTATGAAGTGTAAACTGATGTGGGAAAAAGTAATTTAAAGCAGTTTAACATAAGGCAGAAACTTAACAAAAAGTGAAAAAAATTAAGGGGTATGAATACTTTCGCAATACTTTAAAAAGGGGTAAAAGGCGCCTTTGATATTATTTTCCTCTAAACCACTAGATGGCAGAAAAACGTGGCGTAGCACGTTCCGAAACATCCGCTTTTCAACATACACGTGCAATGTTTGTTGATCCTTGACGCGATCGCGGGCAGCAGAGCAAAGTCGATTCTGTGCTTACTTCATCTAATATTTGATGTTTTTAAAAATGTTGTAGATTTAAGTAGCACATGAGAATTGCTAAAATTATTAAATATATCTTGAGACAAATGTCTTCTTAATGATTTTCAGTTTTGTTTAAGATAATTAAAACAGCAGTTTTTAAATAACAAAAGAATAAGTATGGTATTTGGGGTAAAAAGCACCCCTGCTGTTGAGACTAAAAGGCACAATATTAACATGATAATTAATAAAAGGCTGACGTTTCCATTTGTTGACATGACATTGTTAGATTCAGATGGTAAATATAATATATATCCATTTTAGAAATAATCACCATGTTTAGAATGAAACCATCATATTTAAAAACATGCTATTAATCATATTAAATAATAAAATATCATTTGCTGTTACTACTGTAAATCTATATTAAATTATTATGGGATCTCTTTAGATGCTTTCAGAATCTTTACGTTTTGAAATGATTTTTTTTTCTGTATTTTAAAATGTATGTTTTATGTTAACATATTTTAATGACAGTATATTTATTGAACAAAAAATAATTATTTTATTTATCAAAATAAGCAGAATAGTACAGACTTTGCTAAAGTGATTGTTTTAAACAAGTATTAACTTAAACATTATAAAAAAAAAAACATTATTTGCATTAATACTGTGTGCCTTTACCCCATTCTGGTGGGCTTTTTACCCCGTGTGTGGGGTAAAAGTCCCTCCTTGCCAACTCATACATTTATGAGATTTTTAAATAAAATAAACAACTTGTATGATTTATTTTCATACAAAATATGTTGCTCCATAAATGTTCAATACAAACGTATGTATTTTTCTGCAATCCTATTCTTCGGGCACAGTGAAAAGCACATTTTTTTCTTAGGGGGTGCCTTTAGCCCCATCATACCCTATATAAACTGTGTACTTGTGCTATTTTTAATATAAAAGTCATGAAAAGGTGATGTGAGAACAATAAAATCGATAACCTCACAAGGAAGCTTATTTTCAAACGGCGTATGAATACTGCGCAATTATAAAGTAATAACCTATTGAAAAACAATTAACATGACATGCATTTAATCTTCAAAAGAGGAATCTGACATGCTCCCCTTCCGGCAAACCTCTGATTTCTCAATCAGCCCTGGAGGGACTGTAGAAAAACAATCCAACACACGACCACACATAGCAGTCGACACCCCGTCAACTTAACAAGGGAGAAAATTGATCTGCAATTAAAGTCAGGCCCTCTTGCTTCACAGGAAGCTCAACTGGAACCTGACAATGAAGAGCCGATTAAACCTGCAAGTCTCTCTAGAACAAAAGCCTCTGATTAGCCTCATGGGTTGCTTTTAATGAGAAACTTAGAGTGAAGGAACTCTCTAACTCTGCTTTGACAATGCCTAGACCCTCCTTTCATCACTATATAATATTGAATCAGGGCCTGACATCATTCTTTACGTCAAAGTCCCTCTTTTATATGAAGAGAGTATACATGATTAAGTTCTATTTCCCCCTTGAAAGCCGCAGAAGTGCACATGACAGGAGTTGCGTTATTAGAAATACGAATGTTCTTCCATTGGCACTTCAGACTTCAAAGTCCAGAGACAAAAAAAGATTCTCTAGTGTCTGCAGAAACCAATCAGTGTCAATTTAGCCCAGCAGACAGGGGACGATAATTTGAGTGTGTCTGTTTTCCTGCGTCTTATTAGCTTGGTAAAGCAACCAACCAAAGCACTAGTTCTCCACAAGCCCAAGACAATATGCAGCGGGCAACACCTACATGTTTCTCTCCACAGTAAAAGCACCTCTTCGATCTCAAAGAGCATGTCTTAACACTGAAGTGCACAGAAGTCGAGCCTCCTTTTATCTTATGGCCCTTGAGAGCCAGAGGACGTGGAAAGATAGACTTGTTTTGACTTTTAAGAGAGAGCAGAGTGAGAAGCAGTGGAGAAACCAAAGCTGTGGATGGTAAGAACCATGATGTACTTGGCTTTCTGGGTGGAACTCATTACGACGCCATTATCCTGGCTGGTGAAATGGATAGAGCTCTTGTGGCCCCTTGTGCCACTTTGAAAATCCTCGGTCTACTTCAAAGTACAGTGCCAGAGAGGATCTGCGGGGAATGAAACACCTCTCCTCTGACATCTGTCTCTCACTCGGAGCTCTCCTCCAAAAGAAAAGTGTCTAAATTGGAGAGCACCAATTATAGACAAGACAGTGCCACAGGCAAACATTCATGGACTTCCCTTAACTGTTACCTTATTAATTGGTAAAGGAAAGACATCTAAAAATAAAGTGAAATTAAGTGAAACAAGTGAACAAAAAAACAATAAAAATATGCAGTATTACCAATAAGAATGTTCATGATTTTTTTTCTTACAATATTTCTTAAAACAAAACCTTTGAAACTTACAACTTGTCATAAAAAATAAATAATAATAAAAAAGAATTGCAGATTATTTTAAACTTATTAGAATTTATAACTTACATCTTAAGAACTTTTTTTTCTCTTAAAGGGACAGTTCACCCAAAAATGAAATTTCTGTCAATTACTCATTCTCATGTCATTCCAAAACCGTAAGACCTTTGTTCATTTTTGGAACATAAATTAAATTTTTTTTTTCTTACAATATTTCTAAAGACAAAACCTTAAAACTTATACCTTGTTATAAATAAATAAATAAATTTTTGAAATAAATTTTTTGAAATAAAAAACGAGAATAAGATACTCTTAAGAAAATATTATAAAATATAAAATATAAAATATAATAGTTGTTTGAAAAGATTTTTTAAGAGTTGCACATTTTTTAAATCTTATTAGAATTTATAACTTACATCTTAAAGAGACAGTTCACCCTAAAATAAAATTCTGTCATCATTTGCTCACCCTCGAGTTGTTCCAAACCTTTTTGTCTTCTGTTGAACACAAAAGAAGATATTTTAAAGAAAGAGGGTAACCAAACAGTTGCTGGTCCCCACAGACTTTAATAGTATGACAAATACCATAGATTTTAAAAGGGACCAGAAAATATTTGGTGACATATTTTACTTTTGCAGGTGAAGTATCCCTTTAAGAACTTTTTTTTCTCTTAAAGGGATAGTTCACCCAAAAATGAAAATTCTGTCAATTACTCACCCTCATGTCTGTCCAAAACCGTAAGACCTTTGTTCACCTTCGGAACATAAATGAAGATATTTTTTGATGAAATCCGATGCTTTTGTGAATGCATGGTGGAGATTGATGCAGAAGAGGAGAAATTGTTGAATAAAGTCGTTATTTTTGTTTTCTTTGTGCACAAAAAGTATTCTTGTAGCTTCATAAAACTACAGTTGATGTCCTTACTACTGTTCTGGTCCTTGAACGTGTCAGTTGCGTTGGAGTTGCTGAGTATGCAGGGTCAGAAAGCTTTTGGATTTCATCAAAAATATCTTAATTTATGTTCCAAAGATGAACGAAGGTCTTACAGGTTTGGAACGACATGAGGTTGAGTAATTAATGACAGAATTTTCATTTTTCGGGTGAACTATCCCTTTAAGATTTTCATCAGTCAGGCCCTTAATGAAGGATTGACCCATTCTAATACGCTGCCTACAACAATATCAACACATTTACCTTAGATTACCAAGGCCAAACAACAATCTCTGCACAAAACTAGGCCAGGTGTGGAGGCCGAATACTAGAAAACAGCATGTTATCTAAACAAGTGCCCCGAAGCTAGATTGGTAGCACTGGAGCGATGAATGCAGTTCCTCCCTCTACAATGCGGATGTTCAAAGGTCTCAGAGGCATATGCTAATGCTCCAAGCAAACTTCTCATGCATACATAAAGAGCCTTTTATATTGTGCAGCAACATTCCTGATAATACATTGCCTGCCCTAAATGACAAGTGCACATCAGCAGAGTATTTAAATAAAATGCAAAGACGTGAAACTGTGACATAACATGAAAGCACAGCGTGTGACAACCACATGCTGTTCCTTAGAAGAGTGGTGTTGTGCTACGTGATGGTATTTATGTTTCCAGGTGTAATTTAATGATGATATTTTATATCTAGAGGCAGGAAGATGTGCCCTACATAGAAGACTTCTTCAATAAGGAACATTCTTTATGTGAAGGAAGGAGCAAAATCACTGAATAAGCAGCTGAGAAGGAAATGTAATTTTAGCCTTAAGCCAGAATATAAATCTTTTACACTTCTGTTAAATGTACAAACTGCAGAATATGTCAATTTAGCATTATTGGAAAAATAAGGATTAGAAAAATTGCATTTTAAGCACTCTCTGATGAAATTAATAGACATCCATTTGGCAGAAACTTTTGAAAAGGTCAAAAGTTTACATACACTTTGGAGAATCTGCTAAATGTTAATTATTTTACCAAAATAGGAGGTTCATGTTTTTTTTTTTTTTTTTTTTTTGTACTGACATGAATAAGATATGTCACATAAAAGAAACTTACATGTAGTCCACAAGAGAAAATAATTGAAATATAAGTTGAATTATAAAAATTACCCATTTCAAAAGTTTACATATGCTTGATGCTTAATACTGAACCACAGCTGTTTTTTTTTGTTTGTTTGTTTTTTTGTTTAGTGATAGTTGTTCAAGAATCCTTTGATTGTCCTGAAGAGTTAAACTGCTTGCTGTTTTCAGAAAAATCTTTCAGGTCTCCAAAATTTTTGAGATCCAAATTTTCACACTGACAACAACTGAGGGACTCATACGCAACTATTACAGAAGGTTCAAACACTCACTGATGCTCCAGAAGGAAAAATTATGCATTAAGAGCCGGGGGTGTAAACTTTTGAACAGCATTTTGCCTAAATAGATTTTTGCCCATTTAGTACTGCCCTTCAGAAGCTACAGAAGACACATGTTTGTCAGTAGACAAAATATGTGAAATTTACCCTGATCTTCAAATTCAAAAATTTTCACCCCCGGCTCTTTGCATTGTGTTTCCTCCTTAAGCAACAGTGAGTGTTTGAACCCTCTGTAATAATTGCATACAAGTCTCTCAGTTGTCCTCAGTGTGATAAGATGGATCTCAGAATCATAGTCATTGCTGGAAAGGGTTCAAATACACAAAAAAGCAGAAAACCAAAGAATTTGTGGGACCTGAAGAATTTTTTTTTGAAGAACAGCAGGCAGTTTAACTGTTCAGGACAAACAAGGACTAATGAACAACTATCACTAAACAAAAAAACAAAAACAAAACAGCTGTGGATCATTCAGGTAACAACACGGTATTATGAATCAAGTGTATGTAAACTTTTGAACGGGGCCATTTTTTAAATTCACCTATTATTTTCTCTTATGTAAACATCTTTTATGTGAAATATCTTATTCAGGTCAGCACTAAATAAAAAAAATCGTATGATCCCTACTATTTTGGTAAAATAATTAACATTTTGCAGATTCTGCAAGGTGTATGCAAACTTTTGACCTCAACTCTATTTCTCATTATCAATGTTGAAAACAGTAGCACAACTTTATGCAGTGAACCAAACTTCTGTGGGAAACAGGACATAAACATGGTGGGCGGATTACACACACACATACATACACACCCCCTGACGAGTGATGGAATGGGTGAACATCTGCTGGCACAGTGGGGAATGAAGGAACAAGAAAAATTTCCCTGTGTCTCACACTGAAACAACTGATTAGGCCCTCTAAACGACGGACCCTCTGCCAATGTTGAAATAGCACAGCCCCTCCATCTCCACGCTTCTGAGCTGAGCTCCAGCAGGTGTTGTAAGGACTTGAATCATTAACCTCAGGCTGACAGACAAGACTGAGCCCACCAGGCTCAGAAAAGTGTTGCACTTCAGCAGCTCCCCACCACTCCAGTGAGTCTGCAACTTCACACACTGGGAGCTGCAAATGGATCCATTTATTTCAACTGCAGGTTAGAGGTTGGTAGGACTGATTTTTTCCATACTGCTATCACAGAATTTTAGTCTATGTTGTGGATTTAAAAGGATTTTCTTCCCACACACTCTAAGCACCATTCCTGCAATCCCATCTATCTATCTATCTATCTATCTATCTATCTATATATATATATATATATACAACAGTTCTCTCAACAGTGTGATATTCTTGTGATATCTTTGTGATTTGGCTGATCTGTTCCTTTAAAACTCAGTCATATGTGTAAACACACAGGCGTAGAGAACAGTTTACGAGCACACACAGACTAAACTATATCAGCTCTCCACCCAGTCTTATCTACACTCTCCTCTATCTGTTCAGCATCTTCTCATTTTCCCTCTCCCTTCTATCACTCTTGTTCAATCAGCGCTCTCGCTTTCTCTGTGGTCAGCGGTCAGACAGAGAGAGAGAGAGGCAACACTCATCTGAGCCCTTGAAATAAAGACATGGGACTCCAGTCTAGATCGATAGCCTGTTAGTGACCACTGTGACTTTCATGTCATGCAATCATCGGACAGATTGTCAAGGAATAGGGAGTCGGTGATAGACTAGATCTGCCTGGGATACCAGGGAAACACGGGCAGTGCAAAATCCAGCACTGTACATACATCCAAACAGCCACACAAAAGAGAAAAATATAATGATAGCACCGTGCTTGAAGCACGGATACAAATCCTCACCACATAATATATATCAGTGACAAATATTAGATTTCATCTGATTTCTATTGACTTGAATTAAAGGGACAGTTCACCCAAAAATGAAAATTACCCCATGATTTACTCACCCTCAAGCTATTCTAGGTGTATATGACTTTTTTCTTTCAGATGAATACAATGGGAGTTATTTTTAAAAATGTCCTGGCTCTTCTGAGCTTTATAATGGCAGGGAATGGGTGTTGAGATTTTGAAGCAAAATAAAGTGCATCCATCCATCATAAAAAGTACTCCACATGGCTCCAGGAGGTTAATAAAGGCCTTAAGTAAATTGATAAGTTAAGAAAAATAAGTTTAAGAAGAATATTCGTATTTAACATTTTATAAACCGTAATCTCTAGCTTCCAGCTCAAGACCATATTTTCATGGTCTCAACTGCAACACTGATCAAATGATTCACAAAGAAATCAAATGTTTACAAATCAGAGGTTGCTACTTCCATATTGAACTCTAATCAATACACCAAGGAAAGCTAAGATGATTTTCAGTTAATAACAATTTAAAATTTAAAATATAGCTGCAAGCAGTGATTACCGGGGTTTTAAGGCATATTAAGCAAGCCTGTAATCTACATCAATGATTTAAAAAAGTACTTTTGGCAAATCCAGGTAATTTACCATAGAAATATTATGTTTTTTAACATTTATGACTGTTATAATGCCACCTGTGGTCCAGTCTTAAAACTTTGCCTGCTTGTTTAGAATCACCCATCGCTTGTGCTCAGCAGGTTTTACTTTAGGCTTTGTAGGATTTTGGGTAAATTTGGACAGGCCCCTTTTCTAAACAACCCTGTTATAGCTTCCCAAAGGATAAATTTCAATTTCAACATTTTTTTTTTTTGATAATTATTGACCTAGAGAGTCCAGAGAATGTAACGTAGTGTTTTTTTCCAGATTGCATGAAAAACCTAGAACTTGCCAGCAAAAGTAGCTTTTTTACAACTTCTTAATCTTTTAACAAACAATTTGATTGACAGCAGTAGTTCTAGAGGTTAGTTGTTCAAATGAGGAGTTCTATCATATGATACAAATATTGCGTGTATGTGTGAAAGACCGGGTAATGTACAATCATTCACAGTCTTGGAAAATGCAATATTGCCTTTGTTTTCTTGATTTCTTTCAAATTTCCCACAGATCTTTGGGGCCAAACAGGCCCACCAAGATTCAACCTTGTCTAATAGGTGCTCAAACTTCATCGGTCAATGGTGGCCAAGTTTTTTGGAATACGCAAATGTCCTTATAAACACTTGTGGCACTTTGGACCAAGGCCGTGCAGAACGATTTCCATGTTGAAAGGACAAATGGTTGTGCAGTTATAGCCCCTCTAACAGCGCCACCAAGTGGCCAAGCTCCATACGTGCTCTGAGTTTGGTGAAGATATCTCATTCCGTTCAGGAGTTATGGACATTTTGCTAAAAGTGTCCCTGCCCCTTTCGAAAGGTTTGGCGTCTCTTTGTGACGGTGAGTCAAAAGTTAGACTTTTTTTGATAATTATTGATACCACACTCTCCATAGAATCTTCCTGCATTGATTTGGTTCTGACCTCATGATTGAATAATTTTGTTCAGTGTAAGCCAAGGATTCCAACGACATAAGACATTTGAGGCTGCGACTAATGGTTTAGGAGTTATGAGCGATTTTGTACTTTTGATCGCTGTAGAGCCCTCGTCAGGCCGATTGGGATGAGCTTTGGTGACATTGTCCGTGGTGCGAGTACTACCGTCCCTCCAAGTTTCAAGTCTCTACGACTTAGAGTTTGGTCTGCACGCTCAGTTTTGCGTGGAGATCATTGATCCATGACCATTCTAACACTTACAATAGGGTTTCAGTGCTACACGCTTGAACCCCTAATTAGTTCATAACAAAAACCCATTGTATGGCTTCATGAGACTTGTATTATTGAATAAGGATCACTTTATGGTGCTTTTATCACACTTTTTAACATCTATCTATCTATCCACACACACACGCAAATTTTTGGTGTCAACTATTCTTAAAAATAAGGCAACTTTTCCCACCTGATTCAAGTGAACTCAGTTGAACAAGTAAACAGGGAAAGATAATGCAAGAAGTGACCTCAAAGCAAACATTATTTTGGGCATTTGACATTTATTGAAATAAGCCTCTGGTCTCTATCCACAATGTCTACATCTCAATGCAAATAACAAATCTAAAAATACGACACACCGCTGCAGTCACAGTAACCTTTTCAAAACCTCAGCAAACAGTGATTAATAACTTATTACGAGTATGAAATCAAACCGTTATCGATCTTAAGCTAAACTTGGATTTGCATATATACTCAGATTGATGTCTGAGCTGTGCCATTCTTATATGTTATTTGCACTTTGCTCTGTGTTTCACCTGTCTTGATATCCTCTCCATTGCAAACGAAGCCACTTGCATTTCTCCGGCCTCACAATCTAGCTTTCCTCACGATCACAGAAAGCAATTTAGCCTAAAATCAACATCTCTTACACTCCCCAATTCCCTCATGCGAGACAGAGAGAGAGAGAAAGAGTGTGAATTGGAGAAGGTGGTGATGACAGGAAGACCTGCTCAGAGTCAACAGTGCTGGATATACACGTGCTGAAATGAGTATCTCATCCAGACCTTGTTGACTAAATTATATGTGAAGAGAAAATAAGAAGGAAAGAGAAAGATATAAATAGAGTGAAGCTATGTTTAGAATAGAATACTATTATAATATATATAAATTGCATACCGCCTATAACTCGTTAAGTATTTAAAATAGTGTGCAATATGTAAAGGACAACGTAAAGCCAGTTAATCATTGATACAGTGCAGTGTGCGTTTGTTGTGCACTGCACAATTTGTCAAATGTGGGTCATTTGATTCCTACATTGCATGCAAATTTGCATACTGCATACCACACAGTACGCACACTGCAAAAATAATAAGAGTAGTATGGCTACTACTCAAACAGAGAGGAAAAGTGCATTCAGCCCATACCGAATTCCCCTTAAAAGCATGTATGAATTTAAATTCACACAGTATGAAATCACATATTGAAAGCTGTAAATATAGGCACTCTTGAACTGTGTTTTGATTGGCTTGTTTCGTTTAATGGATCTGTCATCTCTCAAATGCCACATCCAGCCTCTTTCAACAGACGAACAAACAGACCGAGAGAGAAAAAGGGAAGAGAACGGGAACATTTCTTCTTCTGATACCTCTAAGTGTCCCTGTCAGATGATGTGACATTGAGAAGTGACTCGTTCAGAGGTTAATTAAATGTTGTTTATGCCAAGTGAGAGAAATTACTATACTACCCAGAGAGCACTAATGCAACGACTGTGTTCTTTGACCTGCAGAAGCGTGTAATTTCCTGTAGCGAGAGAATAATCCGTGGGCCACGCCACCTCAGCTGTTTTAAGCACTTGCTGATGACTTGCATAAAGAACCCTAAAAAAAAGACTCACCAGGATATGAGACAAAAGAGTAATCCCTTAGTATGCACCATGTCTAGGCCATTTATAAAAGGTTTAGTGTCAATTATTAGCACAGGAAGGCCTTCTTTCAGACACATCATAACGTATCCACAGTGAAATGTGTTAGCGCTCATCAGGCCGCTTGATCTGACATCTAAGAAATATTTCAACATGCCGAGACCTTGATTTTGACTATTTAATCGTACAAAACCTTGTTGAAAGGAAAATCTCAACAAGACATGTTCAGATTGTGTTTCTTTCCAAAAACAAAAGACAAAATAAGAAAGTAGATTTATTAAGTCTGTTTTTATCACATTTCCCCAAAAGAAAACCCAGTTGCAACTGCAATCTGTAATGTACCTGGACATTTAATATTTATTTTAAAATAATGGTTTTCTATTTTAATATAATTGAAAATATAATTTATTCCTGTAATGTGAAGCTGAATTTTCATCAGCCATTACTCACATGTCACATGATCCTTCAGAAATCATTTGAATATGCTGATTTATTATCAGTGTTGGAAACAGCTTGATTTTATTTGGAAACTGTGATTTTTTTTGGGAGTTTTTGATGAATAAAAAGTTAATAAGAACAGTATTTATTCCAAATAGAAAACTTTTTCTAACAAAATAAGTCTTTGCTATCACTTTTCAATTTAACAAATCCTTGGTGAATTAAAGTATTAATTTATTTATTTTTTTTAAATTAAATTTTGAACTTACTGACCCCAAACTTGTAAATGGAAGTTTTGGGTATCACTTTTTAGCAATTTAACACATCCTTGGTGAATTAAAGTATTCATTAAAAAAAAAAAAAAAAAAAGAAAATTGGTGAAATTAAAGTCTATATTTTTACAAAGTATTTTTAATAAAAGCTGTCAATTTTTTTATTTATTAAAAAAAATCCTGAAAAAATAAAATATTAGAGTAATGATGCTGAAAATTCAACATTGAATCACAGGAATAAATGACATTTTAAAATATATTCACATAGAAAAATGTTATTTTACATTGAAAAAATATTTCACAATATTACCGCTTTTTTTTTTTTTTTTTTTTTTTTGATCACATAAATGCAGCCTTGATGAGCATAAGAAACTTCTTTAAAAAAAACAAAAAAAACATGAAAGATCTTACTGATCCCAAACTTTTGAACAGCAGTGTATATAAAAATTGTGTGTAAACAATTTTCCTAGTCAATTTCACAAGTAATTATAAAGAAACTGCAGTATTTTCTTGAAAAACAAACTCAAATATATATACTTTTACATATAACACTGCAACAAACACTAATACTATGTATAAATATCATACTATTTTATTTATTGATTGATTTATTTTGTATGTGTTTTATGGAATAAAAAAATTTTTTTAACCTAATGCAAATTATAATTTATTAATTTTTTCTTTAGATTTTAGGCTAGTATATGACCCAGCATATATGGCCCAGCATATTCTTGATAGGCTCTTTGACATTCACCTCCCATATTTTCCCTCTAAATGTCAGAAAGAGTGATTTGTCACACAGTAAATGTAGTGATGACTGACTAAATCACATCTCATTACCTCACATCAGAAGTTATTACATCGTATTTGACCTCGACAAATAACACCCCATGCAAAAAAATGTCCTACCGTTATCTGTGGCCAGGAAGAGAGCAGTGTACTGGTTGTTGTGAACGTGTGGAGACTCGCGGTCCAGTATGGCTCTAGTGGTGACGTTGCCTTTGACGTTGTTTACAATCAGCCAGTCTGCTGGATCTCTCAAAACAGCGAACCTGAAGGGCACACATGAAACTCTTAGTATGTGTCTTGCTTTTAAAGTTTGCCAAAATGCAAGCATTTCAAAATTTCTTTCAGATTACTTGACCCCTTTTTTACAGGGACAATCCCCTCGGAGTAACCGAGTGAACACAATGCTGACAGGTCATGGATTACCCCTGGCATTCGAACCTGAAACCTTTTGGTTCCCAGAGCAGATTTTTAACCATTAAGCAACATGACCTCAAGCATTAGCACTACAGAGTGGTGACGGGTTATCAGGAAGGTCAGCTGAAAGTGAAATAAGAAGAAATAGAGCAAGAAGGGCGCTTGAACATGTAGGAGTGATAAATGACCTGCAGCGATAGATATTTACGAGTAATGAGGCGTTTTGTAATTGGGTAACCATGTGATGATATCTCGGGCGTGACCTCCAGAACACCAACCTAAGCATGTGTGTATGTACGATTGGATAAAAGCAGTTTCGATAGTGCTGAAATCTAGAATTGAGTCACTGATTTACAGGGTGAATAAAAAACAAACACACCAAATGAAATGCCAAGTTCTCCGGCTCTGCTGCTTTTAGGAAACCCACAGAGACTCTTTCAAAAAAGACGAGGGGGAATTTATTTTTTCTAAAAAGTCTTGCTGACTCAGATACCTTTCCCAAAAGAACACAACCATTCACACAACCAACAACGATTTAGATTTTTTTCCTGTCTTAAGGGGTTTAAAAAAACTGCAGTTCACTAAAGCAAAAACGGAACTAGAAAATGAAGACACAGAGTCTATACTATGTGATTCTTCCTATAATAACTAGTTTGAGTACATTCAAGTTCAACTTACTAGTTAATTAAAATGTGTAAAATATTCATGTACAAAATTTTACACACACTACAGTAAAACTGTAATATTGTGAAATATTATTACAATGTACTGTTTTAATATATTTTAATATTTTTTAAAAGTATTTTAAATATATTCTCATTTGCTGGTTTGGTGCTAAAGTAACATTTTTATTATTATTATTACATTTTATATTTTTTTAAATCTCAATATTTTTTGTAGAACCACTAATACATTTCTGCGATGAATGGAAAGTTCTCTTTGAGCAGAAATATATTTACATGATTTTTATTTTATTTATTCATTTATATTTGATCAGTTTCATTTCTGGGAGATTTTGACACCAGTTGAGACCCAAAAAAGGAAACCTTTTACTGTAGCTCCATTGTACCCTCTTTCACTCCTTTCCGACAGCAAAAAAGCACCTTTCACAAAGCAATTCTAGCTTATCAGCATTCTATCACTTCTCAGGGAAATGTTCTCCGATTCACGCAGGCAAGCTCTCGGAAACAAGCTAGCTTGAGATTACCATCACGCTCCTTTGGATACAAATACCTCACATCCTGACTCGCATATGCAAGAGAACAGTTTGTAATTCTCCTGTAAAATCAGCTGGCATTTGTTAGAGAACTCTTTTCCGGCCTGGAGAGTGACACAAAGGCTGTAAACGCAGTCAATAGCTTAATGTTGCTGGATAAGGTTACAGCTTTGTTTGGCAGATTGCAGTTCACTAGCATACAAAGACACAAGTACCCTAGCTCAAAATATCAAGGCAATTTGACACTTTATTGTATAAAATAACAAATCTTCATCAAAAGAATCCGTAATTGACAAGCATACTTAAAGTCAAAGTGAGATTTTCTTGCATACACTGTAATAATAATAATTAAAGCTGCAAGCAGCGTTGAAAGGCCCCTCGCACTCGGGCTCACCACCACCCGTTGCCTTTAGGAAAACAGCGAACGGTGGGCAATATGCATTTAAAGATGTAAATATAGAAGGAATATGTCAAAGTCATTTATATGTGCCAAATTTCCTGTTACCAGGTGTTGGCACTATGACTATAACTGGATATTGGCATGTAGATGTCTTTAGCCCAGCACTTTTATAAAACATGGTGTTTGGTGCAGATTGAATATGATATGTTTCAGTTAGTGTAAAACATGATATATCCTGCTGCCAACAAGAGGCTCTTTGATTATAACTGGCCTTTAGATGTCTTCAGGCCAGGACTCTTACCAAACATGACGTTTGGTGCAGATTGAACATTGCATGTTTAAGTTAGTGTAAAACAATTCATTTTCTGCTATTGTTATAACAGAATATAGGCCTTTAGATGTGTTCAGGCCAGGATTCTTATCGAACGTGTGACGTTTGGGGCAGATCAGACATTGTATGGCTGAGCTACAATACTTGCTATTCCCATGGCGAATCATTGAAATTTGTCAGGCTGCCACAGACACGCCCTTTAACGAAACCTCAAGATCTTCGCAATTTAATATTGCAAAGGCTTTTACAGTAGACTGACCAAATATAGTGTTGATGTCATTAAATCTCTATGAGGAGTTCATTAGAGCGTAAAACATGGAAATTCTTGTTGCCAGTAGGTGGCGCTATGGCTATAACTAAATATGGGCATTGGCATGTATTCAGGACAGAACTCTAATCAAACATGTGAATTTTGGTGCAGATCGGACATTGTATGCCTAAATTATAACGACTTCCTTTTTCATGGAAAAACATTGAAATTCGAAAAAGGCCGCTACAAACACGCCCTTTAAAAATGACTTGAAACTTCAAAATAACAGACTTCCTGTTGGGTTTTGGACTTCGTACCGAGGGACTTTTTTGTAGGTATTGATGTGTTACATCTGTCTACTTAATTTCGTACATATATGTGAAACATAGTTCGAGGGGTACGTCGTTGGTGCCGCTATCGAGTTATTTTGCCACACCCACTTCTGAAAGCCATATCAGATGTAAATTTTCACCACTTTTGGTGTGTGTGCAAAATTTAATGAGTTTTCAAGCATGTTTAGGCCCTCAAAAATGCACCATAGGTGCTCGCCCATAATAACCCTGGTGAAAAAAACAGCATATGCTGGTAGGTATGTTTTGATGCTGGTTTAAGCTGGTCTATGCTGGTCCTTTGCTGGTTTATGCTGGTCATGTTGCTGGTTAAGGACCAGCATAAACCAGCTAAGGACCAGTTTAAACCAGCATCAAAACATACCTAACCAGCATCCCAGCATCAAAACATACCTACCAGCATATGCTGTTTTTTTCACCAGGGAAATAATCTTCAGGTGATCTTTTGACACAATTCTATATACAAACCATGTGTGTTTTCAATGCCTTCCACTATAAATGTTCAGGTGATCTATTTAGACAGATGCATAAACACACATGCACACCTTCACAAGTCAAGGCCATTTTTTGGTGTGTTGTCTGCCGTTCAGCATCACGGCTCTGACAACCCTCAATTTCTTTTCGACAGCGCACTGTGAAAGACTTATATGAACTGGCAGTTCATACTGACACAAAACAAATTGATATTTTATTTCTAGAATCTGTTTATCAGACCTTCTACAATGCCATTAATCAGACAGCCTGAAAGTTTGCAAAGGGGGTGTGGCCTAAATGCTTGATCATATGTATAGTACGAAAACTCTATCATTAACAATGCCTTTTCCTCCTAATCTACACACACAGTGCTTCACTCAATTAGCCTCCTCTCAATGTCATTAGCGTGTCATTAAAAACACATTATGCAAATTAATATGTTATCTATAATGATACGTGCTAATGACCATAAATAAGCTGTCAAAGGCTTTTCACCCGTAATCAAAGCTTTAGCTGATGAAGGCATTTTCATTTACACATGTTGTCACACAATGACACAAATTACAACAACACAACTATACGACAAAGTCCTTGTTATTGTGGCCAAAGTTGTCCGTAGTTTTCTGCTTAACCAAGACACAATGCACCCTTTCTCAATGTCTCAAGGAGAATCTGGGTGGATCTTCTCTAGTCCCAAAGTCCGCAGCAAAAGGATAAAAAAGATACAAACGTTTCATCAGCATCCAATTTTGGCTTTAAGAAAGTAAGTTTGTGAGTGTGTGGCCGGTCTTGAGTGTAGCACGGTCATTAATCTTGATGCAGAGCATCATGGGTCTCTTGCTTTATGCACAGCAATGTTTTTTGGCTACTGTATCAGGGCTCCAGTCTGTGACAGCAGTTGTTTAAAACATTTGCTGGAAAAACATGCAGGAATAAGTACCCACGTAAAATTGCATTTGTGTGCATGTGTTAATTTCATCAACAATATTGCTAAAGAAAATGCTTGTTAATAAAAGATCTTATTAAAGATAGATGGAAAATGCGCATCATAACAGTAATTCAGGGTTCATAAACCCTGGGGGTTTATAGAGGAACTGCAGGGAATTTGTGCATTTATGAAAAGCTAATAATTAATTCAAGCATGCAATATTAAAATAAAAGTGAAAACACTACTAAATAGGACTGGGTACTGAAACAATTTTCACAATTTGAATTAATTTCTAATGCCACAGTATGTGCCAAATTTTCTTGTGAAAGTCACTTACATTACTGATAATATTGAAGGTTAAAATGAACTGATTTGTATACATCCACCTAAATTACCCTAGTAAAAAAGTAATAGATTTAAAATGCATTTACTTTTATACTAAGTATAGTTTAACATAATCTATTAACAAGTCAACTAATAATAAGTCTATTAACATAATTACTGACATATTGCTTGAGACTTACTGATATAAAAATGATAAAATGTTGTAATGAAACTTTATTTGGAGTACTACTTGTGCACATTTCTTAATATTAAGCCTAAAATAGGTTTTAATGTCACTATTGATGAGGATTGTGTGATCTTTAAATAATTAAATAAATAAAAATTAATAATAATAACAAATAAAAAATTATTTTTCACTAGGGTACACTCAGTGAATTTTTTATAATAATAAAATTAATAATAAAGTTAGAATTACATAATTATATTTCTACTCAAATTCATTTTTTGAACTTTAAAAACTTAAGATTTACCCAAACAACTTAAAAGTTAAAGAACAGTAAACATGATAATAAATATACTATATGGTGCATATACTGTATTTAGCTAAATGCTCCTCTAGAGTTCATTTTTCTAGCTGACTAACGAGTTGATGGTCACCTAATTTTTTTTTAGGTAATCGTGACGTTACTTGGACAGATTGTTTACAAGCTGTTACACTGACGTCTTTGTGAGGTTAAAACACTGATTGAGCAACTACATGAGACATGATACGGGTTTCGGTAAGTTCTTTTAACAAGTTCTTTTAACATTTAACATACCCTCAGATGTTTAATCATGTTTATTTCATAGAGCTGCTCAGTTCATGTTTGAATCCTGCAATAAAACAGACAGAATTTTACATTTGACACTTTGTTTCATATCAAAAGTACCAAAGCACAAAGCTTATTACGATTGATTGTATGACATGTGCGATTGATTGGATGGCAGATGCGCTAAAGGGGTCATCATATGCCCATTTTCCACAAGCTGATATGATTCTTTAGGGTCTAAATGCAAAGTCTATAACATACTTTGGTTAAAATTTCTCAGTGATAGTGTAAAAAACAGTATTTTACCTTGTCAAAATCATCCCTGTTCAGAGCGAGCCATTCTGTTGCATGTTTCTTTAAATGCTAATGAGCTCTGCTCACCCCGTCCCTCTCTTCTGTGGGGTGACGAGCCAGTCTGTTTACTTTAGCCACATTTAGCCGCAAAACTTGCTAACTAGCACATTATTAAGAAAGGCAATTTGCAAAGATGCATAAAAACCCTTATACTTACTTCTGCCGTAGGTGAAGCCGCATCACGAACGATTTGTGCAAACATAGACGCATTTATGTAGATCGCCGGGTGCATTTCCTTGTAAAACGAAAGTAACGTTAATAAGATGTTGGGAGTAAATGATGACTGCTATGATCATTATTACATCCAACAACAGAACACCTAAATCGCTCAATTTGAGACATTCTTGTCTTCCCCTGCACCGGAGTCGACAAAACGGACTTAAACTGTTACAGCTCAGTCAGGTCTAAGGTTAGACAATGATGTCAATCAACTATTGTGGAAGCGGCCTTTGTCGATGTGACGTCACACTGACAAGTGGCTGAGAACGGATTGATTTGAAAAATGGGGGTTAGATCTTATAAAGAAATACCATTGGGTGGATTTTATCATAATAGGGTGCTTGTGTACACACACTGCCAACACACATTTATGTTCAAACAACATGTAAAAGTGAGTTTTGTATCCGATGACCCCTTTAACTAAAAACAGGCTAGACTAATCGATTCTTGGGATTTAAGAATCAATACTGTTTTGTAAAAATGAGAGTCGGTTAAAATCAAGCAAAAGAAATATTTTGTTGTATAAAGTATTTAAGTTGTATAAACTTGGCCACAATGTTAAGACATTAAGAATCTTGTTTTTGTATTCAAATCAGACCTAAAATACGTTTTTACACAATGTAACCGACTTTAAAAAGTTATGGTCAGTTTTCAAGTCTAGTTACAAAAACCTTTTATTCAAGTGCACAATAGTAACTGCTAACAAAACATACAAGCCCACTTCACCAGGTTAGGCCATTGGCCTTCAACCCAAAAAACGAAAAAACAAGACCACTTCTTCACCACAATCTAAAATGTAAGAAATGCCTCTCCTTGAGCCACTTTTTCAAATACTCCTTACACCCTTTCATGATGTGTCAGGCCTGGAGAGGGCCCGGGGTTTGGTGCATATTTATGCTTCTGTATCAGCACGAGGGCACGGAGGCCAGAGGGGCTTTTCACCACGTTACCTTCTAATAGAAAACAGCGGAAAGCTGCAAACTGCTTCTCTGCTGCAGGAGGGTAATTCTGGCCTCTTTGTACATAAATTCTGCTCCTTTTATTCCTGGTCTGTGGTCAGGAGTGGATCTATGTGAAGAGAAACCAGTGCTGCCTCACATGTTGAACTGTGGACTTTTTTAAAAAAAAAAACATGTCACATAGATGCAAATAATAATAGGTGGATTTAAACTAAAATGTAATAAATATTTTTAGACTTGATGTGAAACTTTGTTGTTCAAATATTAATGTGTTCTCTTTTTACTGTTCTGTTGAGCTGAGTTTCATGCTGTAGCCCTAAAAACAGGCCTTTTTAGCAAACATACATCTGTAGGGAAAAGCATGTGACACACTTACACTAATGCTGACCGTCCCATGTTTGTAAAATAGGATGGATGCACCCATTAGGATATTACTTTTTGCCATTGAAATTCAATGCCAGTGTGGTTTGGAACTAGACATCCTATTCTGAGCGAAGATGGAGGGAGAAAAACAAAGAAAATCTCCTTTCCCAAACTCAGCATCATTCTCGTTCTGAGTTCATCTTTCCATGGGATTTATTCACACTGGCTAAACTTAACTTAACTCCCACAGGTGCATCCGTCGGACCCCAGATCAGTGCGCAAAGATGCAGACGTTGATGAGAAAAAGCTGTGCCATAAACTCTCCCTCCGCTCTCATGTCTGGGACAAATTGCTGTTGTCACCCCTGCAGATATTTCGGTTTCATATTGGCAGAAAGAGCTGTACAAAGGAAATAAATGTGACAGGGAGGCACGAAAATATAAACAGAGGGAGACGGCCCATCAATCAGCCATGGTCAGACTCAGAGGGAATCAGACCCCTTCTGTGGTGCAGTCCGTTCTGCCAGCCTGTCCATTAACTCCTCGTTAAAGTTCAGACCGTCGCTCGCCGTCCATTCATCTCACTCTGTGCTTTACCCTCTGACAGCCTACATAGGTTCAGTATACACACATAAACACACACACAAACATTCTTCTAGGATCGAGGAATGTACTTTGAAAAGCCAGCTTGTCAAGCTGCAAGCTACTTATATTTTAAAATATAAAGGACATTTTTATTACAAAATAGTATATACTTTTATATGTTTTTGAAAGAAGTCTCTTCTGCACACCAAGGTTGCCTTTATTTAATCAAAAATAGTGAAACATTAATATTGTAAAATATTATTACACTTTAAGTGTTTAAAATTTTGGCAACGATATAGAAATTATATAACAATTATACATATGCATGTATTTAGATCAATAATTTGTTAATAATGTTATGTTAAATAATATACATTAAAATATAAAATATATTTAAGCAAAATTAATTTCTTTCTCTATGCAATATCATAAATAAAGAATATATCATTGATAAAGATATATGAAAAATAAATTGATATTGCTTTGTATATGCAACATAATTGTTTATTTTGCCCATTATTCATGCTCTTTCAAAAAAATTGCAAAAGGAAACACAAAGTAATGGCGTTCTTGAACAAATCTGTGTTTTGAACAAACTGCTTGAGGGAACGATTAAAAAATTCACTCATACAGATTTGTGTCGCACATGAATGATTCTGTTTTGAAAGAATCAGTTGTATGAATGATTCACTGACTGACTGATAAAGACACTTTGTTCCTAAATGTGACCCTGGACCACAAAACCAGTTTTATGTAGCATGGGTATATTTGTAACAATAGCCAACAATACATTGCATGGGTCAAAATTATTGATTTTGTTTTTTATGCCAAAATTCATCAGGGTATTAAGTAAAGATCATGTTTCATGAATATTGTAATTTTGTAGTTCAATATTGTAATATTGAATTTTGTACCATAAATATATCAAAACTTCATTTTTGATTAGTAATATGCATTAGTAATATGCACCACAAAACCTGTCATAAGGGTCAATTATTATGTCAGTTATTATTTTGCTTTCCATTTATGTATGGTTGGTTAGGACAGGACAATATTTGGCCGAGATACAAATATTTGAAAATCTGGAATCTGAGGGTGCCAAAAAAAAAAAAAAGAACTACTGAATAAAGCTGTCCACATGAAGTTCTTAGCAATGCATATTACTAATTAAAAATTAAGATTTGATATATTCACAGTAGGAAATTTACAAAATATTTTCATGGAACATGATCTTTACTTAATATCCTGATGAGTTTTGGCATAAAAGAAAAATCGATAGTTTTTACTCATACAATGTATTGTTGGCTATTGCTACAAATATACCAGTGCTACCTATGACTGGTTTTGTGGTCCAGGGTCACATATTAGTACTTTAAAAGTACATAATAGCACCTTTTGAAAAGGTACTGCCCCAGGGACCATTTTATACCTTTTTTTCCAGAGCATGTAAGTCTATGTAACATCTGGAGCCTGCTTAAGTACCCTCTGGTTACAGGGAGGCAATTTAGCTGGACAGGCTGTGATGTTAGGACCTCTTAGAACAATGCCGTTTCCAACTGAGACTCCCGTCAGTAAAGATGTGCCAAGCTGTGCAAAGTTTATTCAGCCACTGAGGATTGAGGAGCATGTGTTCAGACAAACGTTCACTTGATTACTGTAAGCTTAAGCAAAGACTGTGAGAATCATCAAAGCTCTTGGTGTGGTATCAGCAGTCAAGCGTACGGACACACCACACACACTCTGGGATCCATCCTCTATCTCTTTCACACTTTTTTTTTTAGGAGCTCACCGCCTGAGAACTAAACTGCATAACTGAGGTAACAGGAACCACTACCTCAGCTTCATTTCCATAAATTATCATGCCTCAGCAATGCAATACATAAAATCTAATTTATTATCATAATAAGGCACAAAAAGCAGCTCTTTGCATCGGTTGAAAATCATAACCCTGTAATTAAGTCAGAGAAAACCAATTTATCCATGCTTCAGAGAGGCCTTGCCACTCACAATCTTTCCTGTTGGCACCTTTGGAAAGTTTTAATTATTTAACCGCATAATGGCTGTCTCTCACAACTGTTTCCTAGACTAATGCCACGGTACTCATTATTAATGTCAAGAGGAAATAGAGATCAGACACAGTTTTGTTGCAGTCTGTCTTTTTCCGTTGGACAAGCCTGTATTTTATGAATTTGCATGAAAATGAGCCAAAATGGCTTCCTGCGGCACACAATCAGAGTTGCGCAAGATTCTTTCCCTTCCAGAATCCTATTCCCCTCAGACCCCAAAGTGATTCTACTGGCTCAAAGAACTTTAAATGTGAACCGTCTTCTGCACTGTTAAAAATGACCGCAAATTTAAGGGTAAAAAACTGTAAAAATGCTACAGTAAAAACCTGTTAAATGGTTAACGATAAAAGTGAATAACTGTAAATTGACATTCCCAGAATTCCCTGTGTTACATTTTATTTTTTTAATTGGATGTTTTTTGTTGAATAAACTTTTTTTTTTGTAGAAGTTTTGTACATTAGGGTTGTATGTTACATCTAATGTTGTTAAATTAATCTTTATTGCATGTGTGTTACCATGATGGTGTTCAGTGTTTGTGTGAATGACACTGTGCACCTTCTATATATGTTAATATTTAAAAGCTGCTTGTGATTGGGCTTTTGTTCATCATGTGACTTTCTCATCACCACCTGCTTTTGGTGGTTATCAGTGTATTATCAACGTACAAAACAGATTTCAATACTTCAACAGGTTGGTACATTAACATTATATCAGTTAATGAAATTGCGGTATTTACCTGTAAATTTAAGTGACAAACGTAAAACGTTGCTACCATATTATTTTTACTGTAAAATTCTGGCAACCACAGCTGCCGTTTTTTACCGTAAATTTTACAGAAATTCTTTTTACAGTGTGCGCCGGATATATGTATGCATACTGCCATTCAAATGTTTAAGATCTGTTGAAAGAAATCAATTATTCAGCAAGGATGCATTAAAGGGACAGTTCACCCAAAAATGAAAATTTGATGTTTATCTGCTTACTCCCAGGGCATCCAAGATGTAGGTGACTTTGTTTGTTCAGTAGAACACAAACGAAGATTTTTAACTCAAACCATTGCAGTCTGTCAGTCATATAATGGCAGTCAATGGATACCAAATCTTTCAGAGTAAAAAAACCCATACACAAACAAAACCAAATTAAACCCTGCGACTCGTGACGATACACTGATGTCCTAAAACATGAAACGATCGGTTTGTGCAAGAAACTGAACAGTATTTATATTATTTTTTTACCTCTGATTCACTGCTATGTTTTTTTTACTCTCAAAGATTTGGTAGCCATTGACTGACATTATATGACTGACAGACTGCAGCGGTTTGAGTTAAAAATCTTTGTTCATGTTCTACTGAAGAAACAAAGTCACCTACATCTTGGATGCCCTGGGGATAAGCAGATAAACATAAACATTTTTTATTTTTGGGTGAACTATCCCTTTAACTTGTTAAAAAGTAACAGTATAGACATGTTTGCTACTAAAGTAATTTAGTAATGTTACTAAAGACTTTTATTTTAATTAAATACTGTTCTTTCTACTCAGAATCCTGAAAAGAAAAAAAAAAAAAAAAGGCGTTGTCCCATAGAATTGTCACTAATGTTACAGTCATGAACGAAACGTCATCATTGTTTCGGTAGTGACAAAGGGGAACACATAATCCTCATATTTGGTGGAAATAAACAAAATTTTAGTACAGTTATGCATTTCATGTTTTATAGTGTTTTAGTATGTGAGTTAAAATTCTGCAATGTGATGTGGTTGCTACCAAAGCATTACTGTCACTACTGAAAATGTGCTGTCACGACCGAAACATGGGATGTTTTGTCAAAAATAAAGTATACTAAATGATCAACTAAGATGTTATGATAGTTTTTGGTTTGCTGTATTCAAACTAATGAATCCTTAACTTTGAAATCAGTATGATCAACTTTGCCTTTTACAAAGACAAACTGGATTCAAAATACAACAAATCTCATAAATCACACTCGAAATATTGTTAAAACTTGAATTGTTATGGAAAAAATGTTAATAAAATAGCAAAAAAAAAAAAAAAAAAAAAAAAATTTGCAATCTAGATGCAAGTTTTAACAATATTTCGAGTGTGATTTATGAGTTAAAACTTGAATTGTTATGGAAAAAATGTTAATAAAATAGCAAAAAAAAAAAAAAAAAAAAAAAAAAAAAATTTGCAATCTAGATGCAAGCAAAATCTTAATAGGTCAATACAACTCTTCTAATTAAATTATTATTACTGTTTCGCTAGAGACAAATTTGAGAAGAGGACAAATACTCCAAAACTTTCTAAAAATACAATATGAGAATTAACTGCGCAATTACTAGAAATGTGTACCTTGAATATTTTTCAGTTTGTATACATACAAACACGTTTCTAACTCTGACTTCGGACCAATTCTGTAGAATGTCCCATGTACATTTTCAAGATTGAATCTGCATTATTTGATGTTTTAGCATGCAATAAAATGCAAGCAACAATCATGAGGACGTCACTGGCCCTGTGCAAAGAAAATAAGATAAGACACTATCTTGGAATTATAGCTGACACTGTGGAACTAATGAGGAAAACCAACCATATCTTGTTTCTGTGTGAGAAACGGTTAACTCCATAAAGAAAGAAGTCACAGAGGCCGGGCGTCTTCACATTTATCACAATTAATTCAGTTTTTCCAAGTGCAGTTATTCTTTTGAGCAGCCACTGCAGAGTAAGCAAGACCTGACGTGAACCAGCCCAAACTCTTCCCTCCTCCGCTGTCAACTAAACTCTCAGCACAGCTCACGAGAGATTATTCTGAATGCTGCATACTTGTTTTATTTATTTTTTAAGACATCTTTACGTTCCAGGAACTCGGTAGAATAAGGGGTCGCTGTGGTCGCTCAGAGTTTCCAGAGATGCGAAGCCAGCGGAGCTGTCGTTAATTAAAACAGACAGCCATACTACAATATTGCACTGTTGAATAGAAGAAGAGGGACCTCTAGATAAACACAATGCACACACGTACAATTACTGGTGATTAATCATGGCTTACAAATTACAGCAAACTTAAACTTACCTCTAAAAGAGTTCATTTAACTCTGGTGATTAATTAATGGTTTGCCCACATATACACAAAGAGACATTAACATATACAAACCCACAGCACCCACATAATGCACGGCAGGAACAGCCAAAGTCAAGTGCAATTATGAAAACATTTTTGCAACTAAATGGATTATGTATCTGTGCAACGCCATACAAATCCCAATTACATTTACACAAGCTAGGGGCAGCAAGATGTCTTAAAATCATTTAAAAATGATGTCATATTAAAAAATGTAATAACTAAAAATGCCAAAACCTCTAAACATGAAGGTATACCTTGACATAAAAAATGACATATTTGGAGAAAATCAAGAACATGTACATTTAAGTGTACTGCTGAGTTTTCATTTTGACATTTCTTGGCAGCATAGAACAAATTTATCATTTATCCTGCCAAGAAATGTCAGCAAATCTAATGCATATTGGCAAATTTAGTTTTTATTTTCTTTCCCCCAGTGACTATTTTAACTATTTTATATTTACTTGAAAAAGTTTTAATAAGTTAGCTATGCAAAGCAAGTGTCTTTCTTCTTAAAAAACAAACAAACAAAAAACAATCATAATTATTTATATTATTTTAAGCTTTTACTTTGTTTAGAAAAGTAACCTTTGACCTCTAGGGGGCCTCTGACAGAGGGCAACCTTGAAGATACAAAGGTCGAGATCCTCTGCTCTAATGAGAGGAAAACTGGCCTGACATCTAGACACGGCCTGTCATCTTTCCGTACTTGCTGAGTACTGCAGTTCCAAAACAAACTAATGAGAGAAGGGTGCAAAGAAAGCAGATCCCACGAAGGAGGACGCAGCTCAGTCACATCCTGTAGGTCAGGAGAGCAAAGCGGCGAGAGGAGAGAAATTCATGTTCTGCATCTCATTAAATTTCACAATGACTACAACTTTTCCAGCCTGCACAAGTAGAGGAGTGAACCGCAATGTCAGAAACAATTTAACATCACTAAACAAGCAGTGTTTTAGTAAAACGGCACAGATGATACAGCGTCTGCACAGACTGCAGCTGTGTCCAAAGCAATGGTGCTACTGACAAAGATGCATCCATTAACTTGCTTTTTATCATACGACTGCTCATATAGAGGAATAAATATGCACCAATACATTATTACCACTCAAATCTGCTTGAAAATGTGAATAGATATTTGTTATTACAGTCAGATGAGGAAACGTTATGCTGTGTAGAATGAATCATGAATCATATTTAACACGCATTGAAACGATTGCTCATAAAATCATACAAAAGACCTTGAATTAATTTAGCTGCAGAGCATCTAAAGAACATTTATCTTTTTAATAAATTAATACGCAATGAGTTAGTGAACACGAAATGCTGTTCGCAACTCATAATGTGTATTTCAGGAAGAAAAAGGAGCTTGTTTTTATGCATTTAGAATTTAATTGCATCTGATTTACATAAAGATTCCATTAATAATTTTTTAATCTACAAACTTGTATTGGTTCTGTTTATTTTTTCTGTAATTTTAAAGTAATCTGAGGTATTAAGCTTCATACATGTCAGATAAAAACTGAAAAAGTGAGTATTCGAAAACTGCTAGTGTATTAAAAGAGTAGTTCACTTCCTGAATAAAAATTTCCTGATAATTTACTCACCCCTGTCATCCAAGATGTTCCTGTCTTTCTTTTTTCAGTCAAAAAGAAATTAAGGTTTCTGAGGAAAACAATTAAATTTTTCTCCATATAGTGAACTTCAGTGGGAGCCAGTGGGTTGAAGGTCCAAAAAGAGCATTTTTAGGGCTGTCCAACGATTAATCGCAATTAATCGCAATTAATCGCATACAAAATAAAATTTTGAGTTTGCCTAATAAATTTGTGTGTACTGTGTGTAATTACTATGTATATATAAATACACACAAATTGATGTATATATGTAAAATAAATATGTTATGTACAAAATATTTTTATTTATATATAATATCGATTATATAAAAATTATAATAAATATATATACTTGTAAATATTTCTTAAATATATACATGAATGTGTTTGTATTTATATATACATAATAATGGCAAACTCAATTTATTAGGCAAACTCAAACTTTTATTTTGTATGCGATTAATCGTGTTTAATCGTTTGACAGCCCTAAAAAAATTACAGGAAAAAAAATACTTTTTTTCCCCTATGACTTCAAGCATTACGTAACGGACAAAGGACAGATCGTTTCACTACATAAGACCCTTATTTCTGGAATAAATCCTGGAATGTTTTCCTCATAAACCATAATTTCCTTTTGACTGAAGAAAGAAAGATAAAGTAAAGAAAGAGAGTAAATTATCAGGAAATTTTCACTTAGAAAGCAGTCTAAGATCTAGCACAATGTGGCAAATTCCTAGCAGCTGTAGAAAGCGTAAATAATCAGTGTCTTCAGGAATGAGCGCTCTTGATCTTGACTATGCGGTATATAAAGAGATGTGAGAAATTCCCCACACAAACAGGCTCCAGCCATCTTTTCTGTGTCTTTCTCCTCCTTTTCTCTGAGCTTTAAACTGTGGCACAGCCAAAGGGAGGAACAAACTCAGAATTATGTATACAGGGCTGTTCTGAAACTCTTTTTTGGAGCAAGATCAACTCAAAGACAGCTTTGAAGCAGAGCTGGACTGGGATTTATGCACTGATCCAGGGGAAAGCGCTACATTTTGGATGTGGATGGCACTCCGTGGGGGACTAACTGTTACACAAGACCAGCTATTATTATATTCTATACAGAAACTGAAATATGACTGTGCTCATTGAAGATCCTCTTTGTTTTGCTCGGGAATACTATAATAACTACATATGGTATCCAATATCAATATGTTGATTGAAAAAGACTGTAGACTAGCATCAATTGACAATGAGCTTTAAAAACATGTTAACCTCTACTGTTAGCATCAAATGGAGCCCTTTACATCTATTTTTTTAAATTCTACCCAGTGTATTTCACGGACATCTCCTCAACATCACTCCTAACGACCTGTGGCGGTGAGGGAGCTTGCACCCAACGAGCCTTCCCATAATTCTGATAGTGTCTGTGTTTGTGATTTCCCTCAGGCTAGCAATGATGCAGAGCTCACCTTATCCTGACAAGCCTGACAGAGCTAAATAAAGGGGTGGAGATGGAAGAAAACTCTAAAAACCTTTGAGCCAACACATCAGAGACCCCAAAATCTTAACCTTGTCTGACATGCTCCTCTGAATTACTCATTCAGAGGAGCACTCGGAGGAACGTCTGATAAAGACTGATTTAAGCTCAAATGAGAGCTTCAAACATATCTGCTGTTGAAAAGCACAATGATCCTAAAGTGTGGCAGGTTTTATTTCACAAAAGAATCAAGCTAAATGTATGGCCTGCTGTTAGAGCCTAAACAATCATAGCATTCTTGGATCTGGAAATTTCCTGTAATTCACCAAAAAGATTGAATCGATAAATAGCAAACAAACAAACTCTAACTCTAATAAATAATCTCACTGAATCACTCTAGACCATTTTCCTTTTATCTTTTATCAATAGAGAGATACAACTGGCAGGATGTGAAAAGCGCTCTTATGCATTATGGTTCCTGTACAAGCTTTTTATGACAAATCCAGAGAACAATATGTTGTATGGAAAAATCAATGCCATTTCTGTCAGTTCAAAAGAAAATGTAGAATATTCAAACTAAATTGGAGTATACAATAAAAGGAATAGAATCAGACATCAAACAGGACCTAACAATGGGTGTTTATTTCTCTTAGAAGCAGAACCATTTCTATGTTCTTAGAATATAAACTAATACTGTAGTAGAAACAAATACAACACGTTTTTATTTAACTTCACCTTTTGACAGCATATTCTCCAGTCTTTAAATCAAAGGTCTATAATGGCTATAATATTCCTGTTGTTCACAATAACAATTCCACAATCTGTAGTTCTTGATAAGTCTACTAATTCTGCAGCCATTTTAATGCTTGTCTTTTATCAAGGATGCCTGATTGCATATCTTTTACAATGCAGTCCTTAAGAAGTACCATGGGACACAGGTAGAAAGACAGATCAATGGAGTTTCACTTTCTTTTGTACTCTTTGCCCTTGCTAGAGGGCAATCTATGGGGCAGCTTCTGCTAATATAAGCCTTAAAAGACATTCATGTCATCTCAACTGTGTTGCAGGGAATGGGGGAAAAATACAAAAAAAGGGTGCCAGAATGATATAGAATGATAAAAAGATAGAATAACAGAACGATAACTAGAACAAGAAATAACAGAAATGACAGAAAGATTCTGCTGTGTAGATAGATAGATAGATAGATGGACAGACAAACAGACAGACAGACAGACAGACAGACAGATAGATAGATAGATAGATAGATAGATAGATAGATAGATAGATAGATAGATAGATAGATAGATAGATAGATAGATAAGAGACAGACAGACAGATAGACAGACAGACAGATAGATAGACAGATAGATAGATAGATAAATAGATAGATAGATAGATAGATAGATAGATAGATAGATAGATAGATAGATAAACATACAGATAGACAGATAAATAGACACAGACAGACAGACAAACAGATAAATAGACAGACAGGCAGACTGATAGACAGAAAGAAAGACAGACAGACAGACAGATAGATAGATAGATAGATAGATAGATAGATAGATAGATAGATAGATAGATAGATAGATAGATAGATAGATAGATAGATAGATAAGAGACAGACAGACAGATAGACAGACAGACAGATAGATAGACAGATAGATAGATAGATAAATAGATAGATAGATAGATAGATAGATAGATAGATAGATAGATAGATAGATAGATAAACATACAGATAGACAGATAAATAGACACAGACAGACAGACAAACAGATAAATAGACAGACAGGCAGACTGATAGACAGAAAGAAAGACAGACAGACAGACAGATAGATAGATAGATAGATAGATAGATAGATAGATAGATAGATAGATAGATAGATAGATAGATAGATAGATAGATAGATAGATAGATAAACATACAGACAGACAGGCAGATAGACAGATAAGTAGACATACAGACAGACAGACAGATAAATGTATAGATAGACAGACAGACCGAATGAGCCAACCAACAGACCGATTAACATACAGACATAGTTAGACAGACAGACTGACAGATAGATAGACAGATAGATAGACACACAGACAGATAGACAGATAAATAGACATACAGACAGATAGATAGACAGATAGATAAATAGACAGACAGATAGATAGACAGACAGATAAATAGACAGACAGACAGACAGACAGACTGACCGACCAACAGACTGACAGACATAACTAGATAACTAGATAGAGAGACAGACAGACCGACAGACTGACCGACCGACAGACAGACAGATAGATAGATAGATAGATAGACAGACAGACCGAATGAGCCAACCGACAGACCGATTAACAGACATAGTTAGATAGACAGACAGACTGACAGATGGAAAGATAGACAGACGACAGATAGACATACAGACAGATAGATAGACTGATAGATAAACAGACAGACAGACAGACAGACAGACAGATAGATAGATAGATAGATAGACAGACAGACAGACTGACCGGCCAACAGACTGACAGACAGACATAACTAGATAGCTAGATAGATAGACAGACAGACCGACCGACAGACTGACCGATCAATAGACAGACAGATAGATAAATACACAGATAGACAGACAGACCGAATGAGCCAGCCGACAGACCGATTAACAGACAGACATAGCTAGATAGACCGACAGACAGACAGACAGACAGACAGACAGACACACACACACACACACAGACAGATAGATAGACAGACTGACTGACCGACAGATAAATAGATTGATAGATCGTTAGACAGACAGACGGAAAAGACAGACAGACCTACAGACAGACAGTCATAGCTATATAGATAGACAGACAGACAGACAGACAGACAGACCAACAGATTGACCGATAGATAGATAGATAGATAGATAGATAGACTGCAGGACAGACAGACTGACATACAGATATAGATAGATAGACAGACTGACCGACAGATAGACAGACGAACAGACAGACAGACAGAGCCAACCGACAGACAGACTGACATACAGATATAGCTAGATAGACAGATTGACAGACTGACAGACTGACCGACCGACCGACAGACAGACAAATAAATTGATAGATCGACAGATTGACAGACAGACAGACGGAACAGACAGACAGATCGACAGACTGACAGATAGATAGATAGATAGATAGATAGATAGATAGATAGATAGATAGATCATGCAAATCGCTGTCTTCCTTCTGCCGTTTCCTCTCAAGCTTTCCCTCTGTCCCTCCTTTTCATTTTCCTGCAGCCGTTCTTTTTTTTTTTTCGTACTCAGTCCTGCCACTTATAGCCTCAGGTGAAAGCTATGGTACTTCAAAGAGCCTTTTACTGGCAAAAGGAGATCAAAAGAGGTGAGGCAGGCAGTGAGAGGACAGATATAGAAGAGATGAAGAATGAAGAGAGGACAGAATGAGAAAGAGAAGGGAGAGAGCTCATATGGTTTGTGATGAGGAGGGCTCGCTCTAACTAGCAGGACAGGGCGGTAATAATGGCAGAGCACATGATCACAGCGGCGCACCAAGTTTCATACTGTGAGTCTCATACACGCTCAGCGGACACGACGAATCACAGGAGCCTGTTTAAATTCTCCTGATCTGAACAAGCGTGGCACAGCTTACACTGAGATCACATAACAAATGTAAACGTGTACACACCACATTTATAGCAAAGAAGGTTGAGGGAATGAATAAAGTAGGGATGGAGAAAGACTTTGAGAAACGCCAAGGTCCTGGGTTCGATTCCTAGGGAGATCAAGAATGGATCAAATGTAAATGTGCACCTTGAGTGCAATTTTAGTCACTTTGGATAAAAGAATCTGTCAAATACATAAATGTAAATACGCTACAACCTAGCGCAGCCTTTTTGCAGTTCCTTGTTGATAAGGTAATGAGGCTTCAAGGAAAGTAAAAAGCTACATTAAAGTAATGGTCTGTCACAAGTCTCTGAGAATCATTTTAGAGGTAGCGGCTCCAAGTACTTGGTCAATCATGTAGTTGGGCAAAAGATGAATGTCTGCACAGATGGTCAAACTCTCTCATGCAGAGCTGTGTGCTCATATGTCAAACACTGCTCTGAGTACACGGTAAATATACTGGAAGCAGGACAAAGAACGGTAAGACAAGAATAACCACACTGAGACATGTCTAAGTGACAGGGTCATGCCAACCCACTCACCCGAGGCTTTGATTAGTTTGTGCTGTCATCGCAACTACCTTGTATATGATCAAAGTGTAGACTTGGAGGAACAAAGACTGAGAAGCATAGTCATAGGCATACTGCACCAACCTTATGCTCTGCGTTTGTAGGTAGTCCGGGTCAGTCGCGTTCAGCATGGCCACGAAGCTCCCTACGGGAATATTTTCTCTCCTGATGACAACCAGAGGATCTGGAAAGAACACCGGTCCTTCATTCACATCCATAACTGTAATGTAAACTGTAGCTGTAGAGCTGGGGCCATACACAACGTCAGGAACCAAAGGGTCTTCGTTTTCCACTTTTATCAGCAGGGTGTGAAACATTGCACTTTCATAGTCCAGAGGCTGAGAAAGACAACAGGCGAAAGGAATTATGTAAGAGCAATTAACTAACGAGCTACACAAGAAAGTAACTACACCAAACAAATGACTCTTTATCATTATTTTTCAATTTGTACATGCTTCCTTGTCAAAAGCAAATTACGGTACATTTTTACAACAGGAACAAGAGTACAGTCATTCAATCCTCCTCCTGGAGAGCCACATTTCGGCAGAGTTTATCTCTTAAGCCTGGGACACGATTTTCGGCTGTCCTAGACGAAAGAATGCCATTGTAAAACAATCATGACAGTTTCCATGAACGTGGCTCCTAATTGGTGGTCCTACGTTGTACTGTGAGAGAGGTTTAAAGATGTGCATTGTCACAGTCTTGCAACCAAAGATAGCTTATGGCAGAGGTCTCCAAACTCGGTCTCGCAGGGCTGGTGTCCTGCAGAGTTTATTAAACACATCTGAACTGGGTAATCAAGGTCTTACTAGGCCAGGGGTAGGAAAGTTCTGTCCTAGAGAGCTGCAGTCCTGCAGAGTTCAGCTTCAACCCTAATCAAAAACACTTGAACAAACTAATCAATGTCTTCAGGATTACTAGGGATACAGGCAGATGAGGTTTTTTTTTTTTTTCAGGGTTGGAGCTGAACTCTGCAGGTCTGTGGCTCTCTAGGACTGAACTTGCCTACCCTTGTACTAGGCATACTTGTATACTTGTATACCTAGTTGTAGGTTTGTTGATTCAAGTTGGAGCTAAACTCTGCAGGACACCAGCTCTCCAGGAGAGCTGCAGCTCCAACTCCAATCAAACACACCTGAACAAGCTAATCAGTGTCTTCAGGATTACTAGGGATACAGGCAGGTGAGTTTTTTTAGGGTTGAAGCTAAACTCTGCAGGGCTGTGGCTCTCTAGGACTAAACTTGCCTACTCCTTGTGCTAGGCATACTTGTATACCTAGTTGTAGGTTTGTTGATTCAAGTTGGAGCTAAACTCTGCAGGACACCAGCTCTCCAGGACTGAGTTCGAGACCCCTGGCCTATGATACATTTTTGACAGTGTCACAAATTTCAGCTAATCAAGGTCCTTAGGATTATGAGAAAGTTCCAGACAAGTATATTGGGACAAGTTGGAGCTACAGTATGCTCTACAGTATGTTGGCCGCCCAGGAGCAGGATTGGACACCCCTGCTCTACAGAAAGCAGGCCCTTGGGCAACTTCAGCCCTGGAGAGCAACTGTCTTGCAGAGTTTAGCTCCAACCCTAATCAAACACACCTGCTTGTAGCTTTCTAATGATCTTGGAGATATTGCTTAGCTTGTTCAGGTGTGTTGGATTAGGGTTGGAGGTAAACTCTGTAGGACAGTGGCCCTCCAGGACAGAAGTTGCCCAGCCTTGCTTTATGAGATAGACTGGAGATCCCTACTCTAAAACTACCACCGTACCTCAGCAGTTAAGCATCTTAATGTGCCTCCACCATTACAAGACAATCAAATAAAAAAAATTGTGCACCTTAACCACTGATAGCATCCCTTCATTGTTGTCCAGGTTGGTCTGTATCTCAAAGTTCTGGTTGGGATCTCCGTTGATGATGGAGTAGGTGGCTCTCCAGGCACCGGTGGCTGGGTCATCTCTGTCGTCCACTGTCAGGTTCACTACCACCCCAGTTGAGCCCTCATTCACTGATGCCTGGAACTACAGCACAGGTTTTTGATCTGTCAAATGTTTCCCAATGTTTCAAATCAGGATTTCACATTACAGCAACATTTTGAAATCTGTGATATCACACGTAAATTGACACATTATATCAGGGATCCTCAAATCCACTCCTGAAGGGCCACTGCTCAAACCCTGATCAAACTTGCTCAAACCTTGATCACTTACCTCTGATTTTTAAAGGAATCCTGAAGACCTTTATGAGCTTGCTCAGGAGCTAAACTCTGCAGGGCATTGGCTCTCAAGGACAAGATTTGAGGAACCCTGTATTATATGGTTTTGCAGTCTGTAATCAACATCAACAATTCTCTTTTCAATCTCTTCAAATAATAAGTCAGAATGAGCAGTGGAGGAGTTGCTAGTTGTAGAAATGAATTAATTTCACTGGAAATTAATGCTTTGACTAGATCTCTACAATTGTGCCTCTTATGTTTACAGAGAATAACACAACCAGTGGGACAGTCGCCTATTGTTTTCAGCTAACCGCGCACCACCTAGAGTAATGAAAAAAGCGCTGATCTACCTATGGCTGTATCAGTTCAATCCCTAATCAGTCCTTTCTTCCTTGTTTGGTACACACAGAATCTCTGTCTTACATCCACCTCTCTCCTACCCTTCTTTCTGTCCCTCTGTCAAAGATAAAGCTTAAGCTAAGCCTGTATGAAACGGCTCTTGTTCTGTTTTGTCACTGGAGAAAAACCACTCTATTCAGAGTGCTGCAAATCTCCATAGTCCTTGCTCAATCCAACCCAATGTCATAGGCCTATTTGGGGAGATGAAGTGTTCCTAGAAGGACCAGATGAGCTTTGGTCCCCATCAGCTGTGCTATCATTTCTGTTTAGTGGCTTGTGAAGTGAGCACCTCCTCTATGCCTCAGGGATGTGCTCCCTTTATAAGAGCTGTCCAATGGGGAGGCTATAGGGGGACGGATGCAAAGGTCATCAGTGTCCTGAAGAGGGTGCTGCTGGATCTGGGTGGCTGAATGAATTAGAGAAGTTTAGAAAGTGAAGCTAAGCAGTTTAAAGCACCATGGGACTGAAGTACTGCCACTAAGCCCTCTCTCTAGCTTAATGCTTATTGCTATTAAATTTGGAGCTCAACTAGTGAACCATCCAATATTAACAGTAAAGCATGAAGGCATGTACATTGATAACATTCACACTTAGTGTTTTACTTTTTCACATTTCACATTGATGTAGAAATATCAGGTAGCAGATGCAGGCAGTGACTCTTCTAGCCTCTAGATTTTTCATTTCTAAGACCCATCTCCCAATAAGAATAACTTCTTCAATAATATTTAGAAAAAACCTGGTGGTTTTTTTCCTTACAAGGGAAAGGAGAAAAAAAATCAGCTTTACATATAAGCTACACTTCATCCTTTCCTGAAAATAGATCTCCATTTCATTTTTTCATTTCTGAAACATAAGCCCAGCTCACCGTGTCCTTAAACCTGTGTGTGTCTCAAAGGAGACAAGATTGTACCTGTCTGCTGAAGGCCATGGAGCGATTACATCACTTACATATTACTTCAGCTCCAATGAGAGGCTTGTGTCTACAGTGAGCCCTGCAGGTGTATCACTGTCAAAATCACAGCGGCGGGAGATACTCTCCCGCTATCAACCAAGATTTTATCATGTGTGGAATAAACAATTAAATGAAGATTGTCACAAATGTTTACAGAGGGACATGAATGCGTCCACACATCTTCACGCTGTTCATCTTCACATCGCTGACCAGTCGTGTTTCATTTAATCATCTGGGGCAGTGAAGCGGTCAGATGGATGTATTCAATCTTTGTTGGCTGCTGATACCCTGGCCCTGCCATACCACTGATAAGACCCCAATCCCTCTGAGTTCACAAAGCAACCAGCGGTGTGACAAACAGAGAAGTTATCAACCCCGAGGCTAGACCCCAAAACTGAGGGAACGGGGTGGGTTTGTGCGTGTGAGGTAGATGTCGCCTAGTCAAAGCACCCCAGCACCAGAACACAGGGAATGTGAGGAGGGGAGAGAGCGTGTGGCCAGAGAAAGATAAATCACTTCCTGCAGAGGCACCGGCGTGGTGAGACCCGGAAGCCATGAATGACTGGGATTATTTGGCATGCCATTCATTATCAGTAATGTAGCGCAGTGTGAAGGCATCATTGGAGATTCATTTTGAGCTGTGATACTGCTTTAGTAACAAATAGCTCAGAAAATTCGCACCTGATACTGTAACTCCCCCTTCATCTCAACATCTGTTCGTGGAATCAAATCAACATTCATGACCTTTCGAGAAACTCTGCCTGACTTACACGTCTCAAATTGCACATCTAAAACTGGGAATGTGAGAAAAAAAGCTGCATGCTGTTTTCACAGCTTAACAAGATTCTAGCAGATAACACTTTCCTTCAACCAAACTGGGAACGTTTTCAAGTTGAAAGGCACTCTAGTAGCGTTCGGAGAGTGAGAGTCATGTGAAGAGTCTCTCCTGATATATCCGTGGAAGACAATACAGGTGCCTTTTAATGCCACAAGTAACCTCACTCACACATTTTCACTTCAGAGCCTCTGTGACAGACGGAGATGTTCTACAGTCTGACAGCCCTTCATCAGGAGCCAGAGACCCTCACATTATTGGACCCTTACATTATTATAAAACATAAAATGGACTATACAGATTTTTAGTGCTGACTGGGAGGGAAGGTATAAAGAATGGATCTAAACATGGAAGATATGTTAATAGTTTACCCCAAAATGAAAATTCTGTAATTATTTACTCACTCTCATGTCATTGGAAACCTTACTTTCTTCTGTGAAACACAAACTAAAATAGAACAGCTTTCTTTAAAATATCTTTTTTTGTGTTCCTTAAAAATAGAATGAAGAGAAAAAAGAGTGTGCAAAGTGTTGCTCTGTCATGACAGTAGTTGACCTAAAAAAAGGCCATATTGAAGATACTCGAATGTAAACAACAGCATGGATTGCAAGGTTAATGCACCACTAAATATGTTGTTCTGCTAATTTGTGCTGTCTAAACCACTGACAAAAACATGTGAAAGATGCTAAATCAAATAGAGTAAGACTTAGTAAGCAAAAAAGGCACATTTTTTTGACAAATTGATATTTGATATTTTGACAAACTAAAGTTAATAGTTGGTAAAGATACATACGAGCAGTATTAATTAAGATATTAGCCTAATATTTCACCCACCTGACTGGAAATGATTAGAACAAACTTGAATGTTGGAAATGCTGGTTTAGTTTGGCAAACCAGTTTTTTTTGCACTCTTCTCCTTGATTTGTTATAACTTTTGGCAGTCTATAATCCTCCAAATGTTTTCCCCAGTCTGACCGATTAGTACAGCCCAAAACATGACAATAATTGACCGTTTTCAGCAGCAACAACCAGCAAAATATACAAGTTTTGTTCGGTTCAGTGGCACTGTTCACATTCAGTACCGCCAATATGGCCGACTGATGAAAACCCTCTATTATTTGCAGTCTGACACATTTTGGAACTCAGTGATGCATGAAATCAAACTACTAGGTTGGTTTCAGGTCTTGTGTAAATTATTTAAAATAAATGATTAATAATTAAAGAATTATGTTAAAGTCAACACATTGCACTGTAAAACTTTATTAACCAGAGAAAATATATGTGGACTAATGAATTGTGCAGACATTCAATTAAGCATATTGCACTAGCTAAAGAATTTCAGTCCTGCTTATGGAGATTTGTCTTTCTTCAGAGTTTAGATCGAACTATAATCAAACACACCTGAATGTGTTAATCAATGTCTTTGGGATCACTTGAAAATTGCAGACAGGTGTGTGATGGAACTAAACACTAAACTAAATTATAAACCTACAAAATAAAGTGATGCATCCTAAATTGCTTTGTTCTGCTATGCACTGTAAGTATGCTGGTATCGGTGGTGATGGAAAAGTACAAACTTCAGAGTATGTTAAAAGAGTGTACATCAGTATCGTGGCATAATAATTCATAAAACCAATTTACCCTTAACCCTAACCAACTCATAAACTTAGCTTTTAATTTATTCGTTTATAATTGTTACATTTATATTTAGGCACTGTAAGCATACTATTTTAAATATACTATAATTTGGGAAATTCTAATTCTAATCTAATTTTAAATTGGGAGCCTAAGCACATCTCTTACCTACAGTTCATGACAGATTTGCAAGTAGACATTTTTACATAGAGATAACAGACTTGTCTGCTGTGCTGTTATCCAGCAATATCAACTGACACTTTATTTACTTCATCCTTAAGGACATACAGTATATGTGTGTGTGTCCCCTGAGATGAAATGAGAATCCCTGAATGTTCACAAATTGTCTTACACAGCTGATTTTATTTATGAGGACATGTGAAATAGTTGTACATCTTCTGTAGTTCATTAATTACCAGCTGGACTTCACAGACAGATGGGACTCGTAAAAGAATCTTGGAGTTATGACTTGTAGTCTTACATATAGAATGGAAGATGGAATGTTGGAATAGTCCTCAGAAAATCCGACAAGCTCAAAAAAACACAGAATGGTTAAATCTATACAGGATGCAGTTTGTCACACAAAAACAAGTGTTTATCAGTATTTATCAATCTGAATTGGTTTGAAAAGTGCTACGCTCCATCAAAATGTCATTTATTTTGATAAATGATAAAATATAAAGATAATCATTTCCTCATCATTCAGTTTCACTCGATTTGTTGCGACGTTAATTAAAATGACTAAAACATAAAGGATAAAAAAATGTGATTATGTTCATCTTTAAATATTTATTTAGTGTTATAATTTGACTAGGTAGAAACTAAATGTATATGTGTGTAATGCTGTGTGACAGTACAATTTAAAAAAAATCATTTATTTTTCCTACAGATACGTCAGTGTGCTTAAGAGGGGTCATCGGATGCCCATTTTCCACAAGTTGTTATGATTCTTTAGGGTCTTAATGAAAAGTCTATAACATGCTTTGGTTAAAATTTCTCAGTGGTAGTGTAAATAACAACTTTTTTACCTTGCCAAAATCAGCTCTGCAAAAATCATCCTGTTCTGGTCAAGATTGCTTTAAATGTTAATGAGCTCTGCTCGCCCCGGCCCCTCTCTTCTCTTTGTGGAGTGACGAGCCTGTTTACTTTAGCCGCATTTAGCCACGTTCAGCCGTTAAACTTGCTAACTAGCATGTTATTAGGAAAGGCGATCGCAAAGATTCATAAAAAAAACCTTATACTCACTTCTGCAGTAAGTGAAGCTGGATCACAAATGATTTTCCGTGACGGATATATGTAGATCGGGAGGCGCATTCCCTTCACAAACAAACGTAATCCATTGCATCTTCAGCGGCAGAGATGTCGGGAGTAAATAACCACTATGTTCATTATTACATCCAGCAACACAACACCTCAATCGCTCAATCAGAGATATTCTTGTCTAACTTACATCCCTGCTCTGGCATCGAAACAATAGAGGTCGGACTGTTACAGCTGATGTAAGGCGGGTCTGAGGTAAGACGCTCATGTCAATCAACTATCGTATGAGCGGCCTCTGTCAGTGTGACAACTATTTGCATCTATTAAATATTTATTAAACTATGTAGTTATATGAACAACCATTCAACTTATTTTCCTACCCCTCTATGTGTGTGTGTAGTATATATGTAGTATTAAACTGAAATTAGTATATCTCTGGATAATTCAAATGAAAGCTTGAAGTCCTGATTGAGTGATAAAATTGACAAGCTCGTCATTTATCTTTTATGGAAGTGAAGACTAATAAGCTATTGTTCTCTGCTTCTCTGATTCCACCGAGTAGTGTTTGACTCCAAAGCATTTTTACAAATACTTTCTTAGTGTCAATTTGAGCTTTGAGCTTCAATCTATAAAGTTATGAGAGCTACGGATGTAACTGAAAATCTCAAACATCACGAAGCTCACCACAAATTGATTCAAAACACTGAGTGCAGTGCTTTAAAATAAAACAACCATTCAGTGAACCAAATAATGAAAACCATGAGACGAATGAAAGCAAACACCCACACATCACTTCACAAGCTCTGACTTGGCCTCCACAACAGAACTGTAAACATGCTAATATCTGCTAATTGAAAATTATAGTTAATAAATCTTTCACTCTCTTACTCTCTCAGTAGTGAATATAAAATATGTCGCATAGAAAGGGCGGCTGTTACTTCTACTCTGTATTCAGACCTGTAGGTCTGTAAGTTTCACCATCTAAAAAAAGTTCTTTTTAACTCTCTTATTAAACTGATGTGTTCTATATCCTCAAGCTCACACTGTGTGACAAATGAAGACATGATCAAGTCAACATCCCTCGACTGAATATGTCTGTTCTTGATGGATATGAAAATGACATATAGATAACAACAGATGTGGTATAACTGCAGCTCATGATGAGTAAAATCACAAACACATAAATATGCCAAAAAAACTAACAAGCTGGCAAAGTGATCTGGAGCATTGTGAGATGAACATGTTTTGTAAACAATTTAAAACGCAGAAATGCAAATTAAAAGATTCCAAAGAAAAGATTTGCATAATATGAAATATGCTAAACAACTATAATGTGGTCTGGTGTTTTCATTATACAAACGGAAAGACTGTTCAGTCCTGTCATATACACTGATGAGAAACATTAATTTATATTAATGCACGCTAAATATGCTGAAATGACTTTGCAGATTTGATAAAGGATTACACAGTGTTAGAAGCTAGTTTCCCTGTCTTGACATGCCACGTTAGTATATTCAGAGTAAATTAATTTAAGCTCTAATTGAATGGATATCTTACTCATTTTCTTGGAAAATAATGTATGATGGTGCTTTAATATTAATATTAAATAAACAGCCAGAACATACATGGATAAAGCTTTTCATAACTATATTGTGCTTAATAGGTCAGCTGTTCAAATATAAATTTTTATGAATATACATAAATATATACTGAAGTGTTAATCATACTTGAATTAATGATATGTTAAAGGAACACTCATTAGGCTCATTTTCCAACTCCCCTAGAGTTGAACAGTTGAGTTTTACCATTTTTGAATCCATTCAGCCGATCTCCGGGTCTGGCGGTAACTCTTTAAGCCTATCTTAGCATAGATCATTCAATCTGATTAGACCGATAGCATCTCACTCAGAAATGACCATATATAATTATGATATTTTTCCTATTTAAAACTTGACTCTTCTGTAGTTGCATTGTGTACAAAGACGGACGAAAAATTAAAAGTTGCGATTTTCTAGGTCAATACGGCTAGGAACTATACTCTCATTTCGGCGTAATAATCAAGAAACTATGCTGCCGTACCATGGGTGCAGCAGGCACAATGATATTACGCAGCCGTCAACTCAGCCGGCTGCAACTCTGCATCTACACAAACTTAGTGCTGGTCACTTTCAGGCGCTGCATAATATCATTTCGCCTGATGCACCCATATCGTCATAAATATCGTCATTATATATGGTAATTTCTGAGTGAGATGCTATCGGTCTAATCAGATTCAATGATCTATGCTAAGCTATGCTAAAAGTGCTACCGCCAGACCCGGAGATCGGCTGAATGGATTTGAAAACTGTAAAACTCAACTGTTTAACTCTAGGGGAGTTGGACAATGAGACTATTTTTAAAAAAAGTGGTGTTCCTTTAACTATTTAATGATGCATCTTAAGAAAGGTTATTCTAAAGTGCTATGTTTGTCAATATTAGTAGCGCATAATGGATCATAAAGTGCCTTTATGATACATATATATATATATATAGCACCTGTTAATGGAATGTAAATATCATTAAAACCAAAAGTCATTTTCAGAAATGACTTTAGTCCAATGAGTTTAAGACTCAATATTCTGCAAAGGAACTGTAAGACTGAGAGGAGATGAGCCAGAAATAGTGTAAAATCCAGAAATAAGAATCCATGACCATCAATAATTGCTGGTACAGCTGTGGGAATTGACCATGGATGGTTCTTGAAATGTGGTGCTGGGGCAGTAGGGAATGGGACATAATTCCACATGTCATGGATAATATGAAGGCTAAAACTGACTGTGCTACTGTGTTGTTAACCATACTGTTTTCACCTCACACAAGTACTAGCATCTATAAATGCGACCCTGGACCACAAAACCAGTCATAAGGGTCACTTTTTTTTTTTTTTAAATTAAGAAGCTGAATAAATAAGCTTTCCATTGATGTATGGTTTGTTAGCACAGGACAATATTTGGCAACTATTACAACTACCTGAATTACAACTATTTGAAAATCTGGAATCTGAGGGTGCAAAAAATCAAAATATTGAGAAAATTGCCTTTGAAGTTGTCCAAATAAAGTTCTTAGCAATGCATATTAATAATCAAAAATTAGGTTTTGATATATTTACGGCAATAAATTTACAAAATATCTTCATAGAAAATGATCTCTACTTAATATCCTAATTTTTGGCATAAAGGAAAAATCAATAATTTTGACTCATACAGTGTATTTTTTGGCTATTTCTATGCTACTTCTGACTGGTTTTGTGGTCAAGGGTCACAAATGTTATCTGTCCTCTTACTGGAGGGGAAAAAACTAAACAGGAAAGTCAGAAAGGTTGCTAAGACTAATAATGAACAAGGAGTGTTTGCAGAACTGAAAGGTCATTCATTAACTTAGTGGGAGTCAAAATGATTTAATCCATAAAAATACTGAGTGAGCTATGGCTCTATTTGCACACAATGGACAAAGTCTCACAGCAAAATAATGAGGAGTGATAGGGAACATCTTGACTGCCCTTCTTTAATTTCCACTTACCAAGGTCAAGAACCATTATAGTCAAAATGATTACAGCCCAATTACTGCATATGTTCCATGTAAGATTATTGTCTAATACTACAAAAGACAGCTCCATTCACAAAATGATGAATATTTATTCTGATATTGTCCATTAGCAGAGGGAGTTTTAAAACTTTTAGAGGTCAGTGCATAAACCTCATTCACCATCTTGGATGTGTCTTTTTTCAAGATGTTCTTGTCTTTCTTTCTTCAGTTGAAAAGCAATCAGGTTTTTGAGGAAAACATTCCAGAATTTTTTATCATATAGTGGGCTTCAATGGGTATCAAGAGGCTGAAGGTCCAAATTGTGTAGTTTCAAAGCAGCTTCAAAGGACTCTACACGATCCCTTGTGTAGACAATGTCATTTTCTACAAAAAATTACAAACGTATATACTTTTTAACCACAAATGTTCGTCTTGCACTAGCTCGACTTCACGCATTACGTAGTCATGTTGAAATTGATGTAGGCGGAAACACCAACCCAGTGTTAACAAAGCAAGTGTGCAAAGAAAGTCAAACGGTCATCGCGAAACAGGTAAAACAACAATGTCAGATGATTTTGAAGTTAGAGGAAAAAATGAGATGGAGTTTTTTGCCCTACTTTAACTTTTTGAACTTTTCCAACATAATTACTTTATGCGTGAAGTCATAGACGCACATCGCAGAGCTAGTGCAAGACGAGCACACTGTAAAAAAACAAAAAAACACAATTTGTTAAGTCAACTTAAAATAATTTGTTTCCCTCTGCAGCCTTAAAATTTTAAGTTCAGTCTTAAAATGTTAAGTTGTACTAAGTGAAAACGTATATTATTTTAGTTGACTAAGCAAACAATTTGGTTTGTTAAACTTAAACCTGGGCTTGTTACGCAGCTGCCTTAAAATTTTAAGTTGAATGAACTCAAATATCTAAGTTGTCACTTAGTACAACTTAACATTTCAAGTTGACAAAACTTTTTTTGAGTTGACTGAACTTAATATTTTAAGGCAGCCGGGTAACAAATTATTTTAAGTTGAATCAATAAATTGTTTTTTACAGTGCATTTGTGATTAAAAAGTATAGCAATTTTATTATTATTATTTTTTTTAATGATCGTTTTGCTAGACAAGACCCTTATTCCTCAGCTGGGATCGTGTAGAGCCCTTTGAAGCAGCACTGAAACTGCAATTTGGACTTTTAACCACTTGATCCCCATTGAAGTCCACTATATGGAGAAAAATCCTGGAATGTTTTCCTCAAAAACCTTAAATTCCTGACATGAACATCTTGGATGATATAGAGGTGAGTAAATTATCAGGACATTTTTTTTTCTGGAACTGAACTAATCCTTTAAACTAGCCAAAACAAGATATCTCAGAGGGCAGCATAATTATGCTGACTTTGGCAGCGTGCATAGGCAGCTCACTAGATTCTGGAACAGAGCCAATCACACTGAGTACCAGAATTCCTTTTCTACGTTTAAAATCACTTCAAGCACGTCTGTGAGCTGTGAGCGAGACCTTGTAAATGCAAAGTCAATTGGCTATTGTACAAATAAGAACAGCCATCCGTTCACAGAGTCGCCCCCCAAAAGTGTGCCCGACTTTTGTTACTATCATGTTGTGGACTTGTAGCCATCATTGTTGATGTCATTAGCATTTTGACGGAGACAGCGGCATGCTGTCACTGCAGGGGAGAGAGGCAGCTCAGATAAGCTGTCACTTTCCTTGACTGACAGGCGTGATAAGCCGGATCAGTGGCTGCTGCAGCACTTGGAAGGGGTTCATCTGAAATAGATGCCAGTTATCACAAAGTGCCAGGGTGGGCGGGCATGTACATACCACCTGCGGCAACTACCACAGCCTCTGGCCTCTACCTCCACAGCTCCAAGATCCCGGAACAGGGAGCGTGAGTCGGATGGACCCGGGGAGACAGAGATAATAGAGGGAGGATGGATAGGTCTGCTATTATCCTAATAATACTCCCACTGCGGGACACTGTTACGTGACCCCATACATTGACCGTGGCCTAGAACTATGTCTGGGCAGACAATAATTCTCTTGTCACACTCTGCAGACACTTATTTCAAAAAGACAAATGTTTGACAGTGGCCCAGATGCTAAATACATGAAACGAACTGAGGGAAACCAAAAAACCTTAGCGCGGCCCAGGCGGCTTGTCGAAGAACAGATCTTACGTTCCTTGATCTACTTGGTTCATTTGAGGATATGATTTCAATGGGGTACTTTAAATTCCAATTGATTTTTAGTGTGTTGAGCAATTTGTAGCATAGAACCAGATATCAAATAAAAGATCTCTGGGAAGCTGTGTTACTGATGCTAATAAATAATACAGCTTTATTGTTTAGACCTGTTAGTTTTTATTAGTTTTAAATGGAGTGAAAGCAGGCTTTCGCATTGGAGCAGAGACAGGAACAGTTTTCTATAAGCGATTCTGTAAATGCATCCGTTCAGCTAGACCAGCTAATGAGAATAAATGACCGGATGGGTCCACCTAGAAATGATAAACTGTGGCAATGATCATATACTCGAAATCTGTCTGAAGAAGACTATCGTAATGTATAAAGTGAAGCATCTAATTAAGAAAAACTGAGGAAACGTGAGAAGGTGGTGTGTTTTTTTGTACTTTCGTTTCCTCTCGAAATTGTATTTAAAAAGAACAAATTTAGAGTTTTGATTGAGATTTTTGCCGTCTTGCAAAATTAGTCGGAGATAAGCACATTATATCACTTCTAGGCTTTATTGCAGAATGATAAATGGTGAAGCAGTATGCACTGCATAAAAAAGCCAAATGTATTTAATATTAAAAAATATGCTGAATTTCAGGAATTGAAGTGGTGGAACTGAGTTTGTTTGTAGTCTTTGAAGAAAAAGTAAAACAAGGAACATATAAGGATTGTTGACCCAAAAAATGAACATTTCATTTCAGCCTTGTTCCAAACCTGACTTACTTTCATCAGCAGAACACAAAAGACCAAAACCACTGTTTATGATGCCTATTGACTTCCACTGTTTTCTCAAAATGAGATTTCTCAGAATTTTCTCTGTGTTTAACAGTAGAAAACCATACAGGTTTTAAAAGGGTAAAAAAAAGGTGTTTTTAAGGTGTTTTTAACAGCATAAAGGTGAGTAAATGATAACAGAATTTTCATTTTTGATTGTACTATCGCTTTAAATCTTGAGGTTGACCTCAGCATGGTCAGTCTGGTGCTTGGGTGGTTTAGTCAGAAGGCCAGTTGGTTAATACCAGCAAACCATCTTAGGCATTTTTCAAAAAGACTGAAATTTCAAAATGTTCCACTTTCAAAGGTGTTTTCATGAATATTTACTGAGGTCTGTCAGATACAGCGGCCTAAGAGGAAAAGGAGGAGATATTCTGCTGATCCACTACCACAGCTCTCAAGTCCCGTAGGGTGGACCGGTGCCAAAAACAGAGACTTGCACTCAAAAAGCACCTGTGAGGAGACAGCAAGCTTTCCTACTGCAGAATTTCACAGCACAGTCAAGAGTGTTTTCAAGCGTGTGCAAAGAGGAGGTGCTGCAGTCGACTCAGACCCTGTCAGGCTGGTAAATGGAGAAAATTTAACATGGAAAGAGCTTGTTAAAAACACACTGAATGCAAACACACAGGATCAGGGTAAAGTGACATGAGAATATAGATACAAATAAATTAGAAGCTCTATTTATGGTGTTGTATATGTTGTTTTATTGTAAGTACACCACAAGTCACCGTTATGGTGATTAGTGTTTGAGAACATTAGCGCTTTCTATCTTTCTTATGCAAATCCAATGACTTTGCAGAAAAACAAATGTTTACTTTATGAAAATAGCTTGGTTTCAAAAATTATTCATACACTTTAACCTGACCATGTTTTGCTTAGGTGTTTTTTCTTTAATTGCTAATGCGACTTTTTTTACACCACAGACTGAGCAAAATTAAGCATTGCTTGGTAATTGGTCAAGTATTGATAGTTGTTAAAATATTGTCATCCTAACAGTTTCCTAACATAGTTTTTGGATGATTGTAATCCATTACATATCTTTCTATCAAAGTTATCTGACAACTGATATTTTTTTACCCTTTTCGGTCACACTTTATTTTAAGGTCCAATTCATGGTATTAACAAACCATCAACTACCACTTTTGCCTTAATAAACTCCTAATTTGCTGCTTGTTAAGAGTTAGTGTGGTAGTTGTTAAATTTAAGTATTGGGTAGGATTAGGTATGTAGAATATGGTTATGCAGAATATGTGCTTTATAAGTACTAATAAACAGGCAATATGCTAGTAATATGCATGCTAATAAGTAGCTAGTTAACAGTGTGAATTGGTCCCTATACTAAAGTGTTACCCCATTTTGTAAACCATAGCGAATAAACTGTGATAATGTGAAAAATGTTAAAGGTGTCTGAATAAATTATGGTTTGACTGTATAATTTTAGAATGTTTTACGCAATAAATATAGTCAATCTGGATATTGGCTTTCATTTAAACAACTTATAGAAGAGTTTTGTCTAATAACAGGCCATTTCTGACATCTAACCATGATCTCCACTTATTACTAAGATTAAAAATAAAAATATAAAATACACTAATGAAGGTTAAGAAAATATAGAAAATACTTAAGTACTTTAAAGGGATAGTTTACCCAAAAATTAACATTTTGTCATCATTTACTCACCCTCATATTGTTCCAAGCTTGAATGAGTTTTTTTTCTTATGTTGAACATATAAGAAGATATTTTGAAAAAAAAAAAAAAAACGATTTCCGTACTATGGAAGTCAATGGGGACCAACAACTGAAAGAAGATATCTTCAAAATATCTTCCTTTGTGTTTACCATAAGGTTTGAAACGACATAAGGGTAAGTAAATGATGCCAACATTTTCATTGTTGGGTAAACTGTTCCTTTTAGGTAATTATTTTTATGCAAATTCTTTGCATATATTCAACTTGTTAATGTTTACAGTGAACACCCTAAAGCAAGGCAGCAGCTATAGTCTAAGCCACTCTAAATAGGTAATCCAAATGAGTGGTCACATCAGCCAGTCAGAAACCCCTCTTCCTGGCACAGCAGTGCATCTTGGGAACGGGCCAAGTGAGGGTGGACGTGATGTCTCCTGGAATCTGACAACAGCCCAAGGCACTTCCTCTAAAAAACCATACAGCTCAAAATAAGTGTCTCTGCATCAGCCTAGCGTAGTTGTTTTCCCTCCGCTGGCTAGCAAAGTGCAAGTGTAGCATTTTCTGACAAATTCATCACAGGTGGGCTCAAACGGACACGCAGCTTAAGTTTGCACATAGCATAAGTGCAGTTTTTTTGCCCTCTGGGTTTCATACTGCTGAACGGCAGCGGTGGCCAACTGTTTAGCAGAAGACTAATGTGTATTTTATAGCCTATAGCTATAATGGGCAGCCAAAAAACTCTATACTTATGATAACACGCACACAAACAATACACTCCGTCCATGGATAGACCATCACTGCCAGGGCAGGACCTGAGTATTATAACACAATCATTTCAGTCCACAAACAGGAGGTCGCGGAGGATAAGCGATCGAGAAGGACCCAGTCCATCACCTTAGTGTGTGAGTATTTGTGAATCACAGCTGTCACTGCAGCGCACCTGAGATTAGAGTGATTGATGCACAGGGCTTTTTTCTCGCAAGGTCAGAGTATCTGAGTGAAAAGCTGAGGCCCCGATCGAGCAGGGAGGGCTTCTGTGTGTATACACGTGATTTGAGTGATTGACAATTGGAAATGATTGGTGAAGGCCTTCTGGAAGCTTGAGTGTTTGTTCTCATGGTAAATGACTGCAGGTGTTAAGCTGCTTCAAACCACTGTAAATCATTTCAAAAGAAAGTGACTGTAGTACAATAGTCAGCTGTTAGGGTGAAATATATATTATAAAATTGATAGTGATATAATCATGGATGCTGATTGGTCAATACACCAGTTCTGCAATGTTAAATATGGTGAAGCAATGAATATATGTGACCCTGGACCACAAAACCAGTCATAAGTAGCAAGGGTACATTTGTAGCAATAGCCAACAATACACTGTATGGGTCAAAATTATCGATTTTTCTTTTATGGCAAAAATCATTAGCATATTAAGTATCAAGTTCCATGAAGATATTTTGTACATTTCCGACTGTAAATATATCAAAACTAAATCAAATTTTTTATTAGTAATATGCGTTGCTAGGAACTTCATTTGGACAACTTTAAAGGCAATTTTCTCAGTATGTACATTTTTTGCACTCTCAGATTCCAGATTTTCAAATAGGTGTGTCTCGGCTAAATATTGTCCTAACAAACCATACATCAATGGAAAGCTTATTTATTCAGCTGTCAGATGATGTATAAATGTCAATTTAAAAAAAACTGACCCTTATGACTGGTTTTGTGGTCCAAGGTCACATATGTGACATGTTAATTATTTTGAGTCAGAAATCGCAATAAGCTGTTTGTAGATAAAAAATATTATTATCTAAGCAAAAAAATTAAGCATAGTAAATCTGAAATCTATTTTATTTTTTTCCCCAAATTCCGTTTTATGTTTTTCCAAATTAATTTTTTTCCGTTTTTATTTTTATGGATTTCTGTTTTTTTTTTTTTGTTTGTTTGTTTTCATTTTTCAAACGGCATGAAACTTACACAATTTAACAGCAATTTATTAAAAGTTTAACAAAAAATAATTTTTAAGGCCCTATGAAATACGTTTTATTTTTTTCCTCAAATGTAGTTATTTTTGCCAAATTCTTTGTTTTTTCATTAATTTTCTGGATTCCATTTTAATGGTTTTATTCAATTTTAATAATAAAAAGCATGTCTAATTAACATATTTTATACAAAATTAATTTAGTATTATTTTCTTTCTTTCCTTCTTTCTTCTTTTTTTTTTTTTTTTTTTTTAGAAATACTGTGTTGTGTATTTACAACAACTCTGGTAAATATTCCTTTAAAAAGTAAAGTTTTAATAATTTGATTATAAGAAGCAATACTACAGTTAGGTTAGAGCCTGGACCACAAAACCAGCCATAAGTAGCAGGGGTATATTTGTAGCAATAGCCAAAAATACATTGTATGGGTCAAAATTATCGATTTTTCTTTTATGGCAAAAATCATTAGGAAATTAAGTAAAGATCATGTTCCATAAAGATATTTTGTAAATTTCCTACCATAAAAATATCAAAACTAATTTTTGATTAGTAATATGCATTGCTAAGAACTGCATTTGGGCAACTTTAAGGGTGATTTTCTCAATATTTTGATTCCTCAGATTCCAGATTTTCAAATAGTTGCATCTCAGCCAAATACCGTCCTATCCTAACAAACCATACATCAATGGAAAGCTTATTTATTCATTAATTTATTTATTTAAACTGACCTTTATGACTGGTTTTGTGGTCCAGGGTCACATATCTGTGTCACATTTTCTTCAAGTTAAACTGGACTTTTATTTTGATGGGTTGCTGTGAAGACCTTTAAGCTTCTGTTTGTATATGATACGACGATAATAAGATAATAAGATAAAATACATCCAGTTTGGAGTATAAACGTAATGCTTGGTAGCTGGTACATTTTCACTTAGTGTATAAAACTCAGTGTGTTTCTGGGTCACAACGACTGAAAATAACGGAGCAGGTCACATACAGTCAATGAATAACATTACTAAGAAAGGAAAAAGAAAAAAAAGGATCCTCCTACCAGTGAGTGTGTAAACTCAGGTGCGTGGTCGTTCCTGTCTGTGATGGTGATTGTGGCTGTTGCAGTTCCTGTCAGTCCCACCTCACTTCCTGCCATGTCCTTCGCCACGATCTCTAGCTCGTACTGCGTAGTTGGAAGAGTCTGTGAACACAAGAACATGATTGAGAACAGTCAGTAGAGCTTCGGGATAGAGGGAGTACAGTCGTGATAAGATCTTAAGTGGCTTAATTGAAGAACAAGTAATTGTTTCATGACTGCTTTAGTGCTGGTTAGACACTGTCAATATGCACTGAAAAGCGCCACATACTTTTAATGAGCGCTTACGTTCTTAATTAACTGGTAAAATGGAGTAATTAAGATCTAATCCACCAATCATTGTATTGAAGTCATGGCGTCACCTCAAAAGAGTCTCGCAGTTCATCATCGACATTTTAAACACTAAAGTCAATCAGTACAAAAAGTTCATTATTGCTCATGATTGACTGGTGATCTATGAGACCGAAATATCCTTTTGTTTATTTACATTTCTTCCCATGTAAGGCCGTCTTCAGGGGACGGTCCTGATAAAAATGAAAAAAGGATTCATGAAAGAGCAATGACGCTCCCTGACAGGTGCTAGTCTAAATAAATGTCAAGTTTCAGTCACTTTTCAAGGGTAATACTGAAAGAAAAACATGCAAATGTCAATTAACGCCCACATCACCTTTCCTTCAAGGCCACAGCTTTAACCAGAATGTCAAGATGTGAGAAAAAAATAAAGCAAGAGTGAAAGAGAAGAGGAGGAAAGGCAGAGAAAATGTATTTATTTATTTGGTGGTCCCAAAGGTTGGTGTATATTAATAAAAATACTGAAAGAGCTTTTATTTAGTTTTTTATTTAATTTATTTGCTTGCTTGCACAAAATTACAAAAATCATCGAGAATGCGGAAACAAAGAGTTTGTTTTCTCAAATTCCCAGGGCAAAAAAATGTTCATACTTTAAGAAACAAGTTGTCAGGTGAAAGAGATATACTAGAAACCCCTGCATTGTCAGCATTTTTATTCAAGTTGTGCTTTTCCTATAAAGTTTGCTTATATCATATACAGTAGTTTTCTTTAGAGACTGTGAAAGACAGTAGACAAACACAAATTCCTGAATTTAGTTTTAACAGAAGCCAAGGTTATTTCGGAGATATTTCTGGAGAAATATCCTGCAATCACTGGATGAATAATACATAAGCTAAAAATGGGCACAAAAGCTTTATGTAGTCATCTGGTTTTTCTGACGTAAAGGAAAAGGTATAAATGTATCTAAACAAATTTCCAGAGCGGATGAAACCGCTCCGTCTCTATCAAACACCACCTACTCATCATATGGGAAATAAACCTTCTCCAGACCAAAAGCCCAATATTCATAAATCCAGGACAACAAGCATTTGTTAAAATAAGTCAACCCTACTGGAAAGCCATGATGGCACATTACACAGGGAGGTGCTGTTAATACTAACATTTATTTCCTTTATTGAAATCCCACTCAGCGCTGTGTTAAGTACCACATGCTTAATAAAACTCATCCATCTGTTTCACATAAAGCCCAGGAGGCCCGTGCTGCAGTCATTTACCCATGGTGCACTGCCTCTCTGTATAAATTACTCTCGCTATCTCAGGCTTCAAACAGCGCCTCAGAAGTATGTCATTCCAACAAAACTGCAATTAATAAACTGAACAAATCATAGTACATTGCAGATTTTGGAAGAAAAAAAGGTGACTTAAAACTATGTACTTTAAAAGTGAAAAAAAAAAAAAAGATGTCATTCCTTTTTTTTTATTTATTATTAATTATTTTTCCCCTCCATTTCTTCTGAGGCATGGTATTTAAAGAAACCCAATGATCCAATGAATGTGGAAAACTCTTTCCAGACCATTATAGTTAACTACAACAACAACAAAAATGAAATGGTACTTGAAAAAAATTTATTTAATTTAAACCGAAATAAAATTATACATATTCACCTTTTTCTGAACATGGAATTTTTGCCTGGCTAAAGCGGTGCTTCACATTTCCGGTCTCCGGTGATTCTAGTAAAATTAACATATTTTCCAAGTCGATAATATAATGTTAAATCAGCACACATTTTTATATTTAGTTATATTGAAAAAGTTTCAATTCAGTCAATTTTTACCCCATTTTAAAATGGATTTCTATGGAGACTGGAACAGCAAAGCACCCAAACGGAAGTTAGAATCCTTCATGGCGCTGCTCATCGGTCAAAAGGTGTATATAAATATTTTTTATATATATCCACTAGTAGCCAAAGCAAGGCCTTTTATTTTCATATATGTAAATATGATAAAATAAAAAATAATAATTACTATTTTATATAATAGTAAAAATAACAAAAAATAACAAAATAGCAATTGACTGTACTTAAAATTGAAATGAAGACAAAAATAATAATTTAATAATATTTTAATTTAAAATAATGTAATAATAATTTAATAATATTTTAATTTAAAATATTAAACAACTATAATTTTATCTCAATGATACTAAAATAACACAATTCAAATAGGAAAAAAAAGTGAAATATTAATATTGATAATCTCATTCTAAGACCCTGACATAATATAATATAATAATAATATAATAATATATATATATATATATATATATATATATATATATAATATAATATAATAATATGCTGAAAATTTAGCTTTGAAATTACAGGAATTAATGTTTATATATATATATATAAACATTTATTCCTGTAATTTCAAAGCTAAATTTTTAGCATAATTACTTCAGTCACATGATCCTTCAGAAATCATTCTAATGTTCTGATTTGCTGCTCCAAAAACATTTTTTACTGCTCAAAAAATTCATTTGTTCTGAAGTGTTTTAAATATTGATAATAATAATAATAATTATAATTATAATTATAATAAAGGATGTGGTCCTTTATAATAAGGATCATGTGACACTGAAGACTACAGTGATGCTGCTAAAAATTTAGCTTTGATCATAGGAATAAATTACATTTTTAAATATATTCAAATAGGAAGCAGTTATTTTAAATATTTCACAATATTACTGCTTTTAGAAGAGACTTCTTTAAAAAACATTACAAAACTTACTGTTAAAAAACTAGACTGATATAACACAATATAATATAATATAATAAAATGTTCTGGACAGGTTGCCAAACAAACTGACCAAAATTAGACATTATGTGTGAGTTTATTTTAGCAAGAACTGCCTGCAAGTAAACTGCAATTAAAAAAAACATCTGAGCACTCAAGACACTTCTGAACTTGTTGATGATGTAATTCAACACCTAAATCAACACTGCCTGCAGTAGAATGTGGAATAAAAAAGCAAAGAAATGCAGATAAAAGTTACTCGCATTGTTTTATAGCACCAACGGCTAAGCTTCAGACCTCATCAGACATACTATCCAATATATTTTTTTTAAACCACCATAAAGCGCAGTGCTTCCGGTGGCTGAGATGGGCTGGGACGGCTGTCACTGATGAACGACTCAGAACTTATTTACTGCTGATAAACAGATGGTACTTCACAGACCTGTGAGTTGAAAAAAGAAGAGAAACCCATCTGGATAAGAGGGAGGTGAGCGCAGATTAAATCTCGGCGCCGTCAGAGGTTCGCACGACGCTCGCGCGTAGCGTGACAACATCTTAATGAGTCTCCCATCTCTCACTTTCACCCACTCAAATCTATCGCGCCAATGCACCTGTGACCTCCTCGTGTGCTTCTGAAGGTCATAAAAATACAGAACCTGTTAAAACAATCTGGAAGAGCGTCGAAACATACCAGCGAAACGAGACACAATACATTAACTTCACATTGCATAACAATGTTATTGCGCCCCAGTTATGTCAGTCATTTCACACACCAGATCCAGTCTGTCTTTCGACTTTCTATCTAGATCCATTTTACGTCAGCCGTCCTATAACACTCATTATAAATCAGAAAAATTCAATCAAAAGCACCTTGTATAAAAGATCAAGGCTTTTCCCATGGCCAGAGTGTGTATGGACTTAAGTAATATAGGCTTTAGAAGGAGGAAATATATGCGTGGCTCTGACCCGCTGAACGAGATACCGCCTTGTCCACTTCAATAGACGTGATGTCATAATTATGCTTCTGCAGCCCCTTTTTGTTCTCTCAAGCGCTTTGAAAGAAACTGTCTGCTTTTCCCAACCTCTCAGCCTATTCACCGCTCTACCTTTCATTCCCCAAGAACATAATGATCCATACAAAAGCCACAGAAGAAGCAGCTGAAATGATGAATAAAGCTATAACGGATTCGTCTTGAGTAGGGAATCTCTCTATCTTTCTGCTGGCCATGTCTTGGTCTTCCTCGCAGGGTTTCACTTTTATTCCAGGAAAGCCTTCACATGGCTTTAACTAAGTTGGGGTAAGTTGTAGATATGCTAATGTCTCCTGTACATTTCACAGGCGGTTTTTAATACTTCTACATGATTGCAATCTGGATGGTTATACAGGTTCGTGTTTCCACTCAAACCCTGGAATGTTATCCTAATTTCCCTTTTTTTCCATTCTTCTTATTACTTTTTTTTTATATCACCGTCATCCATATCTTGAATAAACTGCCTTTTTTTTCCCTCTCTGCTCTTTTCTCTCACTTTTTGAGGTCATTTTGCTTTGTGTTATTTAATACTCCTTTTTTGTGATTATTTCAGTACAGCTCAGATGATGGTACAATATCATTTTAAATCAACCCATCAAGTCTGTATTAACACCTTTGTCCTTCTTTTTTTATACAGCATGTAAATGCTTTTTCAAGATCTCATTTTGCATTTCCTTTTATGAGAATTTTAATATATTTTTTAATGGTTGTAATTATTTTACATTTAGGACTATAGAAACACCCCAAAAATAGGTAATTTTCTTTTTTTTTTTTGTGCTGTCAAATGATTAATCGCGATTAATCACATCCAGAATAAAATGTTTTAGTTTACATAATATATTTGAGTGTGTATATTTATTACACATAAATAAAAACACACACATACAATATATATACTGAAAATATTTACATGTATATATTTATATTCACATAATTTATATTATATATAAATATATCAAATAACATTTTCTTAAATATATGCATGTGAGTGTGTGTATTTATATATACATAATAAATATGCATAGTACATATGTAAACAAAAACTTTTATTCTGAATTCGATTAATCGCAATTAATTGTTTGATAGCACTTATTTATTTATTTATTTATTATTTATTAGTACACACTCAAAATTCAGACTTTTTCCCTTACAACTCTAGGTTATACAACATTTTATGGGACTTTTAGTACATTTTAATTATTGTAAGGTATTACTTTACATTTACAATTTTAAAAATACCCTTAGTATTTTTTCATAAGTGTCAGATATTTATGGAAGCTTGTTTCCAGCATGGGATAAAAAAATAAAAAATAAAAAAGTAATTAAAACTTTTTATCTCATTGCTTTATTTTTGTTGTTATTTTACTTTTTTTTTTTAATTTATCTATTCATTCATACATTCATTCATTCAATTCAATTCTGACACAAAAAACTCAAAATTCTGAAAAAAAAGTAACAAATGTGAAGTATACACTAAAAATTCAGACTTTTTTCTCAAATTTTTCTGAGTTTATATTATTATATTATATTATTATATTATATTATATTATATATATTATTATACACACACACACACACACACACACACACAGTGGTGTCCAAAATTATTAGAACACTAGTATTACTAGCAGACTCTTTGTGCAAACAAAAATCCAACTGGATTGTTACAATTAATGGCAAAACGAATGTTTGGAAATGTAACCTGCTATTCCTACTGACACACTACAGTAAAAGATAGAAATAATTGATTCAAAATCATTTTTTAGCTGGTGAAAATACTAGTGTTCAAATAATTATATATATATATATATATATATATATATATATATTTCCCATGGCTGAAATGGTTTTCATAGATATTACATTAGTTCTCATCCTGATGATAACAACCAAGTAATTCATATTCGCACATGATTTCCATGTTCATCTCTGCAAAATGTTTACGCTACAGTCTTGGCCAAGTGAGACAGACATTAGTAGCCGACTAGCAGAGCAGCTTGCTGGATCATGGCACATTGCCTTTGGCTCGATATCCCACTGAGCTCAGAGGGGAGTCACAATGCCAGTCAGCCTTAACATCACACACCCAGGAACACATCACAAATTCGCTCCCCTGGAAATTCCCAGTTAACGCCTCGCACGTGGCGCTCACTAACGGTTGCTTGAATGTGATGGTGGCTGGGTGCTGATGCAAATAAAATGAGGATGTTGGATGGGTTGGATGGCTGACAGTCAGGTGGCGAGATGGAAACGGGGCCAACATGTGTGGAGTTACTCTAGAGAAACTCCTGACCCTCAAACGTCAGCTGCAGTGATGATGAGCCTTTGTAGTCAATTCCTGACAGCAAATACAAACAACCAAAGAAAGTAAACAGAATTCAACCGAGCAAAATTCAAGGAGCAATAGGGTTGTAGGTCACACTAGAGTTGATAAATGATTCCGCCAATACTTAAGACAGCTAAAAGCGGTTTCTGGAACTCCTGAACCTACTTTTGACTTTTCACCTCACTGTAACATATCACTGTTAAGGTGCAAAATAATCATTTTGCATTTGCATTTAATTTTTGCATTGAGAAAATGTGCCAACTTTAAAACTATTATTTCTAGTCAACTACAAAAATGTAATTATATCTTTATAATTATCATATAAATATATAAATGTGACCCTGGGCCATAAAACCTGTCATAAGTAGCATGTGTATATTTTGTAGCAACAGCCAAAAGCACACTGTAATTTTTCTTTTATACCAAAAATCATTAGGATATTAAGTAAAGATCATGTTCCATGACGATATTTTGTAAATTTCCTACCGTAAATATATCAAAACTTATTTTTTGATTAGTAATATGCAATAGTAATATGCATATTACTGCTAAGAACTTAATTTGGACAAATTTAAAGGCGATTTTCTCAATATTCTGATTTTTTTTGGACTCTCAGTTTCAAATGGTTGTATCTCAGCCAAATATTGTCCTATATCAATGAAACCATACATCAATAAAAAGTTTGTAGTGAGTAATCAGCTGGGTGAAATTGAAAGTAAATCTCTGTGTCTGTGACTAATATTTACTGAGCTTTGATGGCTGAAAAATTAAAAAATAGTTAAATAAAATTGTTTAAATAAAATTTATTGTTTAAATTGTTACTGCCTTAAGTTGTTATTTTGTGTTTTTCTTCTTTTTTGGATAGTGTAAGTTCGTATTTCAACGAAGAAAAATTGACAGGGACATGAATGTATCAAAAAAAAAAAAAAAAATTATATATATATATATATATATATATATATATATATATATATATATATACATATATATACATATATATACATTTTTTGCCCCCGCTTAAATATTTACATTATTTTAGATTTTCAGTTAGGACACATTATATTCATCAAAAGTGACTGCAAAGATATTTATGTTCTTTTGAAATTTCTATAAAAATTCTGAAAAAAAAAAAAAAAAAATTATAGTTTCCACTAAAATATTAAACAGCACAACTGTTTTCAACATTACTACTACTAATAATAATAATACGTGTTTCTTGAGCAGCAAATCAGCATATTAGAAATATTTCTGAAATATAATGTGACACTAAAGACTGGAGTAATGACTGGTGAAAATTCAGCTTTGTTATTGCATAAACTATATTTTAAAATACAGTATATATGTAAACAGAAACCAGCCTAATCTTATATTTGGCAATTTGTGAAAAGCTACACTTAATGAACCTATTCTCTCGTATAAAGGTTGTTTAGAAACTTTACAAATCCTGCAGTGATTTCATTTAACTTCTTCCAGATTCACCCCAATTTGCTTACTCTATATTACGCTTCAATGAACACTGCTGAATGAGCTCCGGCCACTTCACCGCTTCATCTTCTTACAATTTTCCTCACAAAGTCACGTGCGCAACTAGAAGTTGCTGCAAAGCTCTCTATGTGTTACTTCCTTCAGCATGTCTCTCGTCCCTCTATAATCACTGATGACTTAAAAGCAGCAAACAGCCGTCATATCTGATGGATCTCTTTGCGCTTGGTCGCTTGATTCATTGGACGTCCACTAATGGAGCTCAAAAATCCAGCCGTATTTTATAAATGAATCATGAGATGGAGACTAATTGCCATTAAAAAATGAACACTAATGCATGAACAATCCCAATGACGAAGCCACTGACACTGCAATATGCAAATATGTGTCCAATTATGATTAACGATCATCCGAGCGTTGCATGTCAATTTGGAAAGCTATTCAGATTTCGCCACACACACGGCCTCACGGAAGGATGCCGCTCGCTCCTAAAACTCCTCTCCCTTTGGCAAATACGCACCAAGATATCGTTTCCCGCTAATGACATAACCCAATTTATTATAGTCTGAGGCCGTGCTTGAATATTAATAGAGAAGTCACTGAACGGCCCAGCGAATGGAAATACTTGTCGCTGCAGCCAAAGCCGTGATAATACTGTCGAAGAGGTGAGTGTGTGAAACAACCAACTGTGGCTGAATGATTATGGAGCCAGGATCAAAGCCTCGCCCAAAAACAAAGCCTTTAATAGAAAGGCTACCGATGGCACGCCGGGTCCACGCAAAAAGCGACTTCTCCATGAAAGAGGCCGGAGGGAGCCTCATTTATTTTTTTCCCACTCATCTGTTGTCCTTTTGTCTCGATTTAGAGTGTGTTTTTGTGTGCGCATGTGACACGGGGCACGGATTGATCTCTGCCGCTTTCCTGCCTCTGACATTTCAAACAGAAGTTCTGCCCCGTGGCTCTCTTGAGTCAACATCCTGGCATCCGGAGAGACGCAGAGGGGATGATGTCAACTAAAGAGCCTGGTTGCAATCGCCTAATATCACACAAGCCGCCGTTGCTGTGAACTAGGACAGGTATTTCCATAACAGATATGGTTAAAAGCATGGATTGGAAGACTTTGAAGGTTTTGCATAGCAATCAGTAATTTTACCAGATGATCAAAACACAGTGGACTTTAAAATATAAAATACTGTGGTTTTATATATTTTTTTCTCCTCTGTCTTTTCGGGACTTTCATAAAAAGATCATTAGAGAGAGGACACAATGATACCAGTTAAACATGAATTTGCATCACCTTAGCTCAATATGTCAGAACACATGCAATAACCAAGCTACACGAAAGTTACCCCAAAATGAAATTTGTGTCATCATTTACTTACCCTTCTGTCAATTTAAACCTGTATGACTGACTTTGCTTGTGTGAAATGTTTTCTTGTCCATACAAACTAATCCTGTTTTAGAACTCATTAACTTTTATTATACAGGAAAAACAGTTAATATCTTCTCAAATCTCTCAAAATATTTTCTTTTATGTCCCACAGAATAAAGTCCCTTCAACTTTTCCTGTTAATATAACACTGTTTTTTACAATTTGGTTGGTTGGTTTGTGTTTACCCCAAAATTTTGTCCTTTGTTCATCTTTGAAACACAAAATAAGATATTTTTGATGAAATCCGCATTGTTATGACAGTTTCCTGTCATAACTATGCAAAGATTTGATTTCGAAAACAGTATCATAGCTATTAAACTATATATTATTATTTTAAATCAGTATTTATCCTTAGAACAATCTTAAGATAAAAAGAAATGCTAAAGTCACTATTTGTGGTGCCTGTGCTTTAAAATTAAATTTTTGCTTGTTTTAAATATTTGAAAATAATTAACAATTGAAAACATTCATTGGAAATTTACCAACCAAAATGAATTCAAATGTAATCAGTTACATTACTTTAATAAAGTTATTGAAATAGCTACACTACTTCCCAGATAGCACACATAAATCTGCAAGATCTATCAAAGATCACTCGATCTGGAAAGCATCTGCTGTGTACAAACATCTGACAGACATCTGTAAGATGTCAGTTTTACATACATTCTAAATCATAAACATCTTAAAGGAGAAGTCCCCTTCCAGAACAAAAATTTACAGATAATCTACTCACCCCCTTGTCATCCAAGATGTTCATGTCTTTCTTTCTTCAGTCGTAAAGAAATTATGTTTTCTGAGGAAAACATTTCAGGATTTTTCTCCATATAATGGACTGCTATGGTGCACATTTTCTCCCTCAACTTCAAAAATAATTTCAAAATCATCCTACATTGCTGCAGAAGTACCAACCCAATCTTTGTAAAGTGGACATGCAAAGAAGATCAAACACCCTTAAAAAAAAAAGAAAAACAGCGATATAGGGCGATTTTGAAGTTGAGGGAGAACATGAGATGGGAGTTTTTCGACATACCCTAACTGTCATGAACCGGAAAAAAACAGCTCAGGCAGAGCAAGACAAGATGAGCGTTTGACATTAAAAAGTATATAAATTGTATTATTTATATGAAAATAACCAGTCGTTTCACTAGATAAGACCCTTCTTCCTCAGCTGGGATCGTTTACAACCGCATTTGGGATCGGGGCACCATAGAAGTCCATTATATGGAGAAAAATCCTGAAATGGTTTCCTCAAAAAACATTATTTCTTTACAACCGAAGAAATAAAGACATGCACATCTTGGATGACAAGGGGGTGAGTACATTAAATGTAAATTTTTGTCCTGGAAGTGGAGTTCTTCTTTAAAGACATCAATTATTTGACATCTGATAGGAAATGTCCTATAGACTCCTATCTGTAACCTATTACATTTCCAAAGCAACCTTTCCAACACTGCTTTTAAAACTGTGTTTTGGTCTTTACTGCATTTACAGATTTAAAAGAGAGAGAAAACAAAAGAAAAAGAAGACATGAAATAAAGAGGAGAAGAAGGGAATATAGAATAAGAATGACTCTTGCCTGATTTGAACTTGCATCATCCACAAGAGCACTTCTGCCCAATAAGCACATGCACTAACCAACAGGCCGCAGGTTTGACAGCAGTCAAGACGTAATGCCTCTGTGAATATGATGTAGTTGAACTATTTCAGGACATCTTGCACAACAGGACTCACTGAGACTTTGTAGAGACTTTGATGAAAAGTTCAGAGAAATAATTAATTTTACCACATAATAAAAACTGCATTTCCCACTTTAATAGGCTGAAAAGCAGAGTTAGAAGATGATGTTGCGAGCCAGACTCAACCCAAGTGTTCAAGCATGTCATTATGCCACTGATGAAGTTTTTAGGACACCTTGCACTACGTGAAAGACAAAAATCCGACACCTAACACCGGACGTATTTACAGAAACTCATCAACCAAATTAATGAGCTCATGATAAGCAGGAGAGATGCAGAATCTCCTGACGTGTGCAGGGCTAATTGGGGTCAAGGTTGGGGTTTCGGGGTTTGAAGAAACAGAGCAGAAAAAAGGAGCCTGGCTAATCTAATCAAGTGCATCGTCCAACCGCAGACTAATCGCTGTCAATTACAGTCCAGTAATGGGGAGGAAATAGTCCCCATTGCACTCAGGCCTACTGAGGAGATGAGGGTAGAAAATGAGGAGGAGGAAGACGAAAGAAAGAGGGAAGAGAGGGAGGTGTTTCATCATGGCCATCAAAGCCCATCTGGGAAGTGGCAGCAGCACTTATGTTGAAGAGCACAGGTGTTGCTGTTTAACCGTTAATTAGATTAGCACAGATCAAAGGCAGACTGTCGCCACCGGGGAGCAGTTACATTGCCGACAGGGGCCGGGGAGGTCTCTAAGGGACTGGTGGGGCATGGATTCTTCCTATCCCACTGATTGAGACAGATTAATATGCTTACCAAAGCTGGTTTCAACTGAGACTGAGATCAAACCTATTTGCTTGGTGTTCTGTCATATAGGAATATATTAAGACTTGTATGGCTTAATATAACATAAACAATGTCCCTTACTGAAATATGTAGTAGAAAACCCATGAAAGATTTACGCTATTTTAAAAATCCACATTGTTTTATACATATTTTGGATTACGGGGGGGTGCCATTATTTTAATGATGTGAAATGTTCGCACTCTGTGAGAAAATAAAATACTGATACAATGACCACAGCTACTGAAAGAGCTAACAGGTGGTGATATAAGCATAGGCTTAAACCAAATGCCATACCGCCGATTTTTCCCCACAAGGAGTCTAAAAGCCACCGGATATTGAGTGGAATCCACACTAAGAAACTCCTTTAGTGGCTGGCGTCAGGACGGCATCTAGCGTTTCTTGTCTCTGCCATTTGTAAGCTCTTTCAGTAGCTGTGGTCTACTAAAAGCCTTAAAGGGATCAAGGGTAAAGTGGAGAGAACAAAGACGTGGATCTTAAGCAAGTTTTATTCGTCCACAGGACGAATCTTCCTATTCTTTTCTCCTCTTCTTAACGCTAAGAAAGCAGTGAAGACTTACATTGCTTCTCTTGTTGCCCTTCGACTGAAAATTACAACCAAAACCTGCCCAATGCAGTCATTGTATGTATATTCTATTTTCTAAATTGTGTATTCCGAGTTGTGTTGTGGTAAAAATAGCAACAGTTTGTGCCAGTAGCTTACCGGAACCATTTGACGTAATGAAAATAATGGCGCCCTCCATAGTCCAAAATATATATAGGCTAAAACGATGTGTTCAAAACGAGTTTTTAAATAGCCTAACGTAAATCTTTCATGGGTTTTCTATTACATATTTCAGTAAAAGACATAATTTATGTTATATTAAGCCTGGAACAACATTCCCAGATAGCACACATACATCTGCAAGATGTCTGTTAAAGATCACTTGATCTGTAAAGCATCTACTATGTACAAACATCTGACAGATGTCTGTAACATGTCAATTTTACATACATTCTAAATTATAAACATCTTAAAGACATCTAATAGACGTCTATTTGACATCTGATAGGCAACGTCCAATAGACGTATTGCAGATGAGCAAACACTCTAAAAAATACGTCTTGCAGATGTAAATGCAGACGTCAAATAGACGTCTCCAAGATGTACGTGTGCTATTAGGGATTTCTATCAACCAATCACATTTTCAATGTTGTCTGGTGCACACGGCAGCTTATTCTGGCCCAAAACCATCAATCTGAAACTTTGATGTGGGTTTATATACAGTTCTGCTTATGGATATCTTGTCAACTTGCTACTAAGTGCATCAAAACACTCCAGATTTGATGTCTTTTAGTTTACCTGTAACATGTTAACAGATGAGTTTAACATTTACAGGATAATGATACAAATTTAATCTACTATTATTTATATGTAAATTGCTCATTTACTGTTATGGCACAAAACTGAAAATCATGACATGTGGCCATCTTGCTCTAAAGAAAAAAGCAGTAAAACTCATTTTATTATTATATGTCATATCATTTTAATTTAAAATAAACAAATAGTTGAATTATATCTTTATATATGACTGTGCCCAAAAATCCCCATTATATGTAATTCAATCATGCGTTTTATCTTTGATTTCAAACTTGTAGCAAGACTGTCAAAACCTATCACACTAGGGATGCACACTCATCTTTGAAACCCTGGCACGTTCTTCTCGCTTTCTGCTGATACACTATTGATCGCGTGCGACTTTTGTCTCCTCTGTGACAAAAGTACTGTCAACTATGGGAAAGAACTACCTCACCCTCTCAGTATCCACAGGAAAGCCTTCCTGAGCCAAGAGGTGATCCTCCATGCTTGAAAGATGCACATGTGTAACATGCCCAACTGGGGCTGGCACATAGAACCAGCTTGTAAAACTCTCTGGGCACCTCAGTGGCACAACTAGGGCAATGCTTTGATGCGGAAAGCAATGCTTTTTCATGCACAGTGGTATCTGTTGTTAGCGTGTTTGCTTATTTTGTTTTTTACTTTATTTTCCCAGGCTCTTGAGATCATTTCCATGGCAACGTGTCAGCAGGTTGCAGCTTCAATCTCTACGGACGGCAACGGATGTGTGTATGTGTGTGCGGGAGAGAGCTTAATGTAGATTTATCCACCGTGCTGCGCAGTAGACAGGCCGGGCTTTGGCGCATTAGCTTTCATGTGGTATCTATGTCTGTTCACCTGGCCGAGTGTGCGTGACCACGCACTACTAAAGACCCTCGCTCTCAACTCCGAAGGGAAGTGGTAAGCAGCTGTCCCACGACACGGATTCATGCCGCCGCAGGGAATATCCTAAAGACTGTATGTGACTTAGTCCATCATTTTTGAGTCATTTTGACCTAGAAACACATTAAGTTTAAAAGAGTTCACTTCCAGAACAAAAATGTACAGATAATGTACTCACCCTCTTGTCATCCAAGATGTTTGTGTCTTTCTTTCATCAGCCGTAAAGAAATTATGTTTTTTGAGGAAAACATTTCAGAATTTCGAAGTTGGAGGAGAAAATGAGATGGGAGTTTTTCAAAATACCCTAGCTGTCATGAACCGAAATACACAGAGTTCACGCAGAGCTAGACAAGACAATCATTTGAGGTTAAAAAGTATATAAATTGTATATATATATTTTTTTTTAAGAAAATAACAGATCGTTTAGCTAGATAAGACACTTCTTCCTCGGCTGGGATCGTTTAGAGCCATTTAAAGCTGCATCTATCTATCTATCTATCTATCTATCTATCTATCTTTTAATCACTCTTATGTCATTCCAAAACTTCGACTTTCTTTGGTGGAACCCAAATATTTGACCAAACAAAACAAAAAACATTACAAAAAGAACAACACCAAAACAAACAAAAATAATAAATCAAAAAAGAACAAAACCAAACACAGTAAAACAAAAAAACTAATCAAGCTAAACAAAAAACCAAACCAAATACAACACAAAAAAACCAAACCAAACAAAATAAAGAACTAATAAAAAAAGAACAAACCAAACACAAGAAACGAAATAAAACAAAACCAAACACAACAAAACAAAACAAAGCAAAATAAAGCAAAACCAAACACAACACAACGAAACAACAAAACAAAAAGAACAAAACCAAACACAACAAAACCAAACCAAACACAACACAACAAAACAAAAAGAACAAAACAAAACAAAACAAATCAAAAAGAAGAAATCCAAACCAAACAAAAATAAACAAAATAAAAAAGAACAAAACCAAAACACAACAAAAAGAAAAAAAGAAGGAAAAAAAACACAACACAACAAAAAAAAAAAAAAAACACAACACAACAAAAAGAACAAAACCAAAAAGAACAAAACCAAACACAACAAAACCAAACAAATCTAAAATAACAAGTCCAAGCCAAACAAAAATGAACAAAGTAAAAAAGAACAAAACCAAAACACAACAAAAATCAAAAAAGAAAAAACAAACAAACACAACAACAAACCAAAACAAAAAAGAACAAAACAAAACCAAAACAAACAGAACACAATGAAACGAAACAAAGCCAAAGCCAAGAAAGAACAAAATACAACAAAACAAAAAATGCTGAGACATTTTTAAAGTGTGTTTCACAGAAGAAAAAAAAAAAAAACATTTTGGAACAACATGACAGTAAGTAAATGATGACAAAATTTTTATTTTGGGGTAAACCTTCCATTTAAATAAGTACAAATATACAATAATGCATATACAGGTTGTGTATTTATTTAATATTAATAATTTTAATGATTTTTAAGTAAGTTAATTATTTTTCAAGCTGTGGAAAGTGATTTTTCTGAGCAAATGTAATGACAAATGTTCTAATTGTTTAGACACTTTATCAAAAAATAGCAAAGCACAAACATTCAAAATTCAAGACTTGTACTGAGAGTACTGACACAAAATGATACAGCGCATCCCCTGTATGAAAGCATCTGCCTTTAGTAAAAATGTTAGTAAGTCACTGTGAGCAAACCAATATGTAGTTTGTCATTTAAATAGTAGAAGAGAGAGTGCCTGATGTGTGTGCATAATTTTACTCCATTAAACCGCACAAGAGGTTTTACAACTGTGCCTCCCATATGCGTGGGCTCGGAAATGCTAGTGGACATAACCATAACTTGTGCAAAACTAATAATTAGGTTCATAATTACGACTATAAATATGCAGAACAGCCTTTTAAACGCTTAAATAACACTGCTTAAATAATCCAAGTTACGACCTGAATTAAACATCCTAAATCCCTGTAGGTGGTTTGGGAAAAGAGTCTCCATCTCTCCCAGAGATCAGTGAGGGAAAGCCTTTAGGAGTTTTTGGCAAAAAACAGCAGAGCTTTCCGAGATAAAAGGGTCCGAGAGAAGCCTACTCTTTTCTGACAGTCCTCCAGCAGCAGATAGGAGCTACGAGTGCGGAGCCAAGACCCCACACTGAGTACTAAAGTGGGCCCACCGTCTGCAGTCTATTCCAGGCTGAGTCTCTAAGTGCAAGCCCTATTCCTCCAGAGAAGAGCACACATGCTGGAAATGCTCAATCTGCTTAGGAGACCGAGTAAACACACGCCTGGAGAAAGAGAGCGAGAGATGGAGAGCCAGTGAGATGGGATGGATGGAGCTCAAGGGGATGAGAGATTTAGCCCATCATCTGGGATAAATCCATCTCCCTCAGAATTCACATATGGTGTGTATAGAAGAGGCTTTTTATCTCGGAGTGTGAATGCGATTCGACAACAGTGCCCATCAAAGGACTAGTCCAGTTATAATGCTCCAAAACAGACACTTTGAGGGAAGGCATTCTGTAGACGAGAAGAATAATTACAGCCAGACGCAGATTAAAATGCAAACGCGCACCTGAAAAACGTGCAATCGGTACAGGTGAGAATAAAGCTCTGATTAATGGTAAAACCACTGATTTTGAAATGGCTGCTGCCTCCATCGCTACAATTCCCACAAGGGAGGCAAAGTGTTAAAATGACATAATTCGTCTGAAAAACTCCTCAGGAAAGTGTCAACAGCAAGGGCGTAATTGCTATAAAATGTCACCGTGGCTGATTACGAGCGATTTGTAGCTCAGCGAAAAAGAAAGCAAATTTTTAAAAAATGTTCCCCTTGATGAGAGAATATTTAATGAAGCACCACATGCTAATGCCACGTGCGCTTTCTGCATCCAAACACATGCAAATTTCCAGCAGGGGCTCACACAATGTAAAAGAATGACTAAATAGAATAATTTCAATGAATGTGACCCACTCTTGATTGTCATTTGTAAATACTAAATACAACAATAATGTTAACAGATTCAGAGGAAAAAAAAAAAATACAAACTTTGTCTCATTTTTTAAATGCACTGTGATGATTATAACATATAATAAACGTGCCAATAACAGAATAATCTTAATTTTTTAAAATACAGAAAAATTAAAAAGGAAGGAAAACGTATTAGTTGAAATGGTGTCTGATGTCCATGAAGTGTTGTGATAGTTATGATATATAGCATTGAATATATTAATTAAATATGTAATACATATTTAAACAATAAAAAAGGAAAAATATATACAGTACATACCAAATATATTCAGTAAATATATTACTAAAATAAATATACAGTATATTAAAAAAGGAAATATATTAAAATATATTTAAATTAGTACCAATACTACACTCATTTTGTCTAATTTCTTTAATGTAATGTGATGATTATAATATATAATAAATACTATTAAATAACATACTAATAAACGAATAATCAAAAATAAAATATTACAATAAAAATACCGAAAAAAAAACAGACAAAATTAAATGGTAGGAAGAAAAATATATTAGTTGAAATAGTTGTATCTAATGTCCATAAAGTGTCATTGTATATATATATATAGAGAGAGAGAGAGATAGATAACACTGAATATATTAATAAATAAATTATAATAAATATTCAAAGAATACAAATAATTCTATATAGGAAAAATATGTACATTACATATCAAATATAGTAATTACATATCAAATATGTTAAGTAAATATATTACAAAAAAATACAGTATTTAAAAAATCAATACATAAAACAATACTACAATAAATAATACATACAAAACAAAAATATTAAAATATTAACCTGAAGGTATATATATATATATGTAAGATTACAATATATAATAAATTAAAATAACTCTAGAATTACAATTATTAATCAAATAGATCATACACTTTAAAAAGTAATAATAATAATATTATTATTATTATTAAATATTATTAAAATTATATATATATATATATATATATATATATATATATACACATTTATATATATATAATAATATTTATATATATAAAAAAAACACACATTAACATCAAAGGACAATAAAAAATATTAGTCCAACTCGTGGTGTCAAACATAATGTGTTGCAATGATAACACTAAATCATTTAATTTAATACCATAAATAAAATACAAAAATAATACAAACAAATGCCACATTAACCTGAAGGAAAGGAAGAAAACATATTTTTAAACTCTTTCTAATGTGTGCTTTGATGAAGATTTACTCCACTCACAAACATTGCCATGCTAAGACCCCAAGACGTAGCCACCTGTAATGCCTGCGCAAAAGTATATCACAGTTCTTACAGACTTTCCAAATATCTTTTGTAGCAGTGATAGTTACAAATAATAAGAAGCACAAATAGATAATGGTAGTGTAGTAGCATATATGCTAGGCTTTTTTTTTCAGCCAGTGTAATCATTTTGAAGTCCAGGAAGAATATGATTCTGTGAGGGACAGAAAGTTTCACGGCTCTGGTCTTATGCTAATATTAGTACAGCAGTTGCTTTGGCTCAGCTGGGTGTGATATGAGGGACAAAGCCTCCCTCTGTGAATCTAATGAAATAGTCAATGATGCTGCATTGAAGCACCTCTGGACATGACCCTGACTCTTCACTGCTGTGTGTTGTTTTCACACAAGGACTGGGTTTACACAGACGGGCAGACACAATCCCACAATATAAACAGACTGTAATAAAGGGAGCACTTCGGCAAGAGTCAGTCGTAAACGCAGACATAAACGCTTGCTGAAAGCACATAAATAACAGCCGGCATGTTTTAGCTCTTAAGCATTCTGTCATGTGCCAGGACGCTGTGTAAATTCTTTTTCAATGACAGCAATTTTACTCCTCATATGAGCTAAACTGTTTTTAAGATGTGCAATCAAGGCTGTCATCAGAAAGGGACAAACAGGAAAATTTTTATTATGAAAACTCAGTATGGTTAGGGGATTCATTCATGGATGGATGAATGAATGAATAATGAATGAATGAATGAATATTCATTTGCAAAGCTAAATGAATAAATAAATGAATAAATATTCTTAACCAGCAATTTTCTTGAGAAGGAAACTTACATTGAAAAAAAAATCATTCATTCATTTACTTATTTACTTCTTTATACTAAATGAATGAATAAATGAATAAATACATTTTTGTAACCAGCATTTTTTGAGAAGCAACCTTACATTGAAAAAAAGAATAATAAAAAAAATAAAAAATAAATAAATATACTTACTTATCCAGCACTGTTCTTGAGAGGGAAACTTACATGAAACAAATAAGAATAATTTCATTCGTTTATTTACTTATTTACTAATTAATACCAATACTAAGACTATTACAAATAAATAAATATATAAATAATTAATAATAAAAATATGATTATAAATAATATAATATAAAAATAAATAATCAAATAAATAAATAAATACATTTTCGTAACCAGCATTTTTCTTGAGAAGCAAACGTACATTGAACAAATAAGAATTAATTAGTTCATCAATTAATTTATGAATGAATGAATGAATGAATAAATAAAATTTTGTAGCCAGGATTTTTCTTGAGAAAACTTACATTGAACAAATGAGAATTAATTAATCGATTAATTTATGAATGAATGAATAAATGAATGAATAAATAAATAAATAAATAAATAGATTTAGATAGATTTAATAGATAAATAGAAATAAATAGATTAATTATTACAAATAAAAAAAAAAAAATAAAAAATAAAAAAATAAAATAAAAAAAAAAAAAATAAAATAAATACATTTTGGTGACCAGCATTTTTCTTACAAATGCAAACTTACATTAAAAAAAATAATAATAATAATAATTAATCAATCAATGTATTTATTTGATAATAATAATAATAATTATTATTATTATTATTAGTAGTAGTAGTAGTAGTAGTATTATCATCAGTATTATTGTTGTTGTATTGTTGTTTTTATTAACATTATTACTTTTTTCCCCAATATACCCCATTCTTACAGGATTAACAAAAAAACTACTTGTCAAAGGGATAAAAACAACATATTCTCTGAAAAGTTTAGCCTCTCTACTAAATGTATCTTGTTTTAAGGATGTTTCACTGAAAAACAAGACAAAAATAACACATAATGGGTACAATCCACAAAAGAACTCAGAGTACAACACATGATCATCCAGTGATAAATGTGCTTTTTTGGTCTTTAAATGCCAGCCAGGAAAATTTCATAATAGTCCACCAATTAGACTATATCTAAGGCCAGAAAATAACTAATTAGGCACATTTTCCATTTTAGCTCTTGTACTTGGCCTTACCTCCTTCTGTTCAGATAAAAGAAAACGAGATGAACGGATGGAGGTAACTTCAAATAATTGCCCTTGGCTCATATTTTCCCCTTGAATTTTGTTTTTCTGTTGTGTTATTTCAGAAAAAAAGGCAGAATCACTTTCAGTTGCTTTGTCTTGAAGGACTTTGAGAGCACTTAATCCAAGAGTTTGGTACCGGCCTCGATGAGTGCTATTTACTCAGTACAAATAAAGAAATCTCAAACAGATGTACATAATTAACATATCCACTCTAAGCAGCACAAGGTTACTGTCTAATTATGGCTAATAATATCACATTGCTGCAGTCACAAGGCAACTATTATAGCTAACATATACTGTAAGCAATATAGCGCTGCTAAATTAGCTGTTGGTGGTTTGAAAATAGAAACTTTCCCATCTGTTTATGAAACATTTCTGACTGCAGTCTTTTGAAACCATTACTGTCATTGCTCCTCCACTGGTAATTCTCATGAGCTAAACCAGCCTTTAATTAAAAAGAGCAAAATAATAAATGAAATAATTCATTATTAGGAGGTATTAGGGAAATCAAACACGGAAATTTGACATGGTTGAATCGAGGTAAACAATAGCTGTTGTAAGCCCATTATGGCTGCTTATGTGACTTAATACGTTCAAAATATAATAGGTGAGGGGGCTGAGAAATTGTGCTTTTGGCACGACCACAAGGCAAAGCTGATGATAGTTCAGTAAACAGAGAAGGAGCATAATGAGCCCTTTTCACAACAGATATTCACACAGCTGCTGTTCATTGTACATGCTAATGCTTCAGACATTGTTAACACAAGCACAGCGTTTTGGACCTTCGGCCTCAGATTAGCTTGTTAAATATATAGTTTATGCAATCCATAACATTATAGTTAAAGGAATGCTCCAGATTCACACTCTACTTAAGGTCCATTAACCACATTTATGATATGGTGTCAAATACTCCACAGAAAAAAATTGTAGAGTTCTTCAATTTCTAAGGCATTGCATCACAAAAAACAATAAAACTAGTGTGAAAGAACTGCTGACCAATGTGGTTTGTGCAAAGTTTTTTATAAAAAATTTATATCTACTGCGGTGACCATATAAAGCTGGTAAACCGAGTGACTTTTAATCAATATCTGCACACAAAATTTACGAAAGCTCTTTGAGTCTCAAAACACAACAATAAAACTTTAGAAAGCTACAATAAGACTTTATAATTCACAGTAGTGATTTTCTATTTCATGATTATTTAAAACCTTCTCAGTTGTTTTATGTATAGACCATTTCATCAGAAGTAAACATACTGGTCCCGATACACTTCCTGTTTCTTTTTTTTTAACTTTACACAAACATCACAAAAAAATACAACCAACATAACATTTGACTGGATGAAAATGTTACATTAGCACCTTTAAGATGTATTTGTATATGTGAAATAAAAAAAAAAAAAAAACAGGAAGTGCTTCTGGATCAGTGTTGTTTACATCTAGCGAAATGGTCTATTCAGAAAAAAAAAATAGTGCATCATAGGAATTACATCAGTAACATGTAACTAGAAATTGCAACAGATGATTTAGTCAAATAAAAATGTTGTAAAATTAATACTAAATTATAAAGGACCCACACATCTGCTTCTGAACTCTCTGGAATACCTTACCAGGGAGTTCTGTTTTCAGTGCACAAACTGAAGGCAGAGTTTTCCATTTTTTTTAGGTAAACAACATGCTACAAATTCTGTCGACAGAACTTAGCTCACTTCCTTTAAACATCAGGTCATCAGCAGCTAGCAAACCTCTAAGGTTGAACGTCACATGAACATCAGAAGCATAAAATGACACTTGTGATCTAGGTTGTCTCACAGTTAAGCTTCATTTCATTTTTAGATGCAGAGTAGACCTTTAAAATGTTTTGCTTGGGGAATGTAGCAGATGTATATCGACCTCTTCCTGTCAGACCAGAAACAAACGTGTAGAATCCAAATACCAACCATGTTTCACAGTGTAATGCCAATACTATAATAATTTTACAGAACAACAGAATGATTGATACAGCAACGCTAGACAGAAAGACAGACATATAGACAGATATACAGTAGGAGGTGTCCGAATACAGTGTACGGAAAGGAAATGATGTGTCGGAACTCCTAAAGGAAATAAATAGGAGATGGGAGGAAAATATATTTATCAATGCTTTCTCTTATATTGATGGGTAATTATACTTTATATAAATTGCAGGCATCAGGAAGCCGCTTTTAATTCACGGAGCATTCTGAATGTGTGTTTGCGATTTACTTTCACTTTTGAGATACGCAATGCAACTTTGTTTACTACGGAGCAGCAGTACTTACCACATTTTTTACAATTAGTTTGTCAGTGGTGCTGATGATCTGGAAATCATTCGACATCATCCTGTTATCTCACCTTACTCTCTATATATAACTGCTTATGTAGTAAGTGAAATCTTACATAGGCTACTGTAAATACTACCAAGCGGCTAGCCATGTTCCTTTAGTAGCTCCGTAAACGCGTCGTATCCACCTTATTTTACAAAACGGAAGTAAGCTCTTTTCTGGTAATGTGTTAGACGTCCGATTCATAATCCGCCATAGGGAAATAACGAGAAGAATATTGAAGTGCGGTAAACTGTAAAACAGTTTGCACTACAAACCAGTGTGTTCATAATTAAGATAATACATTAAAATAATATGGTAAGACACACCAGTTTGCAATATCAAGCAGCAAAACGAGCTTTTTTGTGCAGCTAAAAATAGCTGGAAGTGGATGAGACCGGAAGCCAGACACAAAAAATGTACAAATGGCTGCACCCACTCTTATGGGAAAAATAAGGTGGATAGTTTTGAATGGGGAATGCAACACTCATTATGGCCACGAAGCCCCGCCTTCTTAATGAAAGAGCCAATCGTTGATTAGTAAAGTCAGCGCGTCACTGCAGCTGCAGTTAGAAGTCCTGGTTGCTACATAAACAGTCAGCGTTCTGAAACGTGTTCTCAGATCTAGCCTGAATTTTTTTTTTCCCAAGGCTTTTGGAGCATAAGGAACTATATTTATAAGGCAGTTCTTGTCAGATTTCATTGATGATTTCAAATATAAAATGTAATCGCAAGCTTGGTAAACAGTTTTGGAGAATTTGATGTTTCTCCATTCAAAGAGATGAGGAGGAGGAGTTGCACTTGCCTGCTCGAGAGGTGTTTCAAAGATAGCCGCCAAGTGAAATGTCTTGCTTTAAAGGGACTTTGTCATAAAACAGCCATATTGTCGGCACTGAATGTAAACAATGCCACTAAATTGAATGGAACTCGCAAATTTTGCTGATTATTGCTGCTGAAAATGGTCAGTTATTGTCATGTTTTGGGCTGTACTAATCGGTTGGACCAGGAAAAAACTGTCTGAGGAACAAAAGGCGTTTGTGGTTGGCCAAATTGAACCAGGATTCCCAGGGCAAGAATCTTGACAACATTCATGTTTGTTCTTATCATTTCCAGTCAGGTATGTGAAATATAAGGGTAATATATTAATTAATAGTGCTCGTATGTATTTTTACCACCTATGAACTGTAGGTTGTCAAAATATTGCAGCTTTTCCTGCTTACGAAGTCCTTCTCAATATGATTTAGCAGCTTTCACGTTTTTTCCATGATTTAGACAGCATAAATATGACCCTGCCTTAGTAGCATGGGTATATTTGTAGCAGTAGCCAAAAATACATTGTGTGAGTTAAAATGATCAATTTTTCTTTTATGCTAAAACTCATTAGAATATTAAGTAAAAATCATGTTCCATGAAGATATTTTTTATTAGTAACATGCATTGCTAAGAACCTAATTTGGACAACTTTAAAGGCGATTTTCTTAATATTTAGATTTTTTTTGCACCCTCAGATTCCAGATTTTCAAATAGTTGTATCTCAGCCAAATATTGACCTATCCTAACAAACAATACATCAATGGAAAGCTTATTTATTCAGATACTTATGACTGGTTTTGTGATTCAGCAGAATTAGCAGAACAATGTATTCATTAGTACATTAACCGTGCAATCCATGCTGTTGTTTAAATCTGAGTATCTCCAATATGGCCACGCATCCGGGTAACTGACCAAACCGTGATGTAAGTACAAACCCTCTATTCGAGCACATCTCGAGGAAAGAAAGACAGGAAAAAAAGAAGTGCTGTATGTTAAAATACAGCATAAAAGCTTCCATTAAGTTTCAACTTTTGCAGTAGCCATTCATATTACTTATAAAGATTTTTTACTGCACAACAAGAAATCAATTAAGGTCAGAACAGTCAAAGTGCTTGTGTACCAGAGGGCGCTGGAAAATCACTGCCACTGTACTCACTTGTACTATTCAAGCATGTCTAAAGCATTAGTCTTGCTCTCTGAGAAAGGGCACAAGGAAAGCACTACAGCAGAACAACCCTAACAAAGCCACATCCGTCACTTTCATCTTCATTTGGACCCGCTTTATCGCCATCTTGGTTTGTCGTTGATTTCATGTCACTCACGCACCAAGGGATTTGTTCATTTACGCTGCTCTGAGATCCTCTATCAGCATCCTCTGTCATTCTGAAGATATATATTAGTAGATTAAGTCATAATAGGGGTTACCCTGCTTGAACATCACCTCTGCGACCCCTGCGGCGAGGCCCCAGGCACCGGCTCCTGAGTTAAGAGGATAACTGATGTCTTCAGAAGGAGAGAAGGTGTGGAAATTCACTCTCCAGGAAGCAATCAGCTCGTCCCTGCCCTGTGCTTGCCCTTTGAACTGTCAAAATTATAAGGAACACTTTCTGTACTGTGAATATTTTGGACAGCCTTATAATGTGCCTTAGATCCCTGCGGTGACAGTAATGGTTTGAAGCTGTGCCGCTTCCATTTGAATGAGACGCCGGGCGCCGGAACTGTTAAGCCATTGTGCGGATTCAGCTCATTTCTGCCCTCATTTTGGCCAATTATGCAATGACAGGTCTGTGGTTATCTATGAACTTGAACAGCATGGGACTTATGAGAGGTCTTAATGTTGGTTTATGGTGAGTAAGGGATTTTATTTGAGTTTAAATACAATAAATATTAATGCTTACCATAAATTGCCAACCTTCTTTCGTGGTACAACTAGAAAGGTCCTGTTCATGTTGTGACAAAATGTACTGAGAGGTGACAAAGTCTTTTTTCCTACTATATTATTTGTCCTGGAGGAAATGGAGAAGGGTGAAATTGTGTTAGAGTTTTGAGCTATGCAGGGTGAACCAAAGAAATTGGCTGATGACAAATTTCCTCATGCCTAATTCAAAGAAAACCTAGGAGAAAGTGTGTATATGAGAGAAGCACAGAGTAGAGGGACATTCTACAAATAAGTGTACTTGCGTCCCTCATATACAGTATGTGTGAAAATGAACTAATTAACAATGATTAGATTGTTCTAGCTTTAAAAAGCAGCAATTTTCTTTACATTTTTTCAGATTTCTTCTCAATGTATTAGCTAATAAGAACATTTCTGATGAAAAAATACAGAAATAAAAGCTAGAATTCTGCATTTATGCTTTATTTAAAATATTATGTCCTATAATATAATATAAAATAATGTAGTATAATATATCAGTGGTACTGATATAATATATCACCAGGCACTGGAGAATTGGCAGGACAATGAATTAATGAATTATTTATTTCATTTTTTAATTAATTAATTAATTAATTAATTAATTAATTAATAACTTACAACAAACGTATATTCATACACACTATTTTATTTCAAATACTTAAAATAAAATATAATAAAATAATAAAATAAAATAGCCGTGGTACAGTCCTGGAGAATTGGCAGGAGAATGAATGAATAAATGGATGAATGCATGAATAACATACCAGAATATAATTATACACCATTTTTATTTAAAATAACTTAAAAATAATTGGTTTAAAATAAAATAAAATAAAATAACCATGGTACAGTCCTGGAGAATTGGCAGGAGAATGAATGAATAAATGGATGAAAGGATGAATAACATACCAGAATATATTCATACACCATTTTTATTTAAAATAACTTAAAATAAATAAAAAATAAAATAAAATAAAATAAAATAAAAAATGAAAAGCTCTCCTCAGCTAATGATGTGTGCTAATTCCTTTAGTTTCTCTCTGCAGCTTAAAGTAGCTTTGAGCCCTATAGCAAGCTCCCAGTGACCAAACATCTGCTCTTTCTCTCTCTCTTTCCTTCACTATCCCTCCTCTCTGCCCTTTCAAGAGCTCCTTTGGACAGACTGATAAAGTCTGTCTGCCCAAGCCAATAGATTGTTTTGGCAATTTTGAATTTTGAAAAGGTCTCCATGGTATTTTTGCAAGTGTCATATCATCAGTCATCCATAAACACTGATGGTTCAAGAGTCTCTCCTTCTATGTGGGCCCACTTAACTCCTTTTTTTTATGGCGTGCCACATTACTGTGCAACTCTGAGATGCATTTGTCCTGATTTGTGACTATGATCAATGACAGAAAACAGAATCGATAATTCAACCAATTGCCTAGAAACAAAATCTATACTGAAGTCTTCAAACTTTGCATTTCATTAAAGAGTTTGCAGTAAGGTCTTCACGGTTACTTCTGCATCTCACAATAGCTTATCTGTAGAATGCATGCATATTCATGAAATTCTTTGACCCCAGTTTAAAAACAGATGTTGTGTTTATGGAGTCACAAAGGTGAAGTTTTACATAAAGTGTTGTGGTAAAATACAGTATATCCAGACAACCACACCACATATATGCAATATTTATTACAGCGGTGCTCAATTTCATATTTAATATAACTAGATTTCATAGTCATTTCCTGTTCCATATTGATTCTATGGGTCAGGGATAAACGTGCCATATGATTTACATAACGCCTACTCCAAAAATGAGACCTACTTTGAAAAATTACACCACACCGCACACACAGACAGTTGGAGTTTGGTGACATGACATTCCATCTCTGATAAATGTATGTGTGTGCGTATGTGAGCGTGCAGCTTGCGAATCCAGCACAGTAGGTCCACTGTTTGGAAAACCGCTCCAGACTCTGGCAGAGAGACAAAATAGCCCATAGCTACTGATGCCTCTGCCTCCAGCTGTCACCACTGTCATCAGCAGGGGAAATGTACTGAGAAGTTTTAAATTGCTGTTTTATACCAGAACAAGGTAGTACATTGTGGCCATGTAAAAAGTACATTATAGTGTAAGCTGATTTATTGCACTGCCATTATCGTTACACCGCTGATGACATCATCAGCATTATCCTCTAACTACCCATGTTGGCTCAGAACAGACGATGCATTCAAACAAACAAAAACTACCCCCAGGTTGGCGCACAAATTGCACTGCAATTATGCAGAAAGTACATTTAAAAAGCTACATTATTACATCATACAATCAGTGACATCATCAGCATTATTCTATAACTACTCACAAAATGCACTGCATTCAGACAAACAAAAACTACCCTGCTGGTTCTAAAAATGCATTGGTTTCATACAAACAGTACATTTAAAAATAAGATGATTTATCGCCATCACCACAAACAACTTTTTTTTTTTCTTTTAGACATCAGCATTATCCTCTACCTACACTTATGTTGGGTCACAGAATTCAGTGGTAACATTTCAGAGTAAGAAACACTATTTACTGTTAACTAGTTTCTAGTTAGGAGTTGATCGAGGGAAAAGTCTTAATTAATAGTAAAATCTAAAGTGTTAGTAAATCAGTGTTTTTAAAGGGAAAGTTCACCCAAAATTACTCTCCCTCATGTTGTTTCAAACCCAAAAGACTTTTGTTCTTCTTCAAAACATAAATGAAGATATCTGTAATAAAATCCAAGAGCTTTCTGATCCTCCAGCAATGCAGCTGCCAATTTCAAGGCCCAGAAAGGTAGTAAGGACATCGATAAAATAGTCCATGTGACATCAGTGGTTCAGTCGAAGACTGACAGGGAAGAGAAGAAATCATTGAATGAAGTTGTTGTTTTTGTTTTCTTTGTGCGCAGAAAGTATTTTCGTAGCTTCATAAAATTAAGGTTGGACCACTGATGTCACATGGATTATTTTAATGATGTCCTTACTACCATGGTAGTTGTGTTGCTGTCAGGGGCGTCAATATTATAATTTATCTTCCGTTCCCTCTCGGTGGAAACTGGTTAGAAAATCGTGTTCCTGGGGTGGCGCCCCCCTTGGTAGAAATCGCGTTCTGTTCCCCCTCAGCAGGAATCGCTTAGAACTGGCATTGCAGAGCAGAGCCCCCCTTCAGTAGAAATTGTTTAGAAATCATGTTGCAGGGGCAGCGACCCGCTCAGTAGAAACCATGTTCCGGGGCAGCGGCACCATGTTCCCCCCTGGGGAATTAGAAATCGTGCTCCATTGTGGCAACCCCCTCATTAGAATTCACATTCCATTCCCCCTCGGTAGAAGCCGCTTATAAATCGCATTCCAGGGCGGCACCCTACTCGGTAGACATTGTGTTCCAGGGCAGCACCCCCTTCGGTAGAAATCGCATTCCAGGGCGGAGCCCCCCTCGCTAGAAATTTGTTCCAGGGTGACACCCCCCTCAGTAGAATTCACGTTCCATTCCCCCTTGGTAATTGCTTAGAAAACCTTGTTCTGGCGTGGCGCCCCTCTTGGTAGAAATCGCGTTCCATTACCCCTCGGTAGGAATCACTTAGAACTAGCAGTCATGTTGCAGGGGCAGCGACCCCCTTAGTAGAAATCGCGTTCTGTTCCCCCTCTGTATAAACAGCTTAGAAATCATGTTCCAGGGCAGCGCCCCCCTCAGCATAATTCACATTGCATTCCTCCTCGGTAGAAGTCGCTTATAAATCGCATTCCAGGGCGGCACCCCACTTGGTAGACATTGTGTTCCAGGGCAGAAATCCAGGGCAGCGCCCCCCTCAGCATAATTCACATTGCATTCCTCCTCGGTAGAAGTCGCTTATAAATCGCATTCCAGGGCGGCACCCCACTTGGTAGACATTGTGTTCCAGGGCAGCGCCCCCTTCGGTAGAAATCGCATTCCAGGGCGGAGCCCCCCTCGCTAGAAATTTGTTCCAGGGTGACACCCCCCTCAGTAGAATTCACGTTCCGTTCCCCCTTGGTAGAAATTGCTTAGAAAATCTTGTTCTGGCGTGGCGCCCCTCTTGGTAGAAATCGCGTTCCATTCCCCCTTGGTAGGAATCGCTTAGAACTAGCAGTGCGGGGCAGAGCCCCCCTTCGGTAGAAATTACTTAGAAATCATGTTGCAGGGGCAGCGACCCCCTTAGTAGAAATCGCGTTCTGTTCCCCCTCTGTATAAACAGCTTAGAAATCGTGTTCCAAGGCGGCACCCCCCTCAGTAGAATTCACGTTCCATTCCCCCTCGGTAGAAGTCGCTTAGAAATCGCATTCCAGTGCGGCACCCCCCTTGGTAGACATTGTGTTCCAGGGCAGCACCCCCCTCAGCATAATTCACGTTCCAATCCCCCTTGGTAGAAATTACTTAGAAATGGCATCGTGGGGCAGTGCCCCCTTAGTAGAAATCACGTTCTGTTCCCCCTCGTTGCTGTCGATGCAGTGTCAGAAAACTCACAGATTTCATCAAAAAATATCTTAATGGGTGTTCCGAAGATGAACAAATGTCTTACTGGTTTGGAATGACATGAGAGTGAGTAATTAATGACAGAATTTTCAGAACTTTTCCTTTGAGAACTTTAAACACAGTGCACAGACAAATAGCATAGCACAACCTGAACCAAATCACTGGTTTCCGCATGAGGAAAGCATTCCTTTAGGACCCTATTACTTGTGTGAACTGTGCCCAGTGACCTGCTTAGGACGATCAGATCTGACCGAATCCTCCTCTCCACCTCCTCATGAGTCAACCAGTCAGATTGATAAATGAAAAAAAAGAATGATCCCTCCTTCTCATTTGCTGTAACTCACTCTCTCGCTCTCTATGGACACCGGGTGATCTCTGACCCGAAGCTCAGTCAGAAAGAGGAGAAACTCATCACTCACTTCATTACCCCTCCGTCCTCCTGTCTGCACACACAACCGGCTCTGTTCTTATCTCAACCCACACAACCATCTGAGACGCATGAATCTGAATGCCTGCATCCCACCCTGGAGATCAGGGTGTGGGCTGAAAGGTGAGGGTTTCTTCGGATGGGATTAGCAGGAAGAGCGGTCAAGCCGATAGGCATGTCCAGGAATTAAAGTTTGACCTTGGTGTGTGATACTCTATTTCCACAGTTTGATGAAAGTGCGACCATCTATATAGTTTTCTGAACTGGAGCAGAGCTGGAATCTGAAGTCAGACTTTACTTTTCTCCTTATGCACTCGCACAGTATGGCCTATTTCAGTACTTAGTTTTATCCGCTTCTGTTCAGGCGTGGCCCAGCTTTATGGCACCCAATAAAACACCAATACACTTTTACAAGCCAGTCTGAGATATTTATAATACCCACTCTTCATTTCCTTCCAGAACGTAAGAGTTGCGGTAATTGGAGACATTTGGAACTTCTCGAGATACTGTGAGGCGAACTCCTACCTGCTCGTTACTTATAAATGCAGACAATTGCCTATTATATTATGCCATTCTAGGGACAGATCGTGCTTCCAACTCTTTGCCAGTAAAATAAAAGATGCGTATTTTACGCTTAGAGTGTTACTGCCAAGTCCTGGAGAGTTCAATAGTGCAAAGTCAGTGCATTTGTAAGGGACGCCTCCACTCAGGCCTGCTTGTGAGAACGTGAGGGATTTGGCAGAGCTCAGACTGTGGCCGAGAAACTCTTTTTCACCTTTATGACACAAGATGTGAGTTCAGAGCTGATTCCAGAGCTAAACATGAGAGCAAAGTGGTGCTTGAGCTCTGCTTCTGTGCCAATAACTCTTCAGGGAAGGGACTCTTCAGCAGGCTAAACTACCACTGTTATTTATATTTTCTGTTTTGTTTTGTTCCTCTTCGGTTTGTGCTAATGGACATTTGGCGTGCTTGTTAGTTCATCGAGGTGAATCATAGACAGTATGTACAATATTAATCAATATCTGTGTGTCTCAGAAAGGTCAAGTTAGTAAAACTCCCATGAAGGTCACTAGAAAAGATTAGTTCGCTCCTGAATTAAACTTTTCTGATAAAAAAGCCATCCAAGACGTTCATGTCTTTCTTTTTTCAGTTGAAAAAAAAAAAAGTTTGAGGAAAACATTCCAGGATTTTTCTCCATATAGTGGACTTCAATGGGAGCCAATGGGCTGAGGGTCCAAATTGCAGTTTCAATGCAGCTTCAAAGGGCTCTACACAATCCCATCTGAGGAATAAGGGTCTTGTCTAGTGAAATGATTGATCATTTTCTAAAAAAATAAAAACGTTTATATTTTTTAACCACAAATACTCATCCTGCACTAGCTCTGCAATGTGTACTCTTTTTCAGAATGTAGGGTAGGCGAAAAACTCTCATTTTCTCCTCCAACTTAAAAATCGTCTGACGTTGTTGTTTTACCTTCTTTTGTAAAGGCCGTTTGACTTTCTTTGCACATTCGCTTTGCACAAACACTGGGTCGGTACTTCCGCCTAGGTCACATGTGACCTTTCCAATGTGACTTCATAAAGTTGTGGACGCAGAGCAGTGCAAGACAAGCATTTGACCAATTGTTTTGCTAAATAAGGCCATTATTCCTCGGCTGGGATTGTGTACAGGCTTTGAAGCTGCACTCAAACTGCACCATTTGGACCTTCAACCCATTGATCCCCATTCAAGTCTACTATATAAAGAAGAATCCTGGAAAGTTTTCCCTCAAAAACCTTTTGTTTTTTTGACTGAAGAAAGAAAGACATAAACATCTTGGATGTCATTCCAGTCATTCCAGACCTAATAACTACTGACTTGTGTAAAACAAAAAAGAAGATATTTGAAAGAATGATTAAATTGCCTTTGTCCATACAATGAAAGTCAATGGGGTCCAATGTTGATTTGGACTAATAATGATGACAATTTTATGGACGCTTTTCAAAATAACATCTTTTGTGTTTTACATAAAAGTCACACAGTTTTGGAATAAAATGAGAGCGAAATGTTCATCTCCAACTTTCTCCAATATTTGACGTCTCTCTCCACAAATTTCGACAGCACTCATCATATGTTTTCCTTCCATTTCTGATGTTTCGCACCTTTACTGACTGAGTAGATCAGCGAGGCTCAATTAATAACGGAGAAGGATTAACAGCCTGACCTTTTTTTTTCCTGCCCACAATTCCCATGGTGCTCAATTTATCTTCAGGAATCCACAGCTAGTGAAAAAAAAAGTGATTGACACTCCTAACCTTCATTGGGATGTAATCTTCATCTTTAGCACTCGGAGATCTAATTAATTAGTGGAATCTCATTTCCGCGCTAATGCAAGTAGACAGAGGCGTGATAGAGGAGAAAGGGGAGAGAGGGAGTGTGAGGGGAGAAAGAGAGGGTGCCATTTTTAATCACTCAAGATGGACTCCACCTGCTTTATGCACTTTAGAACCACAGCTGAACTTTCTGGCTTGCTGTCAAGTAGCTCTCTTGGTTAAACCAGGTGAATGTCTAAAAACTTGTGTGCTGTGGAAACCCTTGCGAGAGCAATTTGTTTGTTCACTGCTGCAAAGGGGAAGGTCAGGGTGAATTTTATAAGAGATTTGCTGCATGCAGACGATCTAGACATTGTCTAGTTTTTCACCGACAATTATGATGATCCAATATGATGATCATTCCAACACGATTAAATAATGCATAAAGTGGTAGATGCGCATTGTGGAGCTAGTGCGAGATGAGCATTTGTGGTTAATAAGTATATATTTTTTTATTTTTTTGTATAAATTGACCATCGTTTCACAAGATAAGATGCTTATTCCTCAGCTGGGCCCTGTGAAGCTGCATTGAAACTGCAATTTGGACCTTCGACCTACTGATCCCCATTGAAGTCTGCTATATGGAGAAAATCCTGGAACCTTCACTTCTTTTTCGACTGAAGAAAGAAAACATAAACATCTTGGATGACATGGAGGTAAATTATCAGAGTTTTTTTATTCTGGAAGTGAACTAATCCTTTAATAATGAAGTATAAATTGTTAGCACAAGTTTATAACTGAACAAACAACTCAACTTTCACAGCATTTATTAATCTAGGCTCATGTTAACTCACAGTTGTATATATTAAGTGAATGATATCTATTAACAAATGCAGACCAATTTTCAATCTCTAATGCAATTGTTAAACTATTTTTTTTTGTCCACTGCAGAGCACAAATATGGCCACAGTAGACATGCAGGAAAAAAATGACAGACGGGAAGACAGCGAAACTGAAGGAGAGAGAGAAACTACACCTTTCCCTGGTGTATTTATAGAAATTGACATAAAGTTTAGAGTTTATCATACTGCAAGATGGAGTTTCTCTTGTCTACAGCTCCCTGCGCTTGATGGAATGGGTGAAGTTTTCACGAGTATAACGTCAAAGGCCCAGCGCTGACATTTGGTGACTGGTATCGTGTCTAATGGCAATGTGTCACAACGAAAATGACAAATGATTCTGATGGAGCCTCCCAGCTTTGGGACAAAAAAAAAAAAAATCTGAATGGCATATATAGTGGAAATCTTTTAGACTGAAACTCAAAACTAGTTAAAAAATTCAGCTCTTCAAGTTTATTGAAGAATAATTCTGGATATCATTAATAAAGCCTCAGGTAAAAAGGAATTAAAAATGATGAATAAAAAGACAGAGGGGAAATTTGCAGAATAAAGCACAAAACATATTTAAAAGCAGTCCTGGGGCAATACGAAAGCACTCTGCGTTCTGCATAAACTCACTCGCAAGTCTATTTCCTAGGCGGCTAAACTCAATCTTTACATAATAATGACTGAATAAATGACAGTTTATATCTTTTATGCAGAGAAGTGCACATCAAATCAAGCAATAATGCAGTGTTTTCAATCGCCGCCCGCACCCCTCCTGCGTTCACTGTAATATTTGCATTTAGATGACATAACATAATAACTCGGGAACCACCTGCAGGAGTAAATATTTTGCTGTCTGTTTTGTCTAGCCGTTCTGCCAAACACAATGATTCATTAATTGAGCGCAGGAAAGAATCTTCATATGGCGACTGACATTCAATTATGCGGGAGAGATCAGATTAAAAAGAGGTCCGAAAAGCATGTCTGAAAGCCTATTTTATCGGGTGAGCGCTGAGGGGAGGCTGACGCTGTAATTTGAACGGCCGTTTGGGTCCTGGGTGAACGCGGCGGCAGTGAGGGAAATCACTACGTTGTGACCTTACAGTAATTGGATGTCCATTGTGTGCCTGTGCATGTGCATGCAGAAGGAATGCGTGCCGATGTGTTTATACGCCATTTATTTTCATTGGATGGAGCTTGTAAAATGGGCCTTAAATTGTACATTCTCTCTGTAATCATTGCACTAAATTTTTATATTATTACAAACCTTTGGAGCTTTAAAATTCACACTTTAATCATAAACCCTCCGATGTATAAATAGATTATGTAAAATGAAAATGCTTGTAAGAGTTTGAAACAATACTCACACAATTGCTGTTTAATGTGCCATTGAGAGGTCCTAATATCTTGTTTCTGTTCAAAGACACGTTTCGTCTTTAGCTCTTCTCCTTAACCTGAGCTACGTATCTAGGCAGAAGTGGAGGCAAGACAGCTGTCTTCCTAATGTGAAGGTGGAAAAACACTTTCTTTTGGCCAAAATCTAAGGTAAGATTTCATGTAGGTAATCCAAAAATGCATTGCAGTGCTCCAACATGGCAGAAGAATCTCTGCAAGCCAGTTTCTGCCACTCTGACTTTTTTCCTCAGAACTGTGAGATGCAAACTTACGATTGTGAGTCATAAAGTCAGAATTGTGAGATATACGTTCACAGTTCTGAGAAATGAAAGTGAGAATTGTGATATAAACTTGCAATTGTGAATTATAAGGTCAGAATTGTGAGATGTAAACTTGCAAATTAGAATTTTTTTCTCAGAATTTCATGATATAAACTTGCAATTCTAAAAAAGTTGCAATTGTGAAAAAATAGTCAGAACTGCAAGAAATTATGAAAACGCAATTCTGACTTTAACACGCAAAAGTCAGTTCATATCACACAATTCTGACTTTATAACTTATGAAATTGTTAAATCGCAATTTTGAGTTTATATCTCATAATTCTGACTTTGTAATTCGCAACTGTGAGTTTATATCACAATTATGAGAAAAAATGTAAATTGCGAGAAATTATGAAATCGCAATTGTTTATATCTCGCGATTCTAAATTTATAATTCACAACTGTGAGTTTATATCACAGAATTGTGAGATATAAACTCACAATTGCAATTTCACAATTTTTCGCAATTTACTTTTTTCCTCAGAATTGTGAGTTATACTGTAAAATACAATTTGTTGAATCAACTTGAAATAATTTGCAACCTGGCTGCCTTAAAATTCAGTCAACTCAAAAAAAGTTTATTCAACTTGAAATGTTAAATTATACTAAGTGACAACTTAGATATTTGAGTTGAATCAACTTAAAATTTTAAGGCAGCTGGGTTACTTACCCATCTGTTAAGTTTAGCAAACACAAATATCTAAGTTGTTACTTAGTACAACTTAACATTTCAAGTTGAATAAACTTATTTTAGTTGCCTGAACTTAAAATTTTAAGAGAGCAGGGTAACAAATTATTTTAAGATGACTCAACAAATTGTGTTTTTTTATTTTTTACAGTGTATAAAGTCAGAATTGTGAGATATAAACTTTCAAAATTTCAAAATTTCTCACAATTTACTTTTTTTTTCTCAGAATTGACTTTATAACTAGCAACTGTGAGTTAATTGAAAATTTCAAAATTTATTTAAAAAATAAACTGCGGGGAAACTGTTAAATTGCAATTTTAAGCTTATAACTCGTAATTCTGACTTTATAACTCACAACTGTGAGTTTATATTACAGTTCTGAGACAAAAAAAGCCAGAATTGCAAGAAATTGTGAAATTGCAATTGTGAGTTTATATTTTGAAATTCTGACTTTATAACTCACAATTTTGACTTTGTGAGTTTATATCAACTCTGAGAAAAAAGTTAACATTTGATCCATTATTCATATCAATTCTGAGAAAAAAAAAATCAGAACTGTGAGAAATTGTGAAATCACAATTGTGTGTTAATATCTCATAATTCTGACTATGTAAAAATTGTGAATTTATATAACAATTTGGAGAAAAAAGTAAATTGCGAGAAATTGCAATTGTGAGTTTATGTCTCATAATTCTGACTTTATAACTCACCATTGTAAGTTTATATCACAATTCGGAGAAAAAAAGTAAACTGTGAGTAATTGTGAAATTGCAATTGTGAGTTTATATCTCATCATTCTGACTTTATAACTCACAATTGTGAGTTTATATCACAATTCTGAGAAAAAAAAAAAAAAAAGTAAATTCTGAGTAATTCTGAGCAGTTTCGCAGCTGTGAGTTTATATCACACAATTGTGATTTTATAACTTTATAACTTCATAATATTTGTTCAATACTAAAACATATTACCTGTATAAATGTACTCTTTTATTACATTTTTGTATGTGATATGAATTTTTACCGGCATCATTAGTTTAACAGCATGCTGATGTCAAACTCTGTCTGTACAGGCAAGTTGACAGAAAGACAGCTGACTAGGATTCAGAACAGGGCTCTTATCTGACCACAGACTGGCCGTCAGAAGCAGGACTGTAATGATTAGACATACTCCATAAGACGAGTGCCAGAATCCTGTCACTGTGTATTGATTTTAAGATGTCTATTTTGCTACTGTGTCACTTGGGCTTATGAAACAAAGGTGGGGCTTCTCTGCCTGTCAATCGGCTGTCAGATTTAGTGGCAGGCCTCTGATTGCCAGGAGCTGGAGCAGATGCACTGTGGGTAGCCCACGATAGCAGACTGACCACAGAAGTTAGTTTGAGGAGGTCGCACAGTGACCGCCCCCCAAAGTGAGCCTGCAATCTGTCAGCCAGTCTAAATAAAACTGAAAACTAAACTTCAAACAGAATTACAGACTTTTATGATGTGCAAGCCAACTTTTATGATTTGTGAGAAATGCATTGATGTGGCAAATGAGTGAAAATTAAATTAAATTAAATTAAATTAAATTAAATAAAAATGAGCAACCCTAACACTCTATATCCTGCAATAATAAAACAAAATAAAATAAAATAAAATAAAATAAATACTGAGCAATCCTAAAGGACTCTATATCCTGCAATAATAAAATAAAATAAAATAAAATAAAAAATACAAAAAAACTCTATATCCTGCAATAATAAAATAAAATAAAATAAAATAAAACAAAAAAATACTGAATAAGCCTAAAGCACTCTGCATCCTGCAAAAATATTCTAAAATAAAATAAAATAAAATAAAATAAAATAAAATGAAATAAAATAAATAATATTGAGCAGCCATAAAGCACTTTGCACCCTGCAAAAACATTATAAAAATAAAATCATAAAATAAAATATAAAATAAAATTACAATAAAATACTGAGCAATCCTAAATCACTCTGAATCCTCTAAAAACATATAAAATAAAATAACGTAAATAAAAAATGTAATTAAAAAAATATATATATATAACAAATAAATAAATACATAAATAAATTGATTGATTCATTCATTCATTAACACTCTGCATCCTGCAAAAACAATTAAATAAAATGTAATAATGTAAAAAATAATGAATGATACTGCCCACAGACCAGTACTAAATTCAATACTACAGTAGTACATTTAAAAGTACTCTCTATCACACACACAACTACATGTGCTCATCTACACAGAGCCCAGTTAATGTTCAGAAAGTGGTGTAAATGAAACACTGATCGTTCACATTACTAGGTGTTTCTTGCCAACAAGCAGTGTGTGTAGAATCAGTGCTGGAAGCTTCTGAACCAATCAGATCAGAGAAGAAGATCAATCCGTGACAGGTGCATGTGATCACCCTTCCTATCTTTTTGAAAGGGCGACTGCTGCCTGCTGCACATGAACAGACGATGGTTTGAGAACTGAATCTGGGCTTATATAAGAGCTTTTGGTTTGCCAGTTAATTATAAATTATGTTCCACGTAGCTGAGAGTTACTATGACATAACCAAGTTGTGATGTTCCTATTTCTGACAAGTGGGTTCTACCTGATTAATCTGATCTGATGTAGAACATCAGGTACTGCACCAGAAGTTTAGAAAACCAAACTACAAACATTATTAGTCACGCATGCGGTTCTGATAGAAACCGGAAAGAAAAGACACCCTTGACCTGTCATGGGAGATGTGAACAAAACTCCGTTCAAGACAGTTTCGCAAGCTGTCAACAAGCCATTAGCTGAACTGACATTACTGCTGAAATAGTTTTTTGCGAGCATGCATTCAATTAATTAGATCAACCTGTCCGATTCTTGTGGAACATCAAGAGATGTGTGCTGCCTTCAAGTCTTCCTGGAAAGTTTCTACTCACGAGCTTGGAAGTCCTAATTACAATGCGATGTGCAAACTAGAAACTGACGTGTTGAGCAATTTCTTTTTTCTTTTATTAAATCATGTAGAGACAAATAAAGGAAGCTTTAGATGTGTACCATATTTTCTGTTAAGCACCTGTTCGGAAATAGATAGATCGGAAAATTAAATTTATTAAATTTAAATTTATAAAAAAAAAAAAGGCTACTTAAAACAATTTTTACAATAATAGCAGATAATAAATAAAATACAATAATAAAATAAAATTTAAGTTAAAAAAAACACATTAACAAATAATATATATATATATATATATATATATATATATATATATATATATATATATGTATATATATATATATATATATATATATATATATACACTAACAAATACTCAAAAAACTTAAAAATAAAATCAAACTTATGATATGCAAGAAATGCACTGATCTGGCAAATTAGTTTAAAAAATAAAATAAAATAAAATAGAATACCAAGTTAAACACACATTAACATAAATAAAAATACAATATCATTATAAAAACATTTACAAAATTTAAAACAAAACAAAACAAAACAATAAATAAAATAAAATGTATATAAAATAAAATTATGATACTACTAAAACTAAATTATACAATAAATAATACACTAACAAATAATAAAATAAATAAAAATCAAATCAAATTTGTAATGTACAAGAAATATATTGATTTGGCAAATGAGTGTCATTTGTGCAGCATCTTAATGAAATATCACTTATTGATTTTGGTTTTTGTTTTCATATAATATAATATAATATAATATAAAAAATGTTACTAAGTTAAAAATAAAAGTAAATAAAAACTAAAATAAAATGTATGATTTACAAGAAATGCATTGATTTGCCTAATCAAATATCACTTATTGATTTTTGTCATTTTCATTAAATAATTTAAATAAGTAAAATAAAATAAAAATAAGATGTTACCAAGTTAAATACAATTAACAAATAAATAAAAATAAAATATCATTATAAAAACATTTACAAATAATAAAATAAAATGATATATATAAAATAAAACCCTCCCTTAAGAAAATAAAATAAGATGTTACTAAGTTAAAAAAAAACATAAAAAACAATAAAAAATACAAAATACACTAACAAATAATAAAATAAAAATAAAATCAAACTTATGATTATCACTTATTGATTTTAGTAATTTCCATAAATAAACAAAAAAAAAATTAAATTAAATTAAATAACATAAAATTAAATAATATAAAATTAAATTAAATATATTGTTCTAATATATCTGTACTTCTTTTTGCATACATTCAAAAGTAAAAAATGTAAAAGTTTAAAAATAGCCATATGATCATGTTCAGCATGCAAAACAATTAAATATGTTACTTAAAATCTAAATTATAATAAACATAAGAAATTATAAGAAAGTAAGCAAGTACTTATGTACGTAAATAAATAAATGCTATTTACCTAACAAATAAAAAATAAAAATAAAAATAGAAGAGGGGACAGTGTATATCTTGACAAGAATTACAGTACAAGAGAGTTGAGACAAAACAGCTTTTGCAATTTAGTCACTGTGGGCGAAAGCAATTTTGCAAAGTGTAGTTTGTGAACTTTAAAAATCCCAACAGCTGAAAACTATATTTCTGGCAAAGAAACATCGTACACCTGTCTCCTTAACACACCTGAAATCCCCTGGAGCTCATTGTGTAAAACATCTGTCACACATATGAGATCAACTGCGACGAAGCACAGACTCGTGGGAATGATGCAGAAGAAACACTGTGTCAGTAAGACGCAGCGGTGACAGTGAAAGTTAGCACAGTTTGTCAACACTCAGTGTTTCGCTCAGAAGAAATTCCAACAAACGGCTACATTCAGACACCTTTCATGTAACATTTCAATTACGGCGTCAGGTCGACAATCAAACGCGCTCTGGAACCCATACAAACACGCGTTTAATGATGGCTTTGCTCTGTTCCAGCTGAGGGGTTTTCGACTGGCCTTGTCGGACACAGCCAATGTTGGTGGATAAGTGTGTATAACCTCAATTAAAGCATGCTCTAAGTGTCTGACAACAGCTAATATTCCTCTTCCAGCAGCGGGCCGAATTGATGTTCCTTCATTCGTCACCCCGCAGAAAAAGCAATCATGCTGTTGTCTCGCTCCGCTTAGGAGCTGGGAAGCGCTGCCTCCAGTTGCTCATTAGCATGCACCGCTAACACCCCCTGTCCTCAAGATACCGTAGCATCCTCCCCGCATTCATCCAACCTCCCGTCTCCTAACCGCATTTAATATGCCGAGGAATCCACTCTAATATACTCGCTCTAAAGGCGTCTTGAGGATAGTTAAACATTAAAACACACCGCAGTTATTGTTTGTCCCCGTAGATTTGCCCTCCTCACATTTGCTTGCTTGTTTGAACAGAAAGCCTCCGTTCTGTCGGCCCTCCTGTTAGAGGTTCGACTCGCAAAGCTTTAAGAAAACAGCCCGCTGTGTTACGAGATCTGACAGTCTTTGAAACCTCCAAATGGGTGTTTTTGAAATATCAGCGCTGCGTTTTGTCAATTCGCCATTCATATTATATGGAAAATTGATTTGCAGACACAAAATAAGACTTGGGCTGATTGACACACCGTGTAAAGATATTTCAGAAAGATGGAATAGCTTCCCTCTTGTGTGTTTAAGATACAATTATTTGCTGAGAGGTTTAAATCCAGTGCTAACACCGCTAACATGCTGTAAAGTTGATGTAGCCCATCAGACATACATTTCTAAATGCCAGATATCTTGAAAGATTAATAGAAAGTACTGTGTTTCAGAACAGAATAGGAAAAACAAAGAGATAAGCGAAAGACATTAGTTGGTGCATTAGGTATCACAAACTCACAATTTCTATACTATTCAAACAATAAAATGTTTATATTATGTATTACATTTTTAAAGGCTATATTTACACTATCATTCAAAAGCGTGTTGGTGCGGTCCTTACAAACTGTAATATTATGAAGTATTATTACAATTTGAAACAACTGCTTTCTATTTTAATATACTTTAAAGTATAATTGTTTCTATTATGGTAAAGCTGAACTGTCAGCAAAATGATTCTTAAAATAAAATAAAATAAAATAAAATAAAATAAAAACCAGTACTTCTAATTTTAATACTTAAGTGCATTCAAAAGTACGTATTCACATATAAAATATACACTTATAAATAATGTAGTAATAAATAATAATGTTAGTAAATCAAAAACACATAAATGAATACAAAAATAAAATAAAATGAAACAACAGCATTAAAAAATCTTTAACAAATAGTAAAATAAAAACAAACTTCTAAATAAAATAAAATAAAATAAAATAGACATGGCCGTAGACCAATAATTCTATTTTCAATATTTACAGTACTTCAGTACATTTAGTACAAATGTAAGTACTCACACATATATAAATAATATATACTTATAAATAATATTGTAATAAGTAATAATGTTACTAAGTCAAAAACACATTAAGAAATATGTAAAAAATAAAACAAAATAAAATAGAACAATAGCATTAAAAACTTTAACAGTTATTAAAATAAAAAAACTACCAAATATAAAATAAAATAAAATAAAAAAATGAATGACACTGCTCGTAGACCAGTATTTCTAATTTAAATACTTAAGTACATTCAAAAGTATGTACTCACACATATATAAATAATAAATACTTATAAATAATGTTGTAGTAAATAATAATGTTACTAATTCAAAAACACATTAAGAAATAAATAACAAAAATAAATAAATAAATAAATAAAATAGAACAACATCATTAAAAAACGTTAACAAATATTAAAATAAACTACCAAATAATAAAATAAAATAAAATAAAACAAAATAAAATAAAATAATGACACTGCCCGTAGACCAGTAGTTCTAATTTCAATACTACTATTTCAAACTACATTCAAAAGTAGGTACTCACACATTTTAAAATAATATATTCTTATAAATAATGTCGTAGTAAATAATAATGTTACTAATTCAAAAACACAAAACTTTTACAAATATTAAAATAAAAATAAACTACCAAATAAATAAAAAAAATAAAATTAATTTAAATTAAATAATGCATGATACTGCCTATAGACCAGTACTTCTAATTTTAATACTTAAGTACATTCAAAAGTAAGTACTCACACAGAGTACACAGAGTATATCATATCCATGACATCATCTGTGGGTGGGGCCTTGTCACATGGTACACGCAGAGGCCCAGAGATTTGCAGAACACCAGTGACTGAAAACACCATCAAACATAACAAACAGCATACGATTCGCCAGTCTTCATTTACTCCATCTACTGTATACAGCTTACGTCCACCCTACAAAAAAAAAAGAGGGACTCAAGGAAAGCACGTACCTCTCTATCAAGCTGGTATGGTGCTATCACGGTGACAATATCGCCTCTTTCCGGGTCGATGTAGAACATATTGGGTGAAGGTTTGTCGGGCAGCTGTCGCACGATGATGTAGCGCAGTACGGCGTTGTCCGTGTTGGGATCGTCTGCGTCGTAAGCCGTCATGGTCATCACCGTAGTGCCTGCCAAAAACAGTTAAAAAGAGTTAGAATGGAGACAACTGGGCAGGATGCTTCTTGGCTTGGTGCCAACTATATCCTTAAGGTTTTATCAGTACACCGACACCACTTGTGTTGCCATTTTTCATTAAACCGCACAGCCGAACGGAACTGTAATCGATTGAACCCGGCGAGCCAAGCAAGAGAAAACGACGCGTTTCGAATGAGGCTTCAGGGCAGAAAATACAAAAGAGCAAATGTCTACTTCTACGAGATTCTCCAGAGTTTTACATTGTACTGCATCTAAAATAAGGATGCCGCTCTTGGCAGATGAACTGTAATCCTAGTCAATCCTTGACATATCAGCTCGCCTCTTCTCTCAGACGTGGCCTCTGGAACGAACAGCGGCTCGACGGTATCCGGAGAGAGCCTGATATCTCGGTTCAAGCGACGCCGTTCATCTATTTCATTTTCCCTCTGTCTCATCTGAATGTGATCAGCCGCAAAATTGGGCCGCAAATGGAGCCAGAACCTCTCAAAGTCACAGTGACCAGACGGTGACACGAGGGTAAGTCATATCTATCTCCTGAAGTTAATGGCCTCTATCACTGACGTTAACCTCTGATCAGCCTTTACGAGAGCTCGCGACGTGCGGCATAAATCCGGCAGGCACCAAAAAGACGAATAAAAAAAACTAGGGGGTAAATGTGCAGACAACCTCAAATAGGAATATTAGCATCTTAAATAAATGAGTAAAAGGCAATTATAAGTAATTAAGGGAGAAGTGAGTATCGGCATGGGGAGAGAGACGGTATTAGGCGGCGGTTAAGCAGTACACCTCTAATGATTAATTACACATGCTGAAGCGCATAGCGGGGCTCTCTCGTGACACCGCTAGTCTGAGCGAGCGGTTCCACTTCACTGTTCAGTTACACCAAGTTATACGACCTCCGTGTTCGCAGAAACACACACTGACACACATACGAGTGTGCGCACAGCATGACCGCACACACACAGACACATGCAGGCACTTTCTTGCTCTCATACGCGTACAGAAAGACAAGCACCCAGATGAGAGCACTCATACTGCAGTTTACGAAGGGCAACTTTGCACTGAAATTAAGTATGAAAATATGATTAGTTAACTGATGGTTTTGTTCTTGTCATTTGTTTTGAGAAGCTTGAAAAAGAATAATTAAATGGCAAATAAGCACACTAATTGAATACACTACCGTTCAAAAGTTTGGGGTCAGTCATTCTTTATTTAACAAGGACGGATTAAATGAATCAAAAGCGACAGGAATTTGTGACATTTATGTTACAGAATGATTTCTATTTTAAAAGCTTTTTATCAAAGAAAACTGAAAAAAAAGTATCATAGTTTCCACAGAAATATTCAACAATGACTAATAATATTTCTTGAGAATGGAAGCCAATTTCTGCCACTAAATAAAAAATTAAAAAAGGTAATCGCAAGTTTTTATCTCACAATTCTGACCTTTCTTGCAATTGCCAAATTACATCTTGCAATTATGAGTTCTAAAGTCAGAATTGTGAAAAAAAAACTTGCAATTCTGAGAAATGAAGTCAGAATTGCGAGATATTAAAACTCATAATTCCGACTGTTTAACTCAGAATTGTGACAAAACTAGCAATTCTGACTTTTTCTCACAATTGTGAGTTTATATCTCACAATTCTGACTTTTTCTCACAATTGTAAGTTTATCTTTCAAAATTCTGGCAATTCTGACTCAATTTTTTGCAACTGTGAGTTTATATCTCGGAATTCTGATTTTTTTTTCAGAATCGTGAGGTAAAAACTTGTAATTCCGACTGTTTTACTCAGAATTGTGATAAAACTAGCAATTCAGAATTTTCCTCGCAATTGTGAGCTTATATTTCACAACTCTGACTTTTCCTGCAATTCAAATTTTTTCTCTCAGAACTGAGAGATAAAAACTTGCAATTCTGACTTTTTTCTCACAATTGCCAATTTGCATCATGCAGTTATGAGTTATAAAGTCAGAATTGTGAAAAAACGTGCAATTCTGAGAAATGAAGTCAGAATTGCTAGATATTAAAACTCGTAATTCCGACTGTTTTACTCAGAATTGCGATAAAACTAGCAATTCTGAATTTTTCTCGCAATTTTGAGTTTATATCTCACAATTCTACTTTTTCTCGCAATTGCGAGTTTATATTTCACAATTCTGGCAATTCTGGCTCCATTTTTTGCAACTGTGAGTTTATATCTCGGAACTGTGAGACAAAAACTTGTAATTCTAACTTTTTTCTCGCAATTGTGAGTTTATATCGCACAATTCGGATTTTTTTTTTCTCAGAATTGTGAGGTAAAAACTCGTAATTCTGACATTTTCTCGCAATTGTGAGTTTATATCTTGCAATTCTATTTCTCACAGTTGTGAGTTTATCTCGCTATTCTTTTTTTTATCAGAATTGTGAGATAAAAACTTGTAATTCTGACTTTTTCTTGCAATTGCGAGATTATTTCTTGCAATTCCGACTGTTTTCTCGCAGCCCACACTTTTTTAATCTCAAAATTGTGAGATAAAAACTCATAATTCCGCATTATAAAGGCAGAATTGCGAGATATAAATTCACAATAAATTCATTTCTTAGAATTTCAAGTTTATATTTCGTAATTCTTACTTTGTAACTCGCAAATGCAAGTTTATTTTTCGCAATTCTGACTTTTTTTCTTGCAATCGTGAGTTTATATCTCACAATTTGAACTTTTTTCTCAGAACTGTGAGGTAAAAACTTAAAATTCTGACTGTTTTCTCGCAGCTCTGACTTTTTATCTCAGAATTGTGAGATGTAAACTCGCACTTCCGTGTTATAAAGTCTGAATTGCGAGATATAAATTTGCAATTCTGAGAACAAAAATCACAGTTGCGAGATATAAATTCACAATAAATTCATTTCTCAGAATTGCGAGTTTATATCTCGCAATTCTTAGTTTAAAACTCACAATTGCGAGTTCTGAGAAAAATAGTCAGAATTGCTAGTTTGTATCACAATTCCACAAAAAAAGTTCGAATTGGGAATTATCAAAAATGCCACCCAGATGAGAAAGAGACTTCTTTCAGAAATAAATTATTTCCCAAAACCTCTGAACGATATATCAGTATTTACTACGATTACTATGTCCTTAATGGACGCAACTAATTGGATATATTTTATTAGGTATATGAACTTTTACAATAAATGAAAATGCAATACAGCTCCAGAGAACAAAAAAGTGAAATAAAAAGACTTTTAAGAATGGGCCAATGCTTATGCCTATGTTTAATATTTTTCAGAATTCTTAGTATTGGCTCTGAGACGTAGCTGTTTTTTCATGTACCTGTATTTGACCTTCAGAAATTCATAAACACCAGGCAAAAGATGCATTTACTTCCAAATGAAGTCTTTTCATTAGAGCTCAGTTAAATCAATGACTGTAAATTCTGTCAAAATGAAGTAGCGTAGCACCGTGCACCCTATCTCAGCTGAAAGAAAACAACTTTAGCGCTATTCCTTTTCTAAGACATTGGAGTTCAAATTGATTTCATTGTCAGTAAAACAGAAATGTTGAAAAACTTGTTTTGTTTATGTATAGAACACATTCATAATCAAGACATTTTTACAGCTGAACAAATATTTATAAAAGAATAGCACAATCAACCTAATCACCACAAAACCCCTTGATTCTGAATCACCTTTCAATCCGCTTCCCGTAGCTCTATTAACCTGTTCTCCTCCTGCACCCTCATAAAGATCAAAAAAGCCTTGAGGTATTTAGCGCTCATCAATATGAACCATGACAAAAGCCATCAGCTCCCATCAGCACACACATAAATCAACAAGCGGATCTAATTGGCTGATGGGAAGGGCCAGAAAGTGAATGCAAATCACTGCTACGCAATTATGAGGCAATTATGTCAAAGCTGAGCCCAATTCAGGAGCTATTGTCTTCCTTTATGAAGTCCATACTCTCCCCAGCGCCAAGCCGGAATCAATGTTAACTACATTGGAAGGTTTAATGGGAGGACCTGAAATGGCTAGACTTGAATCTGCGGGTCTCCATTACTGTATTATCAACTCTGTTCATCTAATTGGGGCTATGGGATCAGTCAGAGTGAGGACTTTTTCTTTCTGGCTCTTTCTTTCTCGCTTTTAATTCCACCATCTTGTCACACCGAACAAGAGGCGGAACATTGAAATGAATAATGTCTCATAAAATGCCTGACTTGAGTGGTTAATTTGATATCAGGCTCGGTGTCTAACTCTGCATTAACTAAGGCTGAAAACATCCATTGGAATGCTGAAATCAACCACAGTACGAACAGGTAAGTAGGAGATGTGCTTCGCAGACATTGCCACTTGAACTATAGAAATATAAAAATGCTATTAAAAATACATATATTATTGTCTTAAAAAAATCTACATATTTTCTATATGTACTAAAAATACTTTCTTACTTTTTTATAATTAAAAAAAAAAAAAAAAAAAAATATATATATATATATATATATATATATAGATAGATAGATAGATAAATATATAGACAGATAACATAATATAGCTAATAATATCATATATATGTACTTAAAATATATGAATATAACAAATATACATATATATGTAAATATATATATATATATAAAATATACATAAATATAAAAGACACACACACATTATATATATATATATATATATATATATATATATTGCTGCATTTATTTGATACAAAAATACAGGAAATAACAGCAATATTTTGAAATATTATAGCAATTTTCTGTCTTCAGTGCCATTTTAAGTCATTCTATATTGTAAACTGTTGTGCTGCTAATTATTTTATTTTATTTTATTTTACTGATACTTTTTATTTTAGGATTTTTGATTAATAAAAAGTTAAAAGGACAGTATTTATATAAAATAGAAATCTTTTGTAACAATATACACTACTGTTCAAAAGTTTTTTGTTTTGTTTTTTTGTTTTTCAAGAAATTATTATTTTTATTCAGCAACACATGGATTACATAGGCTACATTTATTAGATCAAAAATACAGAAAAAAAGTAATACTTTTATTATTATTGCAATATTATTTATTTTAATATTATTGCTATTTAAAATAACAGTTTTCTATTTTAATATACTTTAAAATAAAATACATTCCAGTGATGCAGAACTGAATTATCATTGGCCTTTATTGTAGTCTTCAGTCCATTATCCTTCAAAAGTTATTGTAATATGCCAATATATTATCAGTATTGTAAACTGTTTTTAAATAAGTAATTAATTTATTTATTATTATTATCATTATTATTATTATTTAACCTTTTACACTTTTTATTGTAGGATTATTTGATGAATAAAAGATTAAATATACCACCAGAAAAAAATACATGTATGTATGTGTATATATATATATATATATATATATTAGAAAACATTTCATTTTGGAATAAATGCTGTTCTTTTTAACATTTATTCATCAAAGAATCCTGAAAAGAAGTATTCGTTCTATCTGAATGAATTTTTTAACAGTATATAGTACTTCATAATTTTATCCTTTCTTATTCAGCCATTCTGTGGCTATACCTGCAGCTTTGTCTTTATCTGTTGCACACACTGTTCTCGTCTTGTCATTCTGTTGCTCTCTGATACAGCAGAAGAATGTGGTGTTTGGAAGATCAAGGCATTTTAGTGGGCATCTCTGCCTTCTGACAACAGCTGAAGCACGGTGGGTGCCAATCACAGAGCTCCACTCCAAAACCGAAGGCAGTGGTGTACCATCCAAAACTGTGGGCTTCTCCACAGGGTGCCTTCCACTTCGACATGGCCCCAGCTGCTTAAAATCAAGCGCTAGCTAAAAAAAGCTGGGCCCTTCAGCCTTTGTGGAGGAGAGGTTTTACATAATAATAACTCAAAATGTGTCATGCCATTAAAGGGCATATTTATATCCTGATAATGACAGTTCGGGCCAAAATGCACAGAAATCAGGCCGTCTTTCCTTCGTTCTCAATCTGTTTCTTCTGTTCCCTCTCAAAAGACTGCAGACAAACTCACTAAGAGTGTCACTTTAGTGTTACTGTTAGTGTTATCTTATTTCTTATACATCTTATAAATACATAAAATCTGGTTTAACCAGGCACTTAATATGCTGAAATGGGGCTTCTAATCCAAATCATGAATTTATTTATGTAAAAAAAAAAGAGAGAGAATATTATAAGAACAATTAAGTAAGATTTCTATACATTTTTTTCTTCTATTTTTAAAGTACAACTAGAAATGTATAAACAGGGCTTTTAAATAAAGTTTAAATTAATGTTTTAATCCAAATCATAAAGTTAATTTATGTCGAAAAAAATGAGAATATGATAAAATAATTGTAAATGAAGCAAAGTATGGAATAAATATGGAATAAATTATAAAATATTATTTCTTCCATATACTTAATTTTAATATTATTATTTTTTATTATTTTATTTTATTTTATTTTATTTTATTTTATTTTATTTTATTTTATTATTTTTAGAACCTGATACTTTTTATTTTAGGATTCTTTGATTAATAAAAAGTTAAAAGACAAACTAAACTAAACTAAAAAGTAGTAACGCAATTGTATTTAAGGTTAATAATAAAACAATGTTTCGATTTCCACATATAGCACACTTTTGCCTTTTTTTCCAAGCCCCAGTGCAGGTGTTTAAATCCCAGTGGTGGAGCAGCACCATCCCATCATAGAATGCCAGATCTCTGACAACCTAGCACATATACCGCAAATCGCATTCAGTGTTAAATTTGCGGGAACATTTGCATTGTTAACAGTTACATAATTCCTTTAGGTGCTAAAACAATGCAAACAGCGTGTGCAAATAAACACCTCAGCAGGCACGATTCATATTTAGTCTCCCTCTCTGTTCTCAGTTATACAGTACACTGTACAAAGAGAGTTAAAAAAGAAAGTTAGGGCTACAGTACACTAACACAAGACCCGGTGTCACACGTGGCACATCCTCTATTACAGACATCCAGGGAAATCAATATGACTTCAGGATCTCATTCACACCGGGGAAGCCAGCGCACTGTGTGATGGGCTTTATAATAGGAAAGAACGGGGGAAAGATTGAGACAGGATGAAATAATGATGGAGCAGGTGTGTGTGAGTGAGTGATCGGACTAGATACCGGGATGAGAGCGAGAAAAAGGAAGGGCGAGAGGTCCGCGGGGAAAACACACAATGAAGCTACTGGACAAGGGATCACGCCGCTATCTTTAGACTTCGGCTAAGTTTAAAGTCTACAAATAATGAGGCTAATCTTCTGTCCGAAGTCTACCAAATTACTTTTTTTGTTCAAGAACGGATGGACGGACTTTGTGGCACGTGAGACTTCAAAAAGCACAAAATTCTAAACAGTGTGGCTTTTTATAGCCTATCTCTGCTACATAGCAACAGAAAAGCGCAGAGCGCTATTACCCTTCATTTTGGGAGGTAATTCAATACATCTAGCGCATCTGGAGAAAGATAAATGTACTACAATGTGGAATGGAGCACTGCGGTGATATTCGCAGCCTTCTTGCCCTGAAAGACCCAGCTTGCCTATTCTCGCTTGGTTAAAGGCACTCAGGTGAAATTCAGCAGTCTGTCTAAAAGAAGTCCGCAGGCATAGCCCAGCTATTCGACGTGCCCGTTGTTTCATTACACCGTGGCGAGTAAGCACCATTTTTATGAAAACCCCTGATCCACTGGGCGTTCTGCAATTTGCTCATTCCCTCAAAATGTAGTCCCATAGCAGAAACAGTGCTGTACAAGAAACGGCTCAACACTACGCATTCACACGTTCGCACTAAGATTGTAAAATGTTGCACCTAAGGGAAACAGTACATCCAAATTAATTAATAGATATTTTGCAGGTTACACATTTACTGCTCAACTAGTAGCCAAGTTAACGAGGTCATCAGATGCCCATTTTCCACAAGTTGATATGATTCTTTAGGGTCTTAATGAAAAGTCTTTAATATAGTTTGGTTAAAAATTCTCAATGGTTGTGTAAAACAACACCCTATTTACCTTGACAAAATCAGCTCTGCAAAAATCATCTCATTCTGGTCGAGGCTGCTTTAAATGCAAATGAGCTCTGCTCGTCCCGCCCATCTCTACTCTCTATGGAGAGACGAGCCTGTTTACTTTAGCTGCGTTTACCCGCTAAACTTGCTAACTAGCACATTATTAGGAAAGGCAATCGCAAAGATTCATAAAAAAACCCTTATACACACTTCTGCTGTAAGTGAAGCTGGATCATGAATGATTCGCCCGAATATAGACGGATATATGTAGATCGGGAGGTGCATTCCCTTCACAAACAAACGTAATCTACTGCATCTTCAGCGGCTCAGATGTCAGGAGTAAATGATGAGCACTATGTTCATTATTATATCCAGCAACACAACACCTCAAGCGCTCAATCTGAGATATTCTTGTCTTGTCTTACAAAGAGGACGGACTGTTACAGCTGATCTGAGGTAAAACGCTCATGTCAATAAACTATCGTGGGAGAGGTCTCTGTGGGTGTGATGCCACAACGACAGGCATTTGATAATGGCTCGATTTGAAAAAGGGGTTATTATTTTTACAGATTAATTAAAAACCACTGCATTGATTTTTATCATTATAGGGTAGATTTCTACATACACTGCCAACACACATTAATGTTTAAACAACATGTAAAAGTGAACTTAGCATCCGATGACCCCTTTAACACTTCATTCTCATGGTCAAGGAGATGAAAATTATACGAATCAACAATGATATCTGTTTCTGTGCATCAAGAACACACATTTCATTCAAAAAAGTAATGGAACTAAAAATACGTTTTTCTCTTCCAGTCTTTAGTGTAATGATCCTTTAAAAATCATTCCAATATGCTTATTTATTATCAGTATGGTAAACTGTTTTGCTGCTATATTTAGTATTTATATAAAGTAGAATAGTACTTTGTACTCCTTACAATTTTTTATTCATTTATTTATTTAAACTTTTTTATTTATACACAATTTTTTGCTCGCTTGACATGCAAGAACCAATGATGATTTTTGTTTTTGTGCATCAAGAACACGGATAACATCAAGTGTTATTCGCTGCATTTATTACTGTAGATCAACAACAGTAATCTGTATCTGTGATAGTTTTTATTTTAGGACTCTTCGATGAATAAAAAGTTAAAAAGAACAGTATTTATATAAAGTAGAAGAGTACTTTGTACTCCTTAAACTTTTTTATTTTCACTTTTTTTATTCACTATTTTTTGCTCGCTTGACAAGCAAGAACCAATGATGATGCTTGTTTTTGTGCATCAAGAACATGCGTTTCATTCACTGAATTTAGTAGTTAAAAAAACACAGAAAAAATTTTAATATTGTGAAATATTATTGCAATTTAAAATGAATAAAAAGTTAAAAAGAACAGTATTTATATAAAGTAGAACAGTACTTTTTATTTATTTTATTATTATTTATTATTATTATTATTTTTTTTATTAATTAATTAATTAATTAATTTCTTTATTTATTTTACTTTTTTGCTTGCTTGATGTTCAAGAACCAATGATGATATTTGTTTGCAAGAACACACATTTCAGCTTTAGTTATAACTTTCTTCAGGGAAATTTCTGGTTTCAAAAGATTTATTTTTCCAAATTGAGACGAATGTCATATACATGAGGCATGAGGCATAAGGCTGTAATAGATGAAGAATCCCTTAAAGGGCTGTTTTTTTTTTTTTTTGTTACTCTGTGCTGCATTTTAATTGATGTTATGCAGTAGATAGATTTTTTTTGTGTGTGTTTTGTTTTGTTTTCCCCCAAACCTTTGTAGTCTGTCTGACAAAAAAAAAAAAAATGCAATTTATTTCACTTTGCATTGAGAAGATGATTCAATATGATGAAACAAGAACTTCTTCTCCTGTTTTTATTTTTGCTAGGTTACTTTTTTAATAATTATTTTTTTCCCTCAAGTATATTTCTCACCAGATACTTTGACTTTAAATAGACTAAATTGGTCCACTCAATATCCATACTTTTACTTAAGTATAATTTCTGACTACATTTTATACCTATGCCAAAAAAAAAGTCAGTAAAGTACTCTTCTGGAGCCATGCAATATCTTTGTGTGAGAAACGGTATTGGAACTGGATCATTCCTGAACTAATCAGTCCAATTAGCAAACAGGATGAACTTGAAATGATTTGTTTAAAAAGACAGATTCGTTACCAAAGTACGTTTCTGAGTTCAATTCACTGACTCAGTGTTCCATTTCTTGAGCTAATAGCTCCCTAGAGGGCAAAATTATCCATGAACGACAACTTAAGTTTCATCACACAAAGCACCGCATGGTTTCAGAAGACTTGTACGGCACACAAGCCACATAGACTACTTTTATGGTACTTTTATTGTGCTTTTTGTTAATGTATTTAAATAAGGTGTGTGAAGATTCTTTAAAAAAAACTCCTCTGTCATACAGCATGCAGGAACGACATGACAGTGAGGAAATAATGAGAGAATTTTCGGTGAACTGTTTCTATAAGTAGAGAACACTCAGCCATTTAATTATAATTGATTCAATCTAAAGCACCATTTGTCAGATCCCAAAGGGAAACCAAAGTGTGTAAAACTTCCACTTTTTGAGAACATTATGAGCGATTTACATAAAAGGTGAACATCAGGGCGCCAGTAAAAGGCTAATAATGGACTACCTGCACTTTCAGTGTTTTGGTATTGTATGTAAATGAGTAAATGCATACAATAAGCGCTTATCAAGCCGTAATTGTTTCCAAAAATCACTTTTACCATTCTATTGCGAGATCTGCACCATCCATTGTGGCTTCTACACGTTTAACCTAGAAAAAGCTAACTTAGTTGAACAGAAACTGTTCAAGAGGTAAAAATGGAGGCTTAAAATGAAAGATTCAGTGCTATAATGCCCCGCTATGCAACCTTTTATTGTAAAATAACACCTGTGATTGTACATTGGACGTCAAGTGGTGACTCAACGATACCAAATAGACTTCCAAAACTAAGAAAAATGTCTGAAAAACAAATTCTAAACTTGCACTTCTATACTTTTTATGTTTCATTAAGCCTCGGAGCTCTGGTACCTCACATAAAATCCCACAGTGCACATGGGCAAGTAAACACAGAAACGTAATCTGTGTGTCCGGTTTGATCGCAGGCCTGCAGTGGAAAGTGCTACAGCATAAAGCCACACATCATTCTCTCATCTCATCCCTGTCACCAGCTTCTCCATTACTGATATGAAAGAAGAGAGCAAGAGGTAGCACTTATTAACACGGTCTGTGTCTGTGTGTGAGACGAGTGAGAGAGGATGAGAAAGCAAATGACAGAAAGAGAAACCAATGCTAGGGTGTCTGGAAAAGCAAGAAATGAAAGCAAGTGGAAATTGTCTTTACACTGCGTGCGACTTTTTATTTAAAGTATGTCTTTTATGTAGCATAATAATAGCCACAAACACGCCGCTAAGTTTTGGGAGTGACAACCGCGTGTGTTTGCGGAGGTAAATCATTTAATTTTAGTTGGAAATGTTATGTAATGACTGAATGAAGAATGACACAGCACTGTTCTCTTCACATCTTCACCTTCACAACCTACAGCAGACAAACTAAATTCTACCTGCATCACTATTCCTATCACTTACACATGCTGTTCACTCATTCTAACAGTTTCCAGTGCAAAGTCACATGTACCTAAAAACACAAAGTGTTGATTAAACAGTGTTCTGGAAGCTACTTCAAAAGCTATTTGAAAAGCTACACATTATTTAAAGGGATAGTTCACCCAAAAAGGAAAATTTTGCCATTGATTATACACCCTCATGTTGTGCCAAACCCATAAAACCTTCATCTAAAATATATTAATTTGTGTTCCAAAGACAAACAAAGGTGTTACAAGTTTGGAACGACATGAGGGTGAGTAATTAATGACAAAATTTTCATTTTGGGGGAACTATCACTTTAAAGCAATTCAACTATAGTCATAGAGTAACTACACAACCAATATATATATATATATATATATATATATGAGGATAAGATATATATATATATGAGGATGAGATATATATATATATATATATATTTGAAAGAAGTCTCTTATGCTCACCAAGGCTGCCTTTATATGGTCAAATACAGTAAATACAGTTTAAAATAATTTTAGTCAATTTTCTGCAGCCATGTTACTTATGCCAAACATTTGAACTGTAGTGTATCACTTTTTCCACAAAAATATAGTGCTGTTGTGCTGCGGGCGTCCCGAGTTCAAATCCTAGCTCGTGGACCTTTCCTGATGCCATCCCTTTCTCTCTTTCCCACTTCGTTTCCTATCCAACTACACCATCCTATCTAAATAAAGGCATAAAAACACCCCACAAAAAAAAAGTGAAATATTATTGCAATTTAAAATGATTTTTTTTTTTATTTTAATATACTTTAAAATATAATCTATTCTAGTGATTCAAATCTGAATTATTATTAGCCTTTACTCCAGTCTTCAGTGAAATGACCTTTTAAAAGTCATTCTATTCTAATTTATTATCAGTATTGTGCTGCTTAATTTTTTATGTAATTTAATTTAATTTAATTTTACGACTCTTCAATAAATAAAAAGTTAAAAAGAACAGTATTTATATAAAGTATAATAGTACTTTTTACTCTTATTTTTTTTTTTTTTTATTTTATTTATTTTTTTTTTATTTTATTATTATTATTTTTTTTTTTTTTTTTTACAATTTTCTGCAGCCATCTTACTTATGCCAAACATTTGAACTGTAGTGTATCACTTTTTCCACAAAAAAATCAATCAGAACAATTTTTTTCAACATTGCTAATAAGAAACATGTCTTGAGCAGCAAATCAGCATCAGAATATTTTCTGAAGAATCATGTGACAATGACGACTGGAGCAACTGCTGCTGAAAATTAAAATTTTCTTTTAAATCGTAATATTTCATAGTACTACAAAACTTTATTAATAAACTGTTATGAGATTTTGGCTTTAGCCAAAACTATTTGCTCTGGAACAAATAATAGAATAATGAGACCAACGATTGCCTGTTAGATTTACCAAAAATTATATCTCACATTTAAGATTACAGAGAAATCAGAGCCAGCGGCAAAATCCAGAAGATCTGGCCGAGGTAAGGCTTCTCTCGGCAGGTTCATGAGTGCTAAACGGTCGGCCGCTGATGCCCTGGAGCTCACATCTCCAAAAACATTGAAGCAAATATTCAAATAGTCATTATCTTTATTAACAAACCTCATGTTTGAAGTCAGAACAAGGATGTTCTCGCCTAAAAACTCTTAAAATTACATTCCATTACACAAAAACAATATTATTTGTATGATTATAGTGGATTTGGGTGCCCGTCATGACATTTGCTGTGAGAAATAGCACAAACAGAGTTCTGTTATCACTAGAATATCGCACTGCTGTAAGAGGCTGTCAATCAATCAAATTCAAGGACCACAACATATATAAATGAGCTGCAAACAGTGACAAACAGCAGCATTTAGCTATATATTTCACCTTAAAAATGCCAGATAGAGACTTTTATACAGAACTGAATCCATCAGTCATTTCTATTTGAACTGAACAAACTCTCTGAACAAACTGTTCAAACAAGTAGTGCAAATAACCTATCATTGCCTAGACACTAACTTGCGTTACATACTGATCCAACAATGACTCAAATATGGTGTTTGTTGAGGGACTTCTTCACAATTTTGAAAACAGATGCACTTTTACACTATTGGAAAAAAAAAAAAAATAAAAAATGACTGTTACTCATTGGACTGACTAGTTGAGGTAAAGGACAGCATTCACAGAAACAACAATGGAAGCTGATTAGAGTGCAGAAAGTCATCCCTTCCTATTAGTGACACATTGTGTATTAATTTTCTATTAAGTACCCCTACGTAACATGTTCCAGTAATGCAAACAAGGCCAACGGGGTGGACGAGTACGTGTATACGCAATGGAAATGGATTGGAATGAATATCATCAAATGAAATTGTGTTCAATTAGATAACAAATTTGTTTGTGTCTGTGCTTGTATATCTGAGGGGGAGTGCAAGAGTATGTTTGCAGTCATGTTCGGATGAAAAAAATCTAATTAACACCTCTGTGGGGGCTTGCTGCATTAGCTAACTGTTTCACAGTGTATCCGTAAAGCAGCAGGAACCCGTTTGGATCCTGGCAGAGCGCAGCATATGTACAGTTTAAAGCGCACATCGCTGCAGCTAAAGCATAATGTGTGTCTTATATGACTGCACTCATCAAACCAGAACGTAGAACGGCAGTCCTCAGCGGGGCAGAATTAATGTTTAAGGAGACATCAAGCTCGACTGAAATGACATTTCGCTCAGTCATTAAGTCTTGTTGCAATGCAAACGTAAATGTTTGTCTGACTTAATATAAAATTATTGTTTGTACATTTTTTATAATAAAATTAATTTTAAAATGCAGAATATTTAAATGGGATTAAATGGAACTTTTTTATTTCATTTATTTATTTTTTTCCATACTATTTTATTTATTGCATACTATTTCATAAAAGTATTTCATGAAATAAAATATGAAATATTAAATTGTATTCTATTATCAATCAATAAATAAGTAAGTAAGTTAAAGATTAGCATTACCAAAAGTAAAATAAAATAAAATAAAATAAAATAAAATAAAATAAAATAAAATAAAATAAAATAAAATAAAACAAAACAAAATAAGAGCTTTTAACAATGGATGATCCTGAGCAAAATAACTGACTATTGTATAAATCAAACATCAAACATGGTTGATTTCTATGTTTAGACCTGGATAAGTGCATTTACTTAGATATAAATAAAGCAATGAATAATTTTACCTGACATGTGGAGCATTTACTTTGAAATAGAAAGAAAAAAAATCACATTATTTCTCAAGTACATAATTTTTTTCATAATATTTTATTTATTTCATAATAGTATTTCATATCATAAAGTATGAAATATTAAATTGCATTCTATTATCAATAAATAAATAAATAAAATTAATTAAGTAAAAAATTAAAGATAAGCCATTACCAAAAATAAAATAAAATAAAATAAAATAAAATAAAATATTTTAACATTGGATGACCATGAGCAAAATAATTATTATATAAATTAAACCTCAAATATGCTTGAATTATATTTTTAGACCTGGATAAGTACATTTATGAAGCAATAAATCATTTTTACCTGACATGTGGAATATTTACTTTAAAATGAAAAGAAAAACAATCACATTTCTTACATTATTCTAACATTATTTCTTCTACATCTTCTCTCAGTCACAGGCAGACGAATATGATGGAGACTTTCTAAATATATGGTCACCTGACAAAAAATGATGTACTATTTGCTAGACTAATCCATCGAAAATAAAATTCTGTCATTATTTACTCAACCTCATGTTGTTTCTGTATGACTACTACTTTTTTTTATACAGTGGAATTCAAGGGAAACGGTACTATCTACATCCTTCAAAATATCTTTTTTTTACGTTCCACTGAAAAAAAATAAGTCATACAGATTTTAAACAACATGACGTTGAGTAAATAATGACAGAATTTTCATTTTCAGTTGATTAGTCTAGCAAATAGTACATCATTTTTTGTCAGGTGACTATATATTTAGAAAGTCACCATCATTTTTATCTGCAAGTGACTGAGAGGATATAGAAGAAATAATGTTAGAATAATGTACGAAATGTGATTGTTTTTCTTTCCATTTCAAAGTAAATGTTCCACATGTCAGGTAAAAACTATTTATTGCTTCATTAATATCTAATAAATGTACTTATCCAGGTCTAAAAATATAAATCAAGCATGTTATTAAATTATTTTGCTCAAGAGCATCCATTGTTAAAAGCTCTTTATTATTTCATTTTATTTTATTTTTGGTAATGGCTAATATTTTATTTATTTATTCATTCATTTATTGAATGATTGATTAAAAATAGAATGCAATTTAATATTTCATACCTTATGACATGAAACACTACTATAAAATAGTATTAAATTAATAAAATAGTATGAAACAAAATAATGTACTTGAGAAAATAATGTTTTTTTTACTTTCCATTTCAAAGTAAATGTTCCACATGTCAGGCATAATTATGTTTCTCTATTTATATCTAAGTAAATGTACTTACCCAGGTCTAAAAATATAAATCAACCATGTCTGATGATTGATTTATATAATAAATATAATATATCAATTATTTTGCTGAAGATCATCCATTGTTAAAAGTCCTTTATTATATTATATTATATTTTTTTATATTATATTATTTTTAATAATGGCTAAAAATGGCTATATATATATATATCTTCATTGGTGTTCAGCAGAAGAATGAAATACATTTTGAAACGACATGAGGGTGAGTTAATGATGACAGAATTGAAGTTTTCGGGTGAACTATGCCTTTAAGGATGATTTTCTTGCTTCCTTCTTTCTACTGACCCACCGTTCCCACCAGCAGCTGTAATGGTGGATGGTCTCTGACACCTCATCAGTTGTGTGTGGTCACACACTGTCTTGTACAACCTGACAGCAGGCAGCAGCCTTATGACACCTTTCTGACAAACACACACGCAATCAGCCGAGAGGTAACACAGCAGCATGCACGCTAACACGTGGGGAACTCATTGAACGCAGACCGGAGACTACAGCAAATGGACCACAGCATGCGAAGACACAGCTGAAATTATTCTTTCACAGAATCCGCTGTGCCCCTGGCCGAAAAGTGCCTGGGGATATTATTTTCTCTTTTTTACAGAACAAAAATTGCTCTCCGTTTCCCTTTGTGAACTTAAAAGTCAAAGTCTTTCCCCACAGCGTTCAAAGAAACTCAAAGGGAAAATAAATAATAATCTCTGTCAACATCACGGCTGTCAAAACTTTAAAGACGGAGTCTTTGGATAAAACGAGCTTTGACAAAACTAAAAGAAAAAAAAAATCTTGCTTTCTGGACGGGAACACTTCATAGATTTATGAGACCATGGTCATTTACATGTCAGAGGCTTTTAGAACCTTGCCGCTTTAGGACAGAACCGCAGAGAATTACTGGGCCTGTCAACACTGAATTGCTTTCAAACCCAAGATCCTTGCACTAAAGGCATGTAAAACAAGACAGAACAAAGTAACTGAAATCCCACATCTTTACCCGATGTTTCAACCTCCAAAAATGTTTACAGAAAGCCTGACAGATCAGGGTCAGAACCCGTCCGCCTCGGTTACTTCCTGTCGGTTGAGACCCCAGCGATGAACTGTCTCCTCTGGGGCCTGTTCGGTAAAATTCGCTGTCTGTGTGGCTTAAAGAGCTCAGATGAAGTTCAGGTCCCAGGGCTCATGGAGCTGTCTGCATGAACCTCAGGCGGCCCAGTGAGGTTTAAGGTGATGTCTCAGCACACGTAGGATTGCTCGGAGGATTGGCTAGAAAACGGTTTCACCTGAACCTAAAACTTATTCTGTAGAAAGGTAAATTTGCTATGATGTAGTTTAACCTTCAGACAACACATGGACCTCCTTTAGCAAGTTAAAACTGAGGAAACTGCAACATAAATGAGACTTCTGTGCAAGAAAGCACAAACCTTATTTTATGTCACTTAACTTCATACTTTGCACTCTTCAAAAGTTGGTCAGTAAGATTTTTTTAATTAAATGAATTTCATTCATTAATGACAGGTTAAACAGATCAAAATTGACAGTAAAGACATTTATTGCTATTATTCATCAAAAAAAAAAAAAAAATTCTTGAAAACAGTATCATGGTTTTCACAACTGTTTTCAAAATGTAAAAAAAAAAAGTTAAAAATACAAAATGTTTCCTGAGCACCAATTTAATATATTATATAATATATAAGAGTTATGGCTGCTGAAAATTCAGTTTGTCAATACAGGAATAAATTACATAAAAAAAAAAAAAAAAATACACACACACACACATATATATATATATATATATATATATATTAGTTATAATATTTCACAATATTGCTTTTCTTTATTTTTAATATTGTAACAGTAATATTTTGAGATATTCTAACTTTATATATATATAGTTATAATATATCACAATATTGCTGTTCTCCTGTATTTCTGATCAAATTAACTGCCTTGGCCAGCACAAGAGAATTCTTTCAGAAATATTAAAAAATCCAGAAACTTTTTAAAAAGTAGTGTATATATTGCCGCTCAAAAGTTTGGGATCAGTAAGACTTGTAATGTTTTGCAATGTTTTTTTTTTTTAAGAAGTCTCTTATGCTCATCAAGGCTGCACTTATTTGATCAAAAATACAGAAAAAATAGTAATATTGCAAAATTTAATTGCAAAATAAAATGACGGTTTTTATTTTAATATACTTTAAAATATAATTTATTCCTGTGATGCAAAGCTGAATTTTCAGCAGCCATAACTCCAGTCTTAAATGTCACATGATCCTTCAGAAACCATTCTAATATGCTGATTTATTATTACATTTATTACATTTATTACATTACATTTATGCTGGAAACAGCTGTGCTGCCAAAAACTTTTTTTTTTTTTTCAGGATTCATTGATGAATAACAAGTTAAAAAGAACAGCATTTATTCAAAATCTAAATCTTTTTCTAACAATTTATTAATTTAGCACATCCTTGGTGAATATGACCAAACTTTCGAACAGTAGTGTATATTGTTAGAAAACCTTTATTATTTAAATAAATGCTGCTCTTTTTAACACTTTATTGATCAAAGAATTCAGAAAAAAGTATCACAGGTTCCAAAAAGAGCATATTAGAATGATTTTTAAAGAATCATGTGACACAGAAGACTGGAGTAATGATTCTGAAATTATTATAATTACAGATATAAATTAAATTTTAATGTATATTAATATAGAAAAACACTGTTTTACATCATAATAATATTTCACAATACTACTTTTTTTTTTTTTTTTTTAATCAAATGAACACAGCCTCGATGAGCATAAGAAACGTCTTTAAAAACCATTGAAAATCTTACTGATCCCAAACTTTTGAGTGGAAGTGTATACACACACACACACAACAAATCTGCAGCTTAAAAAGAGCACAGAGGGTGTTTTTAAAATAATGAACTACCGCAAAGTAAAAACAATGACTGTGACAGTAGTGTGAGAAAAAAACTTTCTTAATTAATTAAATCTGTTCACGATCTATGATACACTTAATGAAAAAAGTAAACTAAGTAGTCTTCTTGCTCTGCAACAAGTCCATTAATCTACTATGGGATGCGGCGGATTTTTTCTTTAGTCTCAAAGACTAATTAATCATTCTGGTCTGTATCAGCAGACAGATTAAATCACAAACCGCTGCTTGTCCTCTGCGGTTTAAAGTCTATATAGTGATTTCAATCAGTTAATAGAAACAAAAATCACTTTGAAATTCTAAAAGCACTCTTTTATGTTTCAAAAACCATGTGCTTCTTTGTCTACAAGAAGATTATTTATCACTCTAGCAGAGGAGAAAAGATAATAACAGACTTTAACTGTAATAAAATCTTTTTGCCAATGTCTATCACACATCTCTGCTCTCTGCCTGTCTATCAACACTGACAACTCTGCGCCACCTTTACAATGATTTTCCATAACATGCACTGACATGCCAAGCATTAAAATTCAGTGAAGGATGTACACAGTCTCCACACGGGAATGGTCAATAAATACATAGGCACCAGCCAGGCCATGATTTAGGAATGGGAATTGGAGATCTAACATGACAACCTGCTTTGAAGTGCCATGTTCCCTTGTTGAGGAAGATTCATGCTAGAATTTGACATGGTTCCATCACCAAAGCCATGTGATGAGCTACACTTTACCTGATAACACCCTGAGCACAGGCGTTTGATAACATCTCCAACAACACACAATAGGCTGAAGCACAAGTGGACAATAATACCTTTGCTGAAGCAACCATGCTATTTTACCTTGTCCTAATACTCTTTTGACAAAATCTGTTTCACGAGACTGCAAGTGCAATGCTGTACCGGGTGAGCCACCAAGCAAGTTTACTACACCAGAAAAGCCATTTGAACATCATAACATAGTACTATGTGAGGAACCATGAAAAATTGAGTCTTTATTAATTGATATTCTGCCCTGTAATCATAATGTGTGTAAAAAGGAATTAAAATGTTCATTTCAGCAGGAAACTTGCAATGTATATGTGCAACTATATGGGTCATTCTATAATTAGGGGTACATTAAGAATTTAACAATGTGATGAAAAAAGTTTTCCTTTTTCCCCAAAACCCAAAAATGGCACATAACTGCTTTGAAACAATCTATATTGTATAAAGTGCTACATAAATCAAGGTGATCTGTAGGAAATACCATCTATGTTTGCTACTGTCCACCATGTTATCTTTACTGGGTAACACAGTTGACAGGTAACTTAGTTGACATTTTTAGTGTTTTGGGCCTATACTCCACATGAAAACCTAGAACTACTGCGCATATGGTATGTTTAGAAATATATTGTCATAAACAAAACATAAGTTTTAGTTAAATTGTCTTATTAAAATAATACTTGTGTAACACTTTTGATAGTCAATTAATCCACCCTTGACACAGGTTTGCTAGTTTAAATAATATTAGGGGAAAGAGAGAGAACATAACTTCTAGTGTTTCATCCATGTGCTTCTAGAGGAAATATCATCAAACTGTCCAAATTATGCGAGAATGAGACAAACCATTCCTTTTGAGGAGGTTTTTCTAGTGGGTAACTTAGTTAACAATGGTTTTTCAGACACAAATAAAACAAGTTATATCACAATAAACAAATGTCTTGATAACCTAATCTAACTGAAGGCAAAACTATGAAATTAATTTATATTTGTGGTAATTTTCATGCTTAAATGGAGTAGAATGAGCAACTTTACAAAATCAGACAGCTGAATATCATGATATGAACATCATTTTTGAACAAAAGATATGGCTTTTTCAACATATAGTAGTGTGATTGGGGAAAATATAATTGTGTACTAGAAAATTAAGCATCAGGGCTTTCTATTGATGAAAATATATTAAACATATACTTCACAGACTTGAGATGTACCCACAATTATAGAATGACCTGTATGTGACCCTGGACCACAAAACCAGTCATAAGGGTCAGTTTTTTGAAATTGAGATTTATACATAATCTGAAAGCTGAATAAATAAGCTTTCCAATGATGTATGGTGTGTTAGGATATGACAATATGGCTAAGATACAAAATCTGGAATCTGAGGGTGCAAAAAATCTAAATATTGAGAAAATCGCTTTTAAAGTTGTCCAAATGAAGTTCTTAGCAAAGCATAGTACTAATCTAAAATTAAGTTTTAATATATTTATGGTAGGAAATTTACAAAATATCATTATGGAACATGATCTTTACTTAATATCCTAATGATTTTTAGCATAAAAGAAAAATCGATCATTTCGACCCACGCAATGTATTGCTATTGCTACAAATATACCCATGCTACTTATGACTGGTTTTGTGGCCCAGGGTCACATATCTATAGTTTAACTATAACTATACACACACATACACACAACACTATCAGTTAAAAAGAAGATGGAACAAAAAGCTGTGAAGTCATGTGACCAGACCAATTCGAGTGGCAGCAGAGACAGGAAGACATGTGTCATATGTGCATGTGTGAGTGTTCAGCATCTCTGCTCGGCTCAAGCTATACGAAGAGACAGTAGCTGATGGTGCAAAACTGACGGGCCTTTCAACGCAACATCTGCTAGCGAGCTAAACATCATTAAGGCGACTCATACGGATCTGACATCCCTGCAGTACTTTCTGCTTCGATGGGTGGCAGCCAGCCAAAAGGACAGCAGAAAACAATACAAAAGAGCCCTGAATTTGACATTTCAAGTGCCAAATGTTTGCATTCAGGAAAATGCCACTCAAATCTAAAGCAAGAGATACAAACAGGTTTAGCTGAATGGATTTCTTGGGGGCAAACTTATGCAACATTTTGGCATTTAAAATGGCTTTTTATTTAAGCGAACATGAGCTGTATGCAATGCATTTTCATCAATAAGAGAAACACACAATGCTTTTCTTCCCAGGTCTGAATCAATTCAAAAGAAGTGGGTCCTTTCAGCAGACACGACTATTAATTATAGGCAACGGTCCATCTATTTCACAAGACTGCAAATGAAACAGAAAACCTATTAGCTTGTGTTTGTTAAAAACATATTCAAAGCAATCAATACACCAAAGATATGAGGAAAGAGATGAAACCAGAAAATGAGGAAACCAGGTATGAAAGGAGGGAAACAGATGAATGTCAAGGAAAAAACAGACTCTTGAGAAAGAAAAGAGAAAAAGCAAGGTGTTGATGAACAGAGTTTAAGGCAGGTGGTGCTAAATGAGATACGCAAAAAAAAAAAAAAAAAAAAAAAAAAAAAAGGAAGAAGGAAAAAAATTGGGAGGAGGAATTTGATTAAGGGTGTTACACATGCAAAACCAGCAGAAAGTGGTTTTGCATGTGTTGTGTTTATCTCAATCGCATCCTCTAAGCGTACACCAGGCGACTAGTGCCTCGGGTCAGCAATTGAGAAGCCAATATGGTTCCTCAGAGATCCGACGCCCAGAGAGCACTAAGATCCTCATATCTCACAACAAGTGTGGTCCAACTTACATTTAAGATTGCATTCTACCTGCAAGCTAGAAATTATGGGAGACGTTTCTTTTATGAGAAAAAAGGGGGAGAAACTCATTAACATGAAGGAGTGGGATGAAGTGAAATGCATGTTCAATTTTGCAGCGCGAACAGGAAAGTTAGACAACAACATACAAAAACTTTGCCGTCAATCAACGCAATTTTTTAATAAAACACTATGGGGTAAACTGAGGTTATGCACATTGTTTACTTTTATTTACATCATTTTATTGCAAATAAATACAGTCAATTGCTCAGTTTACCTCTGACCACAGTACAAATTAAAATGTAGCTTTATTATGCCAAAGTTTCAGTGATATACTATGTTTAAGGTGCATTATGTAGGGGTCATTGTATAATTGTGGTTACATCTCATACCCGTGAAGCATATTTTTAATATATTTTCATCAACATAAAGCCCAGACGCCTAACTTTCTAGTACGCAATTATATTTTTCCTACTCACTCTATTATATGTTGAAAAAGCCTTATCTTTTGTTTATATTACATATAACCTTGGTATTCAGCTGTCCATTTTTGTAAAGTTGCTCATTCTACTCTGAAAATTACCTCAGATATATATTAATTTCATAGTTTTGCCTTCAGTCAGATTAGGCTATCAAACATTTGGGTGTGCGCTTCAAAAATAATAAGTGTTTATTGTGATATAATTTGTATTACTTGTGTCCATAAAAAACATTGTCAACTAAGTTACCCACTAGAAAACCCCACCTCAAAAAGGAATGGTTTGTCCAATTCTCACATAATTTGCACAGTATGATGATATTTCTTCTAGAAGTACATGGATGAAACATTATTATGTTCTCTCTCTTTCCCCTAATATTGGTTAAACTAGCAAACCTGTGTCAAGAGTGGATTAATTGACTGTCAACAGTGTTACACAAGTATTATTGCTGCAAATTTTAATAAGACAATAACTAAAACTTATGTTTTGTTTATGAAAATACATTTCTAAACATACCTTATGCTCAGTAGTTCTAGGCTCCTATGTTGAGTATAGGCCCAAAACACCAAAAATGTCAGCTAAGTTACCTGTCAACTGTGTTACCCAGTAAAGATAACATGGTGGACAGTAGCAAACATAGATGGTATTTCCTAAAGATCACCTTTATTTATGTAGCACTTTATACAATACAAATTGTTTCAAAGCAGTTATGTGCCATTTTTGGGTTTTTGGGAAAAAGGAAAACTTTTTTCTTTACATTTTTAAATTCTAAATGTATCCCTAATTATAGAATGACCCATAGGGAACACAAAAGCGCAGTGGAGAGAGCAAAACAAACCACCAGTCACAATTTAGAAGTACAAAACGACGATTTCAATTCAACGATTCACTTCAGATGCCTTTATTAACCCCCCGGAGCTGTGTTGAGCACTTTTTAGGATGGATGGACACCCTTTATTGGACTTCAAAATCTCAACACCCATTCACTGCCATCATAAATCTTGGAAGAGCCAGGACATTTTTTAATATAACTCTAATTGTATTTGTCTGAAAGAACAAAGTAATGTACATTTATGATAGCTTGAGGGTGAATAAATCATGGGGTAATTTTCATTTTTGGGTGCACTGTTCCTTTAATTATTTAATTTGATACATTTTGCCCTTTTGGAGCTTTAGCTACTCTATGATTGTATGCTGCTGGGTTTCACTAAAGAAAAAAAGTCACACAGCTGAGCAAATGATTACAAAATGTTCTTTTTTTAGATGAACTACTACTTTAAACCGCTGGTCTTGTATGATTAGAGTATTTTCCGAAGAGACCTGGGGAGTCTAAGACGAAGTAGTCTTGCAGTTATTGCCTCTGAAGCTTAGCTTTAAATCTTATTGCTTCCACTGTCATAAGGTCTCAGCTTTGTCCCTCAAATACGATGCATGATGTAGTTTTCTCTGATAGCAATGCAAATGCTGAATATAAATGAAATGTTATTTTCTAGTCAAGTTCCTATGGAGAACAAGAAACTGTTGTATTTCCTTTTGCACTACATACGAGGACAGACAGTTCGTACATGCATTAAGGGTGTGTACTTGATGAATGCAAAATGGACTCAGGCGTCAACATAAATGAAGCACAAGGCTGAAATAAACAGCTATCTCTCCACATTTCTCCTCATCCCTGTTGAGCTATTGGCTTTATTGTGGCTCTCAAAGGAGAAATGTCTATGTTTTACATGAAAGTCATATTCCACTCTGGTTTACAGCCTACGGCAAGTCATGAAGTCCACACAACTCCAGCTGAGAGACAAAAAGCAGACTGTACAACTTTATCAGAAACTGAGTGACAGAAACCTAGCGTGCTACTCTAATGAATGTCTTCCAACTCACTCTCCAACTCCATATCACACATACGCACAAACACACATCTAATTTTAAGTGTTTTGCAAATTTATGCCATACAAGAACCATTTCAAAATGTAGAAAGTCGTTTTTTACTCTTTGTCTCTTTAGAAAACCTCTTTAGATGCTTTACATTAATTATGAAAGACCTAACAGTATTTTGTTTTTCCTCTAAGTCTCTAATTATTTCTCTAAATCATTTTCACTCTTTTTACGGTGGAACTTAAGTATTGTAGAAGCTTATCCAATACGTAATAACACCCATTAGTGAACACACTGTCTTTTGCACAGCTTTTAATGAGAAGTTATGACTTGCAGGTAACATGTTTACTAAAGTACAATCGAAAGTACCCCTTGAGGTATGTGAACATTGCTGTGTAATCACTTAACCAATGCATAAAACTGAACCTAAAATGTAACAAAGAAATTGTACATTAAAGATCCATATACTAAGCTCCAACATACGCTTTTTTTCCCATAAGATAAGGTTCTTTGTTGAAATCTAGCCCTGTTTACACCTGGTATTAACATTTTTCTCAGGTAGTTGAATTGTTAGTGCCCCTAAAAAGGACACAAAAGTCAAAAATAAAAAAGTTTTATTATCGTTTAAGTTTCAAATTGAAACTGTCTGATTATACAAAATTCTTGCAGTAGCCTACAATTAATACAATGTACTCGACTAAATAACTATTTAGTTTGAAATGTTAAATTTGCAATGATATCTTGTGCTTTATGACACACTGATGTAGCAAGTGACCTCAGTAAATGCCTTTTCATCAATGAATTCCAATTGTGATTTGATTGAAGATGGAGGTCAATTAAGGTATAACAAGTTCTAGAACATTCTAAAAGATCTACTGAAGAAACATTTTTGTGTAAGCAGCAGTGATGGGAATAATGGCTTTATAAATAAACGGCGTTACTAACTGCGTTATTTTTATTTTTATTTTTTTTAAGTAACGAGTAATCAAACAAATTACTGTTTCCCCGTTACAACACCGTTACTGATAATTTATTATAATATTATTATAATTTTATTTATCTGAATGGATTTGCAGCATACCTGTGTTGCTCTAGCCGTTGCTTTCTTTCACACACACGGAAAGAAAGATATAGAGCTGCTGTATTTTCCTGTCAAAATAACGGAGCTCCTCTGGAATTCTTCAGCTTTTAAGAACCGACGGTTTCTCCGGTAGTAGGCGGAACTAATGCGCAAACGACAATCTCATTGGCTGGTGCTCAGCTATTATCGTCCCTGTTTTGATTTCAGCAAATCAGTTTGAGCGAACACAGACAACGTGATTAATATTCATGAACCCAGCAGCTCATTAATCCTCAGTGCGTTTATATTGTTATTAGAATTCGTAGTAGTTGTTTTTTTATCTAAATTATCATAATGTCATATTATAATGCTTGACTGAAAGATGCTAAGTGTACTTTCAGATATTTAAAAAACTTAGTAGTCAACATTTAAAGTGGATCAAAACCTTTCAGGGTTGTCCTAAAATCAATACCCAATTCTTGTTTTAACTTAGACAATTTTTTTTTATCCACTTTAAATGTTGACTACTATATAATAGTATATCAGATATTTAATATTAGTCTGGTGAGTAAACTAAAATTTCATTAATTTCATTTAAATTTCATTCAACATATTTAATATTGGGGGGATCCAAGATATTTGAGATATTTTAACTTTTTTTTTTTTTAAAGTAACACAGCAGTTACTTTCCCTGGTAATTAGTTACTTTTATAATGATTTAACTATTTGTGTTACTATTTGTGAGAAATAACTAGTAACTATAACTAATTACATTTTTTATTAAATTAACATGCCCAACACTGGTAAGCAGTCCAAAAAACCCTACTTCTTTGACAAACAGCACATCCAGGGTTAATTTAGGATAATTGGGATATTTTTCCCAGTCATCTCAATGGCAAAAACACTCCCAATTTAACTTAATTCTCCCTACATTATGAGGAGCATGTCATTGATGTAACACTCTAGAGTCATCATACAGGAATGGACAATGGTGCTACTTCTGTAGTGAGAGGACATTGTGTCCTTAAGGACCTTTTCTCTCTTTTTTTCTCACAAAGGTGATGTACATGTGCACGGATCAGTGAAACAGAACAGCATCAGATTTGAGTGGTCATTATTAATTGAAGAGCTCTTGAACCCCCTTAATAGCCATCCTCCCATCCAAAAGCCCGCTACTCACCTTCCCACACATTACAATTCTTAGAAGTTTGCGCCACAAACTGGATATCTATACACATGGGGAACGCATCAAAGTAAGAGCTTGCCAGGTCTCCCTGACGACAGATGCCATGGAAACAAGGTTTAATGTGACAATGTCATATTAAAAACTGTAATACAAGCAATTGAACACTCTCTGATCTTGAACATTGCTGATTTGATGTACAAGTTAAAGAGCGTTAAAACTGTCTGCTAGCCAAATTTGAAAAAAGGGATCTTCACAGCGTCATTAAGAAATCAATAACATCCAAAACAAAAAACACAATTTTGCTTCGCAACAAACTTCACTTGCCATAAACGGCAAGATAACACAAGACAACTTTCAGTCAAACACTGTCTTCAATTTTTCAAAACACTCTCTGAAAAGAACAAACCGGTCATTATTTCATTTAAAAAAAGAACTGGTAAACTTTAGTTGCCTCTTTGCTTTTCTCTTGTACAACATGCAACAATTTCTCCCCTACTGATGCAATCAGCAGAAAGACTAAAATGCACTGAAAAGTGGGCCATGGCTTTGTATTCTTGCTAACACGGCATTTGGAGGCTTGGTAAAAATGTTTTTGTTGTGTCTGCGCATCTCACAAGTCTGAATGGCAGGATCAGAGCTCTAAGCACAAGGAACCCTGCGGATTGAACAGCTTGTGATCCCCGTTTCACCTTGAGAGTTGAAGCTGTGATCTCATGTTTTCAGGAAGTAGTGCTTGAAAGACAGATATAGATGCTGCTAATCTGGCTAATTTGGAGAAGAAGTATGTTAGTCTTCAGTCAGAGCTGGCTGACAGACATCTGACTCATTGGAGAGAATAATTTACCAAAACAAATGCCTTTTTGTTGTTCCAAACTGTATTGTTCCAACCTGTACTGTATATTTGTCTGTGGACAAAAAAGTCTGAAAACTGCAAGTTGCCCTTTTTATACTCAGAAAACATTAGAATGTTTATAAAATATAGTGAAATATGAATGCCGGAGTTTCATTTCTGGGTAAACTGTTTTCTTTAATGTCAATATAAATCCAAACATCACAAATAATATGATGGAATAAAACAATCACAAAGTTTGCAGTGGAATGCCTCGGTCTTGATCTCTAAAATATTCTTTGCTCACAAGTTCACAGAAGTCAAGGCTGAGTCAGCACTCAGCTGAAATCCTCTCAAGTTGCTGACACTTGACTATGTATTATTCTATCTCTTTTATCAAATCCTGAGAAAAAAAATGGTTCGGGTTGAGAGTTCAACAGCCCAGGGGCTTACAAAGCTCTTAAGTAGAGCTCTGGAGGACACATCACATCAGTTACCTGCTTTGCAGACTATATTCAAAAAGATTTCAGCTAGCAACTCCAAATGAAGTTGCGAAAATGTAGTATTTTTGCTATTATTGACTTTATTTTTTCAAACAAACTGTATGGAACTCCATATACTTTGAGAAGCGTTTCCCCTCAAAGGGAGGCACAGGGTTGCCAGGTTTTCACAACAAAACCCACCCAATTATACTCAAAACTAGCCCAAAACTAGTCCCCCAGAAAAAAAAATGCATTGCGGGGGGTAAAATACATGTTTTTTTTTTAATAGGTTCCCCTAGTACAGTTTGCATTCCAGGGGCTGAATATAACTGATTTCTGGCAATAAATAACCACCCGCAATAGTTTTAAAGTAGCCCAATTCCGCAGGAAAACTGTGGACTTGGCAACACTGAGGAGGCAGTGTATCCTCAAAATATTGGATGAGAAAAATAGTTGTAGTACAAAAATAAAACAATGCCAATGTTACAAAACATAACATTAAAAAGTGTATAAATCACTTGTTTTTTATTCAGTTAAACTGTCCAACAGCGACACGAGCAGGCAAAGTTACAGTGAGAGTCTGCATCTCTCTCGCCTCCCCTGAGCCCACACTGTAAAAAACAATAAAACACAATTTGAGTCAACTTAAAATAATCTGTTACCCTGCTGCTTTAAAATATTACGTTCAGTCAACTCAAATAAGTTCAGTCAACTTAAAATGTTAAGTTGTACTACAGCAAGTGAGTTGGCTAATCTAAAAGTTTAGTTTGTTAAACTTAAAAGATGGGTTTGTTACCCAGCTGCCCTAAAGTTTTAAGTCAACTCAAATATCTAAGTTGTCATTTAGTGCAACTTAGCATCTCAAGCTGACAAAACTTTAAGTTGACTTAACTTAAAATTTCAATGTAACAACTTATTTTAAGTTGACTCAACAAATTACTTTTTGCAGTGCATTGAGTTTTAACAGACCGCCTTAAGCGTGCGGAAGGTTTGTTGGGGGGTAATTGAGAATGAAAAGACGACAAGTCACATGGGAAGGCAATGCCTCCGTCAGGATATGATTGGATATGACTGGTTATGATCGACTGGGATTGGTTCATGCAGTAAATCCCGGCTCTTGTGTTTCTGCGCAATCCACGTTTACATGCATTCGCTTTTTTTAAAATGAAATTTACATTTAGAAAAAGTCGACATGAAACAGAAAGTGTAACTATCTTACCTTCCCTGTTGCAATGTATATCCAAGTGAAATGGCTTCACAAGAGAAGTAATGTAGCATAGGACTTGATTTTTTTCCATCACTGACTAGATCGTTGCCGTTTGATAATTGTCGCAACCTCAGGTTAATGAAGCGTTCTTTGTGTGAACGCGCCTTAAATAAAGCTCTTTTTAAGTCTTGTCAATCCTAGCACACAGTACACAGTGTTACGAAAACCCTTAAAACTCACCAGAAATATCACTGGACGTTACAAAGACATCAGCAGAGTAACAGGCAATCTTCCGTCCTCAGATAACCAGTTACTTAGAGAGAATTACAAGCTCACCCAGTCATTTTCTCTTGTCAGTCGAGCTGATACAGTAGCTGTTCCTTCTCCCACAGTTTTTTTTTTTCAGTCACTCTGTGGCACAAGCTAAGCCATCCGGATCTCTTGAGTGCTGTCTGGGAAATCACTTTTGATGTTTGAAACTATGATGCATGAAACTATAAAAGGCCTACGAAGTAATTAAGAAGCTTTTTCACTTGTGGAGCTAAAATGCCATGCTTGTGTGTACCCCAGGGGAGCGAGTAAACCTGAATGCATCTTGACAAATGAAAGGCTGGAAAGCAATTCAAAGTCATTTGATGAAAAACTTCAGGGAAATATAACCACGACAGCCTTCCGCTTTTTATTTTGCCTGCTTTATTAGTTACATGGCGCTTTTTGAAAATCTATTCCGATGTCTGTCAAAGCTGCCGGGATGAAAATAAGACAATGAAGCACATTTAATTTACAACGCATTTAGACTTGGCTTTCTTATGATATCTAAATCTAAGGGATTGAGGCTGCCCAGGTGGGACTGAGAGGCCTATTGATTACGCCGTGTGGTGGTCTGCATGTGCACAGATTGTTCATGCCGTTCCCTCCTTTCATACAGCAACCCTACACCTGCCACCTCATAAATGTCAAACTCACTCCGTTCGCCTCGAAGACATTCTGCTATTGATTTCCTTCCTTCATTTCTCGACTCAAAAGAGGCTGCCATGACCTTATTCCCTCCTCTATTAATGCAACGCACGTATGCCTCCATAAAACCTCTTTTACTGAGCGGGAATGTTGTGAGATTTTACCAGACGGCTTATGGACTTCCCCTCTCAGCTTTAAACCTGGGTTTACAAGACATACCTCCTCTATTAATGTATTTCAGGCAACGCTATTATGCTTGAACACGGATGGGATCAAGTTCCTCAAAGACTCCAACTGGCAGAGAAAAAGAAAGGTGATTTTCAAATACTGTAATTATGTTAAAGAGAAAATTAGGCGAAATGAATACTCTGTCAGCAGTACTCGCCCTCATGTCCTTCCAAACCTTTATGATTTTTTTTTTTTCAGCAGAACACAGAGAACGATATTTGTTGTGTATGTCATTGTTTTTGAATAATGAAAGTTAATGAAAGTCAGTGAGAGGTCCAAAACAACAATTGACATCAATGATGTTCATTGTATTTATCAAATAATCTTTAAAATAAATAAATAAATGCTGTATAATGATTTAAATTAAAAAAAAAAATCAACATTTTATTCTCATTTCTGAAGGATTATGTAACATTTAAGATAATAATGTAATGGCTACTAAAACTAAGCTTTGCCATCACAGGAATAAATTACTTTAATAATCAATTTTAAACTTTACAGCATCTCCTCCTCTCCACTGTCATCTTTTTCTCTCTCCTTGTTTTATAATTAAAAGAAAACATGATAACAACTTGTTTTCTCCACATTTTTGTGCTTCTGATCTTTCACAATATGTATTAATTAACAGAATTTTGCAAACTAATTTTTGGTACAGAACGTTTGTCATACAGTAAGTGTTTTTAAGTGATCTGTATTTAAACTTTTGCAATGACTTTTTTATTTTATTCACCATTTTTTTTTTAATTACAGTTGAAGTCAAAAGTTTACATACACCTTGCAGAATCTGCAAAATGTTAATTATTTTACCAAAATAAGAGGATCATACAAAATCCATGTTATTGTTTATTTAGTACTGATCTGAATAAGATATTTCACATAAAAGATGTTTACATATAGTCCACAAGAGAAAATTATAGTTGAATTTATAAAAATGACCCCGTTCTTACTGATGCTTCAGAAGGATACACGATGCATTAAGAGCTGGGGGGTGAAAACTTTTCAAATTTGAAGATCAGGGTAAATTTTGTAAAACTTATTTTGTTTTCTGGGAAACATGTAAGTATCTTCTGTTGCTTCTGAAGGGCAGTTCTACATAAAAAATATGATATTTAGGCAAAATAAGTAAAACGTACACATCTTCATTCTGTTCAAAAGTTTACATCCCCAGCTCTTAAAGCATGGTTTTTCCTTCTGGAGCCTCAGTGAGTATTTGAACCTTCTGTAATAGTTGCATGTGAGTCCCTTAGTTGTTCTTAGTGTGAAAAGATGGCTCTCAAAATTATAAAAGAAATCATTGGAAAGGGTTTAAATACCCAAGAAATGCTGGAAAACTAAAGAATTTGTGGGACCTGAAGGATTTTTCTGAAGAACAGCAGGCAGTTCAGGACAGACAACGGAGTCATGAACAACTCTCACTAAACAAAAAAGCACAGCTGTGGATCATTCAGGTAACAACACAGTATTAAGAATCAAGTGTATGTAACCTTTTGAACAGGGTAATTTTTATAAATTCAACTATTATTTTTCTCTTGTGGACTATATGTACACATCTTTTATGTGAAATATCTTATTCAGGTCAGTACTAAATAAACAGTTACATGCATTTTGTATGATCCCTCCTATTTTGGTAAAATAATTTACATTTTGCAGATTCTGCAAGGTGTATGTAAACTTTTGACTTCAACTGCATGTTCGCCCAAAAAAACCACCCCTAATTTGAACAGATTGAACTGATTGACTGATTACAAGCCAGTGAAATCTTTCTGACAATTTTAACATGCCATACTTTTAACAAGAATGGGATGATTGGGGTGGTGACAAGGTCAGAAGAGTGCTCACCACTGTCCCACAAGCCCAGGTGGTGCCACGCTCCTCAAACCCTCCAGGATCTAAGATCAATATCCAATCAAAGCGTTCAGGCCCTAAAGCAAATGTGCACTCAGGCAGCAATCCTCTCAGCTATTCACAAGTGGGACACAAATAATAAAAAAGAAAGTGAAAGAGCGCTTGTTTGGGATATTAATGTCCACCTTTTTGTCCAGACAAGCCTGCCTGGTATATTTTCAAATAAGCAAGGCTAGGAAGCAGCTGGTACCTGACACTAGACAAACTCAAGTCTTTCCTTTAGAGCTTATCTTCACACAGTCCGTCACACTGAATAGTGAGTGGTAATGGACAGGGGAGGCACCTGAAGGATGTAGAGAACCTGGTTGTGATGCGGAGATCATGGACCGGAGGATTAGATGTGTCAAAAGCTGTTCTCTCCACTGTATTTTGTAACTAGCATCTGAAATGACACTTGAAGAAAGTGTTACCACTTTAGCTTCTGAGGCGACAGTATGTCACTGACAGCTAAGCTTGCTTCAGAAAGACACTTGATCCTTAATCCTGAGACTTTCACCCATCTAGACTTGCACAAGCACCCACAATCATCTGCATGCAACTGATCTTTCGCAAAGACACGCCCTTCTTTGTTACTGTTGCTATGCCCGACAATGTACGCCACATATTCTCACACAGTGAAAAATACTTCGCGGAGCAACGAGGAAACTGACAAAGTGCCGACAGACAAGACAGAGCAGGTTACTTTAGGTAAACAAAGTCTCAGCTTTCAAATGTTGATATTTTTAAAGAAATTCAAACAAATACCATTTTGTGTCTCTTTAATGTGTCGTGACCTGAACCGTTTATCTCTTCCTCTTTACTACTAGTTATAGCATGAAATAAACATGAATGAATATCAGAAGATAACAGTGCAGATCCTGGACTTCAGGGAGCCCTACGCAAAACTGTGTTGGGTTGGGGGGGTGGGGGCGGGGGGGGCTATGTGGTATTAATGAATGAATGAAACGCATTTGTCCGTGGTTCACTCCGTCTCGAATCGCACTCACCAAAAGCTCTTGAAAAAACCTGTCTCTTCTACGACTCGGTATGCTTTCAACTAATTTTTTTATCTCAAGCAAGACATGAAGATGAATCCGGTATTAATGAATGAAACGCATTTGTCCGTGGTTCACTCTGTCTCGAATTGCACTCATGGAAAGTGCTTGAGAAACAACTGTCTCTTCTGCGTCTCGGTTACGCTTTCAAATTGTTTTTAACAACTGTCTCGGTACACTTTAAAATAGTTTTTTAGTCTCGAGACACTGTACGACTCCGGTATTAATGAATGAATGAAATGCATTTGTCCATGGTTCACTCTGTCTCGAATCATGCTCACGGAAATCTCTTGAGAGAAACCTGTCTCTTCTGCAGCTCGGTTACACTTTCAAATTGTTTTTTAGTTTTGAGCAAGACACTGTACGACTCCGGTATTATTGAATGAATGAAACGCATTTGTCCATGGTTCACTCTGTCTTGAATCACGCTCACGGAAAGCTCTTCAAATTCCAATTAAAATGTATTTGTATAGTGGTTTTCACTATACATATTGTTGCAATGCAACTTTACAGCAAATTAAAGTTTTTACAATATCTTGAGAGACACCTGTCTCTTCGGCGGCTCGGTTAGGCTTTTAAATAGTTTTTTAGTCTCGAGCAAGACACTGTACAACTCCGATATTAATGAATGAATGAAATGCATTTGTCCGTGGTTCCTTCCATCTCGAATCACGCTCACGGAAAGTGCTTCAGAAACAGTTGTCTCTTCTGCGGTTCTGTACACTTTCAATTCGTTTTTTAGTCTCAAGTGAGACATTGTACAACTCCGGTATTAATGAATGAATGAAATGCATTTGTCCGTGGTTCACTCCGCCTCAAATCGCACTCACAGAAAGTGCTTGAGAAACAGCTGTCTCTTCCGGGGCTCGGTACGCTTTCAACCCTGGAAGTTTGCAGAGGACTCCTAGTGGGCCCTGGGCCCCTTGGTTGACAATCACTACTGTATGTTAACTCTCTGATCCACTAGACTTGTATTTCAGGCACAGAAAGCAAAGTGGACATCAATCCTTTCTACACTGAACAAACTACAGCTGTACTGTAAGTGGCAGCAAAAGTTGCTACATTTACCGCATTACTGCCCTGCCGTGATAACAGGATTACACCCTGCTTTAGATCAAAACCATCTAGAAAAGCAGAAAAAAAAAAAAAAAAGCAATGCTATTTACGAACACTATGTTCTCGGAACCTGCTGTTCGCCTTCAATTTTTTCCGAAGCGCTTTAAAAGCCAACGCTTCTAAAACAATTATCTCATCTGGAAATGTACCAGCGGAAGAGTGAAAGGAAGATAACCAGGCTTGGAGCCCTGGGAGTCCCGGGGCTTTAAAATAGCATCGGCCATCAAAGACAAGGGACAACGAGACAGGGAGATGGACCGAGATTGGTTTTCTTGTGTCTTGCACGCTCTGTCTGCTTCTATTCCTCACTGGGAGAAGTAACAGAAAGAGTGAGGGACAGATAATCAAGTGGAAGCGTGCGGCGTGCTGCTGGATTCTGGGTAGAGGAAAGAGCAGAAGCTCTTTAATAGATTAGAAGCGCTCGTGTAGCGGAACCCCCACAGGGAGCCCACGGCCAACCCGCCACTCATGTCTGGGGCAGCTCCCTCCTGTCCTTTCACAGGGCCCTGAAACTCCAAGAGCGCCTCTGCCATTTGCATCGCAACCCCTAGGACTATAAACAAGCGAAGAGGCAAGAGTGAAGGAGAGAATAAAGGGAAAAAAATCCATTTGAATGGTGCGTAATGATGCAATTTAGCTTTGAAATGATGCAGGCTAGCACATTGAGTTCAAGTGTGCTGATGTGATTTACACTGAATTCATGAAATATATTCAAACGACGGAGTGTTTGGAGGGTATCAAATCATAAACTCAAGGAGACTCTGATAGAAAATCCAGCTTAAAGAGATAGTTCACCCAAAAATAAAAATTCTGTTATTAATAACTCTCATTTCGTTACAAACCTGTAAGACCTTTGTTTCATCTTCATGACACAAATTAAGATATTTTGGATGAAATCTGAGAGCTTTCTGACCCTGCATAGACAGCAATGCAAATATTCTTAAAATACTTGCTTGGTACAAAATACTTAAATGAAAGTCTAATGTTTACAGTTCCTTTTTAAATAATTGCAATGAAATACTGATGACATAACTGATGTGGTGTTACCATGGGGGAAAAAAAAACACTAACCAAACAGACAAATTTGCATTTTGGACAATTCTGGACTTATAACAAAAATAGAATCAAGGTCAAATTACTTAAAATATATAGTATTAAGATAATAAATTATGTAAATGATATAAGACATACATATAAGCTGAGAGTCAACTTAAAATAATTTGTTACCTGGCTGCCTTAAAATTTTAAGTTTAGTCAACTCAAAAAAAGTTTATTCAACTTGAAATGTAAAGTTATACTAAGTGACAACTTAGATATTTGAGTTGATTCAACTTAAAATTTTAAGGCAGCTGGGTTACTTACCCAGCTTTTAAGTTTAACAAATCCATTTGTTAAACTTACTCAACAAATTGTGTTTTTTTGATTTTACAGTGTATTTGTTATTTCTTTGACGTTTAATATAAACATACTAAATCAAATTTTTATTTATCATAACGTTATTTTAAAATAGTTTTTTGTATTATTATTTTTTTAATCAAAGCATGAGGTGGACACTTTGATTTTGTGTCCACAATCCAGAACATAAATGTGTATACAATCCAGTGTTGCCAGACATACGATAATTGTCGTATTTGTACAATAATTTTAACCTCTGTACAATGTACAATAAATAATGAAAAAAATCCCTTAATGTACGGTAATTTCAGAATTTTGTGACACTTCAAATGATGGTCATTGTAATCACAGAGCTTCTATACTCATTGATCTAGCTGTGGATCCTACATCTACCATCATGATGTGAGGAGAACATGAACATGGTGTTACGCATGTCTTATCTCATCTCACGTTACGTCTTCTCGGCCAGTCATAGTGGAGAATGACTCTTTCTCAAGTTCCTGCCGCTGTTAGATCAGTTGTTTCAAAACTGAGGTTGATAGTTTAACAAGTATAATTTGCAGCTCATGTCAAAAAGTTGTTTGTCTAAATAAATAGCTGTATTCTGTAATAATTTTCTTCCAAACATGATAATTTTGAGCTTCTGGTACAATATTTGGACATTTCCAATCTGGCAACACTGATACACTCTCAAATTTGAAATGACCCAGCTACTTTATGGCTTGGAAAACTTTTGGAAATATTTGGAAAAGCTAGTATTTTAAGTTAATAAGGTAATTTATTAATTCATATAGAGAAACAGGGCAGTGACAATGCACTCTGTACTCTGAATGACTTTCGTACACTAAGTGACAGCTAATCCAGCTGCGATTGTGTGGGATGCAGATGGCACCCTGAACACCTGTAACATTCCTCATGGGGTATATCTGTGTAAAACGGCAGAAAGAAACTCTCAGGTGATAGACACAGCTGGGACAAAATCACACAGGAGGTGAGCGTGAATAAACAAGGCAGGTGACAATTAAGCAACATCACTTGGATTTTAACGTACTGTACTAAAAAAAATCAGTGCTGCTATTCAGAACAACTGCCTGAATGTAAGAGTGATATTGCTTTAATACAAGTTCAGTAAACAAGATGTTAATATTAACTTAATATTAACTAATTTTGTATTAAAAATGGTTGTGTTTTTTTTTTTCTTCTTCTTTTCTTTTCATATACATGTGCATCTCAATAAATTAGAATGTCGTGGAAAAGAAAGTTCGTTTATTTCAGTAATTCAACTCAAACTGTGAAATTCATGTATTAAATAAATTTGATGCACACAGACTGAAGTAGTTTAAGTCTTTGGTTCTTTTAATTGTGATGATTTTGGCTCACATTTAACAAAAACCCACCAATTCACTATCTCAGCAAATTAGAATATGGTGACATGCAATCAGCTAATCAACTCAAAACACCTGCAAAGGTTTCCTGAGCCTTCAAAATGGTCTCTCAGTTTGGTTCACTAGGCTACACAATCATGGGGAAGACTGCTGACCTGACAGTTGTCCAGAAGACAATCATTGAGGGTAAGCCATAAACATTCATTACCAAAGAAGCTGGCTGTTTACAGAGTGCTGCATCCAAGCATTTTAACAGGAAGTTGAGTGTAAGGAAAAAGTGTGGAAGAAAAAGATAGAACCACAGCCTTGAGAGGCTTGTCAAGCAAAATCGATTCAAGAATTTGGGTGAACTTCACAAGGAATTGACTGAGGCTGGGGTCTAGGCATCAAGAGCCACCACACACAGACATGTCAAGGAATTTGGCTACAGTTGTCATATTCCTCTTGTTAAGCCACTCCTTAACTCTTAGCTGGGCTAAGGAGAAGAAGAAATGGACTGTTTTCCAGGTCCAGGGTCCTCTTTTCAGATGAGAGCAAGTTTTGTATTTCATTTGGAAACCAAGGTCCTAGAGTCTGGAGGAAGGGTGGAGAAGCTCATAGCCAAGTTGCTTGAAGTCCAGCGTTAAGTTGAGCCAAAATCATCACAGTTAAAAGAACCAAAGACTTCAGTCTGTGTGCATTGAATTTAATACATGAGTTTCACAATATGAGTCGAATTACTGAAATAAATGAACTTTTCCACGACATTCTAATTAATTGAGATGCACCTGTATGTGACCCTGGACCACAAAACCAGTCATAAATAGCATGGTTATATTTGTAGCAATAGCCAACAATACATTGTATGGGACAAAATGATCTATTTTTCTTTTATGCCAAAAATCATTAGGATATTAAGTAAAGATCATATTCCATGAAAATATTTTGTAAATTTCCTACCATAAATATGTCAAAACTTACTAATATGCATTGCTAAGAACTTAAATTGGACAACTTTAAAGGTGATTTTCTCAATATTTTAATTTTTTGCACCCTTTATTTTATAAAAATTAAATAAACAATAAATATAATAACTACCTTATATGGAGTGAAAGTCAAATGGAGAGAGAGTATATAAGTGAAACAGAAACACAACTTAATTATATTTTAAAATATCTTAACTAAAATTTAGCTAAATATTTGTATGCAGCCATAAAAGTGTTCAATAACTGATTTATCCATTTATTTCTTGGTCTTGTACTGGAGTTTTACTCCATCACAAACATTTCAGAGCACAGTTCAGTATTAGTCCATAATATGGCAGTCAGCATGGGATTGATCGACAGATAATGAGGCATTGTGGGATTGAAAAGCCGCTCGGCAGCAGGGAGCAGGGGTCATCCTGTGAGAGCTCTGTGAGGGAGACATTGGCGCTGGGAAATCCTAATGGCACAGACATCATGCCATTATGCTACAAATTACCTGCCGGCATTAGTGTCACCCTCAGCCCAATCATTTTCCAGCCAAGATCAATCCAAGCTGGGGTCTAGCCGGCCCTCCTCGGGGGCCTGTCCTGGCAATTAGCTATTGATTTTTTTAGCCTTTTATTTTCTGAGGCCGTCGCTCCGCCGGGCCCACGCCACTTTCTCAGAGCTGCCACATCAGGCCGGAGGCTGCGACACGACTGAGATGGCGAACGGACCTGTCAGGAGGTGAGGATATACAGGCAGAGCAGCAGGTAGTCGCCAACCTCTGCCACAGAACTGAACATCACTGATTACAGTCTGCTCAATGGGTCAGTGGTGTTGACAGACCAGCTGAGCTCCGCCACAACCCACACGCCAGCTCCTTTTATTTTAGTTGTGTTTTTGACAAAATTAGTTATTATGATGGTATTCTTACAAATCTGCATCCTTTCTGAAATCCTATTAATTTAGACACAAACAAGATGCAGTTATAGGCCAAGTTGAAATCAAGGAACTTTTAAAGAATCAAAGAAGAAAAAAGTTATCATAACAACAATAAAGGTGACTGGCGTAAATATAAAAAACAGTGCTCAAAAATAAAATAAAATAAACTTACTGTTACTGTTCATTATCAAATTGTTATATTGGTTCTTATAAATTATTAAATGAAAAGATTAAATACCATTCATCTTTCATTTAGTTAAAACAGCAAAACAACATAACTGGATTACTTTTAACTAGATTTACAGCAACAATTCAGCAAGGCCACAGTAAATTTATTGCATATGGCAGTACAGGCATTTATAATGTTACATTTTTTAGATTTTTATTTCAGTTTATATAAATGAAATACAATTTTTAAAATCTTTTTGAAAGACTTTAATCATGCTCATTTATCAGATCAAAAACACAGTCAAAAAGTAATACTGTACAAAAAGTAAAATAAAATAAAAAAATAAATTGGGGTTAATAAATGTTTTTTAAATGTTTCTGAAAGACTTTAATTATGATCATTTATCTGATCAGAAATACAGTAAAACAGTAATACTGAGAAATATTTCACAATTTAAAATGATTTTGTATCAACTAAAAATAAAATGACTGGAGTAAAAATAAAATAAAATAAAATAAAATAAAATAAAATAAAATAAAATAAAATAAAATAAAATAAAATAAAATAAAATAAAATAAAATAAAATAAAATAAAATAAAAAATAGTCTGGGGTTAATACATTTTTTTGAATGTTTTTGAAAGACTTTAATTTTTGCTTGTTCCAGCCATATAGTGGACTGTCTAATGCCAAATTTACCTGTAGTTAAATAAAATAAAATAAAATAAAATAAAATAAAATAAAATAAAATAAAATAAAATAAAATAAAATAAAATAAAATATTATTTTATTAAAATAAAATAAAATAAAATAAAACAAAATTAAATTAAATATTTTCTAGTATTTTTTTTTATTAAATAAATAAATAAATATTATTACAGCAGTAATACTATTGTAGAGTAGAATGTTAAATATTAAAAGATTTTGTAATTTTTCTTAAAACTCATGTTCTTATATTCTTGTTCTGTTGACAGTATTTGTGGCAAAATATTGAATATTAAACATGGAAATTTACACATACAAACATTAGATACAAATCTAGTCATATTCATATTCTTGCTTATATATTCTATTACATATTTGTCTTCATAATGATTATTTTATATTTATATTCATATATTTAGAAGCTAAATGATTTACTGTAGTTGTATTAAGTGCTCTACATATAATAATATTATATTAGTCTCATTAATTTCTTCTGGTACCAGAGTGCTTCTCAATATTTGAGTGTTTATATTACCTGCTAGGTTAGCTGATAAGGACACTGTTATTTCTCTTTTTATGTGTGCTATAAAGGAGAAGGACAAGTCGAAATAATTTTCCGCAGTAATTGACACAACGCCAACTATGCTGTGAACACAGCTTAACTTGTATTAAACCTGGAACACTCCTCTGAGCTTCTTAAAATCACAGGTGCAATGAAGAACCCAGGAAGCCTTTTATAGACTTCACAAATAGAAAAACCAAAGAGCAGACAAGAGGAAAGGCAACTGAGAAATGAAGATATTTTTCCCCAACAAAAATAGCCTGTAGAAATGGAGAGAGAGAGGGAGAAGAAAGAGAGAAAGAGAGCGAGTGAATAAAGGCCTGCCAGAAGTCTAGCTGTTTGCTCAGTTATCACCACGCACAGAAATGTCAGAGTGCTGCTGTGTTTCCCCCTATAGGCAACTGTCCTCCCAATTCACAACAAAATAAACATTTCGCACGACACACGCAAAAGAGTGAGGAGCGAGGTGGGGAGGAGCCTGCGGAGAAACAGAGAAAGAATGATACGTTCAAACCCTATGTTCATTACTGCCACCAACAACATTGGCCCAATTTACTTTCCTAATGCATGTTTCTGGTTTTATTGGCTCTGATTACATAGAGAGGGTTTGGAATTGAAAAACACATTTACAAACAGGTGGGGCTCTCAGACTCCAAATTGATCAAATAATGTCTGTCTAAACAAACTGTACAAGTCAAGCTCCTTTACTATTCTTGCGTGAACCAAAAGAACCTGTACCAACAATAACTGGAGTAAATATATAAGACAGTGATCTAAAATCAAATCAAATCAAATCTATCTATCTGTCTATCTATCTATGTCTATTGCAGGTCTTGTTCCAGCCATACTTGGCTGTCTAAACTAAACTAAACTAAACTAAACTAAACTAAAATAAAATAAAATAAAATAAAATAAAATAAAATAAAATAAAATAATAAAGTAAAATAAAGTGGGCTTAAATAAAGTTTTAAGATTTTCTAATCTACAGTAGCCTGTTTCCATATTTGAGCAAGTAAAAAGTATAAACTTGTCACAGTTAAGACATGCAAGTCAATTATTGGATATAAGTTTGCAACTGCATAAAATAAAATAAAATAAAATAAAATAAAATAAAATAAAATAAAATAAAATAAAATAAAATAAAATAAAATAAAATAAAATAAAATAAAATAAAATAAAATAAAATAAAATAAAAATAAAATACTCTTGTGTCAACCAAAGTAGCAGTAACACTGACTGGAGTAAATATAAAAATGATAGAAAATAATAATAATAATAATAATAATAATAATAATAATAATAATAATAATAAAGAATAAATTAAATTAAATTAAATTAAATTAAATTAAATTAAATTAAATTAAATTAAATTAAAAATAAAATGTTATATGGAAATATAGAAAATGGTAAATTAAAATAAATTGAATTAAAGTAATTAAAAAATAAAATAAAATAAAATAATAAAACACTACACTGTGTTTTTTTACAGAACATATTAAACTAAAATAAATTAAAATAAAGTAAATAAAAAATAAAAATAAAATAAAATAAAATAAAGAAAGTACAATTAAATTAAATTAAATAAAAAGATTATAATAAAATAATAAAACACTACACTGTGTTTTTTTACAGAACATATTAATCTAAAATACATTAAAATAAAGTAAATAAAAAAAAAAAATAATAAAATAAAATAATAAAATAAAATAAAATAAAATAAAATATCTATCGCTGGTCTTGTTCCAGCCATACAGTGGACTGATTCAGCTAAATTTACACTTAAAAAAAGTAAGTTAAAAAAAAAAAAAATAAATAAAATAAAGTACAATTAAATAAAAAAGAAATAAAATAAAATAATAAAACACTACACTGTAGTTTTTTTTACAGAACATACTAAATTAAAATAAAGTCAAATAAAGTAAATTAAAAAATAGAATAAATACAATACAATTTAAATATATATTAATATAATATTACGTATTAAAAATTATAATTAAATATATTTTACTTTTGTTAAATGTTTTACAATTAAATCGATAAATATATTTTTATAGCAATAATACTATTGTACAGTTGTACAGTATTTTAATCTATCATCTTCCAACCACCTGTCATATATAGACCACTGTTTATGATCCAAACATTTTCCAATAAACAAAATGAAGTCTTGCCCTACATTTTGTCCTTATTGAATGCCACTTCACTCAGCAGTTCATCTTGACTCTGCACTTTGTAACACTGCCAACAGTAAACACGTGAACACACATGCAAGTAGTCGCACAGCCTTGCAACTTGTTGAAAAGGCAGCTTGCAGAAAGCTTCACTAATCAGGCACCGTGCTGAGCTCTTTAATTTCTAACCTGTGCCAGCGGTCATGCTGATTAAAGCAGGCAGGGGGTAGGGGCAGAATATCTTAAACCCAAGACCCGAGTGGGAGGTCCGTGACTGTTGGTTCCAGTGCTGATTAATGCAGGCTTCTTTAAAAAGCTCTCAATTCCCATTTTTCATTTCCTCTCCGGACACACACTGGCATAGTCTCGTGCTTAACGGGCCTTTGAAAAGAAGCGTTAAAAAAGCAATACAGAGTCATCCTGCCTTTGCCAGACGCTCAGGAGAGTTCAACATAGCGGAGGAGGCACGCTGTGCACATCTGCACCCGTACACACACAACCCTAAAGAGGAGAGAGGAAGCCACTGGAAAAAAAACCTCCGGCCCCTGCTGCGCACACCTGCACCCACAATGCACTGCACACATGCTCCTTCAGTAGAACAGTGACAATGGCAACGCGAACAGGAACTCTGCACCTCTGAACAACTGGCCAGGACACGACGCTATACGAAAATGATGAAAGCAACTTGTTTGATTAATACGAAAGATAATGGAACTGTAGAAAGCGCTTCTTTTATTGGTGAATGGTGTGAGGCTTTTTAAATGATCAATTTTAAATTTATTCCAAGGAAAATGGTTATAATTGAGAGGCAATAGACATTAAAATGGATGTACTCTCCATAAATCATGCATCTTCTCCATTAAGGTATCTTAAAAGGTGATCGACATGCCAATGAAAATATAGCAAAGAATAAGAGCCAAAAAATAAATTATCTTTAAAGAGGCACTCAGTTCTGATGGCAGTAAAGTGCATTTCTATAAGACAGTGAAACATTTTATTATTATTATTATTATTATTAAAATCTAGTTCAAGTAATATGCTCCCAATCCTGTGATTACAACCTTTCTAAACTGATTTTAGGAAAAGTACTTTTTTCACACGACCAAAAACATGCATTATATTAGATGTTATATATTATTACAAAACTTTTATAATATTTATGAGTATTAGTATTAGTAGTACTATAGCATAGTAATTAAATACTTAAATATAATTTAATTTTACTAAATAATTATATAATTATCAAATAAAATAACTATATACATACACTTTAAAAATATATAAAGAAGGCACACACACACAAATTGAAAAAAAAAAAAAAAATAATACTTAAAAAAAAAAATTATATTGGATATATTTAAAAAGGGCTAAAGGACCTAATAAAGTTTAATAAAAATAAATAAATAAATTAAATTAATTAATTAATTAATTAATTAATTAATTAAACAATAAAAAAAAATACAAAAATAAAATATACAATAAACTACAATAACTATTACAAATGTTTGAAAAACTTTTTTTTCTGAATAAATAAATAAATAAATAAAGTAATAAAATGACTATATCTATCTATCTATCTATATATATATATATATATATATATATATATATAATGACGCACACACACAGACACACACAGACACAAGCTATATAATATATGCACACAAGTAATAAATAAATAAATAAATATTTTAAAAACATATTTTTCAGAGATAAAACAGGCTAATGGCCTAATGGCCTAACCCAATAAAAATAAACTACACATTTAAAAAAAAAATAAAATAAAATAAAATAAAATAAAATAAAATAAAATAAAATAAAATAAAATAAAAAATATTCATTAATTACAAATATTTAAAGTATTTTCCGAGTTGGGCTGAAACACCTTATGAAAATAAACTAACACCCTAAGGTAACCAGGAAGAAAATTAATAACATTTTTTAACATTTTAACATTTTTTTCTGAACACACACACACACACACACACACACAAACAAACAACAAACAAATAAATAAATAAACAAACTACAAATATTTTGAAAACATATTTCCCAGAGGACTAATGACCTAATGATGTAATATAAGTAAACTAGTTTAATAAACAAACAAACAAACAAACAAATACATAAATAAATAAATAAACAACTATTCTAAATGTTTTAAAAACATGTTTTTTTTTCTGATTTAATAATAAAAAAAAGGCTAAAAAAAAGAATGAAAATAAACTATTCAGGGGACGGGACATTTTAGAACATTTATTTTGTTTTATTACATGTATTATAATATACCTATTTTATTATATAGTATAAAACACAGTGTTTCTATATATAGACAGTCTATGGAATGGAACAGTACGTGGCCTGTGGGTGTTTATCTTCTCCCTGGTTGCATGAAGGTCTTAGTTTAATTTCATTAAGTCTTTCAGCCAAATTTCATTTCCTCTTTTGGCGATTAGATAAACCCACTTTGCTTAACTAAGTTACAGCAACTCTGGAAGCGGGTGGAAAGTTTCCCACTGTTAGGGACTCTCATCTCCCTCCGCCCTAACTCACTCCCGACTGAGCGCACATTACCATTCACGAGCTAAATGTATCCGCAAACAGGCACGCCGTTTCCGCCTACTCTACCTGCGAGGAACTGCGTGCGGCTGATCCTAGATCGGTTCATCCCATCCTTATCATTGATGTCTGAGGCTGATGTCTGTTTATTTATGTTGTAATGAAAGCAGCGCAGCCCACTCTTGATAGAGAAAAGGATTTGATATGATAACTCCCGTCCTATTATGACTTCACATGCATGTTTGAGCTATTTAATTGTTTGTCGGGTGTATTTTTGGTAAGAGTGTGGGTGATGAAGGCTGGCAAAATCCCTTCTTTTTAACTCACTGAAACCATGTTTCTTGTGTTTTGGGGTTTCCATGGTGACAGGCCACAAAAACCACACAAAAAAGTATAAGTAGAAAAGAAAAAAGCAAAGTGCTGTGATGGAATTGCTGCAGAATCATGGGAAAAATGATGGAAGGATTGAGAAATGGAAGTGCAGTACTGTGGCCTCTAAGGACGGGGTTGTGTCTCAATGAATTTCTTATTTCTGGAGGGCAGGGGACTGAAGAGAGTGTCATGCAGTTTGTAAATGGTCCAATTCTTTTTTGATTTATCAGACACATCATGAAAACAATGTAGCATTCTCTGGTGGCGAGATAAACGCCGACTGCCATTTGTGAGGGATGCTCACGATTAGCTCGGCGAAGATATCTCTGTGGCGCGCGGCGTGAACGTACACGCTCGGAGATAATGTGTTTGCTCATTAGGGATGACTTGCAAAGTGTACTACAATTTTTTATTAAATAAAACATGTCATTTTTGCTTTATAGCTTTGCTGAGAAGAAATGACAAGAGATCCTGTGCAACCCTTTGAAAAATGTTTATGTAAAACATATTTGTGAAGCATGTTCTTCAGTTGCAGTAAGATGATGAAATCTAAAAAAAAAAACCTGATTTGTTTTTCAAAAAATGCATATATTTTCCGACGAGAACTAAGTGATGTTGGCCTGTGCAAAACTCACAACATTATTCTACATGTTGTGACATTTGCTGCCAAGGTGTTCTAGATAGTTTTTAAACTGTTGCTAAGAAGTTGTAAAGTGAATTCTGATTTACTTCAATATATTTTCATTTATTTATTTATATTTTACATTATTATGTCCTGTTTGGCACGATTATATATATATATATATATATATATATATACATACACACACACTGCCATGCCATCCAAAACTTTGGGATCAGTAAGATGCTCATCCAGTCTGCATAAGAAACGCACACACACAAAAAAAAATTAGACTTACACTGTTAAAAAAGATTTATATTTTGAATAAATGCTTTTTATTAATTAAAGAATCCTGAAAAAAGGTAAAAAAAATAAAATAAAAAATTTAGCAGCACAACTGTTTCCAACATTGAACATAAAAGTAAACAAATCAGCATATCAGAATGATTTCTGAAGGATCAAGTGACACTACAGACTGGAGTAATGATGCTGAAAATTCAGCTTTACATCACAGGGACAAATTATATTTTAAAATATTTTAAAATAGAAAACTATTATTTTAAACTGTAACAATATTTCACAATATTACTTCATCTTTTTTTTTTTTTTTTTTAAATCAAGTAAATGCAGCTTGACGAGCATAAGGCATTTCTTTAAAAAACATTAAAAAAATTTACTGATCCCAAACTTTTGATACCTTTTTTTTTCCATCTTTGTTGTCACTTTTGATCAATTTACTGGATCCTTGCTTATTTAAGGTATTTATTAAAAATGTAAAATTGAATCGAATTGTAAAAATTGAATTGAATAGTAATTTACATAAACATGGCAATTTTTAAAAGAAAAAAAGAAAGAACGAACAAACAAAAGAAAGAAAGAAAAAAAAAACAACGAAAGAAAGAAAGAAAGAAAGAAAGAAAGAAAGAAAGAAAGAAAGAAAGAAAGAAAAAAGAAAGAACCAACAAACGAAACAAATGAAAGAAAGAAAGAAAGAAAGAAAGAAAGAAAGAAAGAAAGAAAGAAAGAAAAAGAAGGAAGAAAGAAAGAAAGAAAGTAAGAAAGAAAAGAAAGAAAGAAAGAAAGAAAGAAAGAAAGAAAGAAAGAAAAAGAAAGAAAAAGGACGGAAGAAAGAAAGAAGGAAGGAAGGAAAAGAAAGAAAGAAAAAGGACGGAAGGAAGGAAGAAGGAAAGAAAGAAAGACAGAAGGAAGGAAGGAAGGAAGGAAGGAAGGAAGAAAGGAAGAAAGAAAGAAAAAGGAAAAAAGAAAGAAAAAAGAAAAAAAAGACAGAAGGAAGGAAGGAAGAAAAGAAAGAAAGAAAAAGAAAGAAAGAAAGAAAGAAAGAAGAAAGAAGGAAGGAAGAAGGAAAAGAAAAGAAAGAAAAAGGACGGAAGAAAGAAAAAAAGAAAAAAGAAAGAAAGAAAAAGAAAGAAAGAAAGGAAAAAGGAAGGAAGAAAGAAAGAAAAAAAGAAAGAAAGAAAGAAAGAAAGAAAGAAAGAAAGAAAGAAAAAAGAAAGAAAAAAGAAAGAAAGAAAAAGGACGGAAGGAAGGAAGGAAGAAAGAAAAAAGAAAGAAAGCAAAAGAGATCCTTTTGTTTTCTAAATTTCAATGGTTTCATGCTAATAATGGCACAACATAGTCGACACAAACCATAATCTTCACTGCAAATTAAATTTCATTGAATCTGTTTTTCAGTTCTATCGTCTGCCAGGTGGAAATCATCAGATCACCCAAAGTAACAGCACACATCTTTCTAACAAGCCAACACAATTTAAGGTATCATCCAAGTCCGTCATCCGGTAACGGATACCAAGTCCGGTATCATCCAAGTCATCACACCAAAATAACAGAGATTCGAACCCAACTACTGAAAAACAACAAAAGTTACAATCCTTATCCTCCACAGGCTGTGTTCCATCAAACCAAACCATAATATTCTCTCCAACCACTATTATCAAAGACTTCTAGACCTTTAGCCAACTCTGATCTCCACTTTCTTTCTCCAGTAATCAGTTCCCCAGACACATCCATTTCAACCGCAAGAGCATGAGCGCCGTTAGGTCAGGGATGAGTACCTGTGGGGGAGCCCTCCAGAACCTCCCCAGAGTAACGCGGCTCCTTGAAGACCGGTCGGTTGTCGTTCTGGTCAATAACAGACACATCCAGGTCTACGGGTCCCTCTACCAACTTGCCACTTAGGTCAGTGGTGGAAACCTGGAGCTGTGAGAGAGAGAGAAAGAGAGTGATTTACACACACATGCACAAAAAGGAAAGCTGTTTCTGCCAGTAATTCACAGAGGAAGTGCATCTTGCTTTCAGTGTGAGGGAAATGGAGTTTCACTTGTGATGTGAGATGATTGACAAACAGTTTAATCTTTAAAAGGATGACAAGATTTTGCATGTATTTTCAGCTGAAGAAACAGAAATGTTCCATGTTTAAGAATAATCAGGATTATGGCACAAACTAAAATAATATCCAGAGATGTTTTACATTTTGCACCGTTCTCTCTCTCTGTTTTTTTCACCATTTGCTCACTGATATGACACAGTGGGGTATTTCTTCAATTATAGGCCCTTTTGAATGCTAAAATACACATTTTTTGAAATTACTACTTTGCATATTATCAGTATATCCAGAACAACCATGAACAAATGTCATTTGAGGTGGAAATTAAATTTGCAACATTTTAAAATAAAATACACATTTTTAAAGCTTAGCATTGCATTTAACCTAAACAGAGACCATTTTAATAATATTTCATATTTTTTTAATTTGATAAAATTTGAATTTCATTTAAAAAGATCTACAGTATAATTGTCTTGTTTCATCTCTCTCTCTCTCTCTCTCTCTCTCTCTCTCTCTCTCTTTTTGAGGTTTCTTTTGCTTATCTGGGCAGCATTTATTTATTCAAAAATCCATGAAAAATGAAAAACATTATTTCAATGTAAAATGTGGAATTCTTTATATTTTGTTCAAGATTCTTTAATAAATAAAAAAGTTAAAAAGAACAGCATTTATTTCAAATAGAAATATGTAACAATATAAACTACCATTTAAAGTTTGTGGTCAGTAAATTTTTTTTTTTTCTTTTTTTTTTTTTTAAAGAAATTAATACTTTTATTCACCAAGGACATGTAAAATTGATAAAATGTGATAGCAAAGACTTATATTGTTAGAAAATATTTTTTATTTTAAATAAATGCTGTTCTTTTTAAGCTTTTATTCATTAAAGAATCCTGAAAAAAGTATCACAGGTTCCAAAAAAATATTAAGCAGCACAATTATTTCCAGCATTGATAATAAAATTAATAAATCAGCATATTTGAATGGTTTCTGAAGGAATATGTGACACTGAAAACTGGGATAATGTTGCTGAAAATTCTGTTTTGCATCACACAAATAAATTATATTTTAAAATATATTAAAATAGAAAAACATTATTTTAAACTGTAATAACATTTCACAATATTACTGTTTTTTTGATCAAGTAAATGCAGTCTTGATGAGCATAACAGAATTTAAAAAAAATACAATAAAAACAATAAAAATCTTACTGATGTATTATTCTGAATGTATATTTTATTATATTCAGATAAATTTTTAAATCTTCAGTGTCACACAATCTTTCAAAACTCATTCTAATAAGCTGATTTGGTGCTCAAGTAACATTTCACCTTATTAGTATCAATATTTATCAATATTATAAATTATCAATAAAACAGTCAGACATTTTCCAGGATTTTTTGGTGAACAAATTTCAAAAACATTTTGTCTTTATTGTCACCTTTTGATCAGTTTACTTGATCCCTGCTTATTAAAAGTATTAATAAAATAAAAAAATAAAATTAATATAAAATTAATAAAATAAAAAAAAAAAAAACTTTTGAATTGTAATTTACATAAACAGCAACATTTTTAAACTTCAAGAAAGAAAAAAAAAGAAAGAAATGTTCATCTTAAGCATGTTTTTAATTAAACTGGTTGATTAAAAATTAATGCACATTTTTGAAAACAACTACATTGAAAAAATCTGGGTTAGTAAAGCAGAAAAAAAACAGTTAGAATGTATATAAATAATACATATTGAAACTAAATACATAATACATAATATGACTGCATAATAATACCTGCAACTGCAGAGACATACAGACCGAACATTACATTGATTGCCATGGAAAAAAATAGTATGGATGTATTGCAGAAATGGCAGACATGGACTGCCAGGGTTTTTAGGACGGCCTCATGGGTAATGGCTACCTATGCTGCCTGTGGTCAGCAATTATTGAAAGACCTGAGTGGAGATGAGTGTTTGTCTGTGATTGTATGAGAGCCTGTCTGCTCTAATGGCACTGAGGAGAAGAGCTACAGAGGAAGAATGGATTACTAGTTCTCAGAAATACACAGGCAATTTATGACGGCACTACACAATTTGATTCAATTGCACTGCTGCTTGCTTGTCTGATGCAGGGTAATGCTAAAACCAGATTATGTATCAAATATTCATGACATTTGTGATGATAAGCAATGTTTGATTAGGTATGATTTAAATGCACTTTTTATTTCACAATTTGGCCACAGTAAATTTATTGAATTTCACAGTAAAGACATTGTATTGTCCATTGTACTCATGACCAGTATTAAATTGAACAAAAACACAACTAAACAAATTATAATAAAAGTTATATTTTTTATGTCAAAAATAAATAAAATATAATTTAATAAAATTACTTTTTATGTTGCATTAAACTAGATTTGACTGTGTTTCATTTTTTTGCAATAAACATTTTAAATCTTCTTGTGAAGAAGAATGGCTGTTGGGGGAAAAAAATATTGAAATAAATATTATTTCTATGATAAGTTAAACCTTGCTAAATTCAGTATTTCCAACTGTTTTTATGTGAATAAGACTCTGCTTGAACTTAGCCAGATAATTCACCCAAAAAATATTCTAAAATCGTCATTTTCAGGTATGTCGCTCCAAATTTGCATGATATACTTTCTTATGGAACACACACACACACACACACACACACAAAAAGTAATTTTGTTGTTATCAAAATCAAAATGAAAGTCATAGTTTGGCAAGGACATGAGGGTGAATACATACTTTAACTTTGGTTTTTCCACAACTCTTTTTCATTACCCTATTTTCTCAGCTTGTTTTTGCCTGACTGGACCAAAAATCCTCCCTTAGAGGCAAAGAGCGAACCACAGAGTCCAAGGTGACTAAGAAGTCTAACCGTTGGGGAGAACGGATTCATATAGAGATAAAGAGAAACCGAGAGACGGGAAGCCATACATAGGCTTAAAAACAGGTAGGCAACACGGAGAGTCATGTGGGGAAAATGAGAATGAATATGAAACAACAACAACAGCGCGGGGATGCGTTTGGGAGTGCGACGGGAGGGGTTCGTAAGAAGAAAAAGAGAGAAAGAAGATTTATCTGCTTTTCACAGTGTGAAGTTTCACAAGGGCCCACCTGAGAGCGCGGTGATGGCTGAGGCGCTAGCATCTGCCTAGCTTCTGTGCCTCAATCTCTCAGCCCCACCGCCTCAGAGCCGGGCCTCCCCAAAGCCCACATCACTTATTCATTCCTCCCATCTCCTAGCGCCGCCGTAACCGTGTGCGCTCCGCACACCCCCGGGAGGTGCGCGACGCAAAGCAAAGGCAACAAAACGCACAGCACGTCCTGTCTCTCTGCCTCTAACACAAACATGCACGTTTGTACGGCAAACATCATACCCCAGGCCAGACACGTTACTGCTTACTAGACGCTCCTGAGCAATTGGCCCGTGAAACACGTTAACCTGACGCAAATCACTGTCTGATAAAAGAGCTCAGATCTCTCCTACTGGGCACCTCTAACGCTCCCCTGTAGAGTTATGTTTTATTTGTGCACCTGTAAACTGCACTGAAGCAACACTTGGAATTTTAGTTTGGTGTGAGAGGGAAACATAAATAGTTTGTGCTGACAGTCTTGCACCTTATTGCCTCTTTTGTACTCTTTACAAAGTTTACTCTTTACAAGTAACATTCTAGAAGAACGATGCCATTTGTGTCCTTCATATATAGTACATTCACTAGGATAAAAATGCCTTTAGCAATGAGTATTTGATGTCATGTTGTTAAAATGGCAACTTGCGTACCTATTTACTTTTTATTTATTTTATTTTATTTTAATTATAAAGATGCTCTTTTTTGCCATTAACCTATATGCACAGTTTTATTTAAACAAATTACAAGGGAAATTATAGCTAGTATGCTCAATGGGTGACATGTCTGGTGAGTATGCTGGCCATGCAAGAACTGGGATGTTTTCAGCTTCCAGGAATTGTGTACAGATCCTTGCAACATGGGGCCGTGCATTATCATGCTGCAACATGGTCGTGGATGAATGGCACAACAATGGGCCTCAGGATCTTGTTATGGTATCTCTGTGCATTCAAAATGCCATCAATAAAATGCACCTGTGTTGTCCACAACATATGCCTGCGCAAACCATAACCCTACCGCCACCATGGGCCACTCAATCCACAATGTTGACATCAGCAAACCACTCACCCACACGACGCCATACACGCAGTCTGCCATCTGCCCTGTACAGTGAAAACTGGGATTCATCTGTGAAGAGAACACCTCTCCAAAGTGCCAGATGCCATTGAATGTGAGCATTTGCCCACTCAAGTTGGTACGAGATAAAAATTTGCAATTCTGACTATTTCTTGCAAATTTGACAATTTATCTCGCAAATGCAAGTCATAATTGTGTGATATAAACTCATAATTGTGAGTTAGAAGTCAGAACAGTAGGATATAAACTTGCAATTCTGACTTTTTTCTCAGCATTGCATGATATAAACTCACAATTGTAAAATATTGTCGAGATGTTCTCCGAACTGCACATTTATATGTCATAATTCAGATGTAATGACTCGCAACTGTGAGAAAAAAAAAAAACAAAACTCTGAATTGTGACTTTTTGTCAGAATTGGAAGATTTTATCTCACAATTCAGACTTTTTTCCTCAGAATTGCAAAATGCAAGTTCTCTTAATTCTGACTTTTTTCTCACAATTGGGAGTTTATATTCCAACGAAAAAAAGTTAGAATTGCAAGATGTAAACTTGCAATTGCGAGAAAGCCACAATTACCTTTTTTAATTTTTTAATCAGTGGTGAAAACGGGCTTGCATATATAAGAGACTTTGGACCAAAAATAAATATCTAAGCAATGGTGGGTCTGCATAAAGCATAAAACTTTACAGGTGCATTTAGGCAGGTGCTTTTATAAAAACTACTTACAATAAGTAAATAAGCAATTTATCACAAAGTCATTTCATAGTACACAAAAATCTACTTTTAAAAAAGCTCCTGGAAAGGCACCTGTCTCATACTGTGACTCACAACTTCCCTGACTCAGAACGGGAACATTAAGAGCTCAAATTAGTGGCTCATAACTCCTAGCTGCGTTAACGGATGATGAGTCTCCCCTCCCTTCTCACCCCAGTGGAAATGACCAATGATAGCACTTGCCATTTTGCATTACCCTAAGAGCCCATCAGGAATGATCCATTACGCAGAGTGGCCAAAACGGGGGAGTTCCTCGCTCTGCCAGCACATTACCAGAGCGCTGCGATCGCTGCCAGTAATGCATGACATCACTCTCATCTGCTTTCTCTGCCTCTCGCAGAGGCATGGGTCAGTCTCTTCGTCTGGCCCCGATCGGTGCAGTCATGATTCTGCTCAACAGATCTAATGCTCTTAATGATACAGACTCCCCACATCAGAGTTTATAGCACTAATGGTTCGATACATCATCACAGCCTGCTGTTCTGCACTCCGGCATTTACAGACAGAGAGAGATCATTTACTAGGGTTCACATCTACTAGTCAATTAGTTTTGCCACCAGTTGACGTGTTGCCTGTGCCTTTAAGAGCATGCAAAAGCCCTCTGTGACCTTAAATTAATAACTGTTGAGTCAGGGATCGTATATAAAATACATACTTCATCCACTCTTTTCCAAAGCTGCAATCTCCCAGAAAGATGATCTGATTGATAGCTGCACCGTAATCTAAAAATCTGGCACAAAACTGAAAATCTAGGATGCAAAAAAACTGGAAAAATAAAATAAAATAAAATAAATAATGTTTTAGGATTTTCTAATCTACAGAAGCCTGTTTTGACATTAGAGCAAGTAAAAAGTATAAACTTGTCACAGTTAAGACATGCAAGTCACAATTACTGGATATAAGTTTGCAACTGCATAAAATAAATAAAATAAAATAAGATTAAAAAAAAAAAAAAAACATTTTCTAATCTACAGAAGACTGTTTCCACATTAGAGCAAGTAGAGCAAGATTTACAGCAAGAATACTATACAATAAAAAAAATAAATACAAAATAAAAAAAAAAAAATAAAATAAAATAGAGCAAGTAAAAAGTAAAGAAAAAAAAGAAAGGAAGAAAAATAAAGAAAGAATTTCTATGAAAATCACAATTATGAAAATAAGTTTGCAACTGCAAAACATAGTCACACTGTGAGATATACAGTAACAAAAATGAATAATAAAGAAGCCATTGTCCAAAATAAAGAAAAAAAAAGTGAAACAAGAAAAAAATATTGCAATTACATGCTACAAAAAAGCAATACTATTTATTGCAAATAAATTATTATTATTATTTTTTTTTTTCCTTTTATTTTATTTTATTTGAGTTTAGTTTGTTTTGAGGCCATACTAGTCAAATGCAAGCAAATATTATACTTTGTCAAAATCTGGAATGAGAGGTTTTAGATTAGTTTCAATAAACAAGGTTGTGAAATGTACAGTATTTACAGAGAACCATTTAAATGGATTTTAAAAAAATAAATAGTTTTGTAACAAAATAAGGGTAAGCAAATAATGACAATTTTTAATTTTTAGGATAAACTATCCATGTCATTTCCAAAGATATAAGAAAATGTATGAATCATTTAATGAATTTTCATGTTTAAAGAAAATTGATCAGTGACTCCCTCGATTCCTCAGATTCTAAGATTAATCTTGTCAGCATGAACTGTCAAAAAAAAAAACAAACAAACAAAAAAAAACATATGTATGCCTTTTAAATCTTTTATATATGTACACCTTATAAATCTGAAGCTAAACAACATTCATAGCAGATTAAGCTACAGCAAGTATGCCGCACACATTACAGCAGACATCAAACATCATTACACCCCGTCAGACCCCCCGGCGTGCCTCATTTTCAGTAAAACAGACGTGTCAGCGCACTACAGGAGCTCACTTCTCAGCACAAACACTTCCAGGCCTCATTTTCAGGAGACGTATGCACACAAGCATCCATTGTATCATCTACACAATCATCCGTAAGGGAGAAGGATAAAACTTACATAAGGCGACTTCAAAAAGTAGCACTCTTCGCATATACAAAAGTCTCATTCCTATAAAAGCACCTTTGATATCCCACCCTCTTTCCCCACAGAGACACCAGCCTTAACTGCCAGTGTTGCTGCTGTTGTTTTCATCCTATTGCCCTCCTTTTTTACAGCCTGCTCTTTTTGACTCTCATCTGAGGGGTGTTTACATCCCTGTCAAGTGCACTTATACCCTGCTGGTATTCGCACAGACCCTGTGAACCCTGAGACACAGGAGACGGACAAGTGCTTTCTCTCCCTTCACCGCAGTCAACACGTCCTCAGGTGATCCGCTGGAAAAACAAACAGCACAAATATACTCAAATCACTCCGATTCTGAGGACAATAGTGATCTGAAAACGACAGTACCTGGATTTTTACTAAGGCAGTAGAGATAATAGATGCAATTAATGGAATATTTAAAGGTACAGTTCACCCAAAAATGAAAATACTGTCATTAATTACTCACACTCATGTCGTTCCAAACCTGTAAGACACTTCATTCATCTTTAGAACACTTCGGAATTTTTTTTTGATGAAATACGAGAGATTTCTGAACATGCATAGCATAGCCAACTACGAAACTACCACAAAAAGTATTCTGGTAGCTTAATAAATTTAAGGTTGAAGCACTGATGTCACATGGACTATTTTAACAATGTCCTTACTACCTTTCTGGGCCTTGAACAAGTCAATTGCTTTTCTGTCTATGCAGGGTCAGAAAGGTCTCGGATTTCGAATAAATAAAAACAATAAAATAAAATAAAATAATAAAAAAAACATTTTCTAATCTACAGAAGCTTGTTTCCACATTAGAGCAAGTAAAAAGTAAAAAAAAAAAAAAAATGTAAAAGTAAAAAAGTTTTTTCTCCCCCCAAATAAGAAAAATCTAATTGTGAAATATAAACTTATCACAGTTAAGACAGTTAAGTCACAATTATTGGATATAAGTTTGCAACTGCATAAAAAATAAAATAAAATAAAATAAAATATTGTATTCAGTTACAAACTTATATCCAATAATAATAAAATAAAATAAAATAAATAAAAAACATAACATTTTCTAATCTACAGAAGCTTGTTTCCACATTAGAGCAAGTAAAAATGTGGAAAGAAAGAAAGAAAGAAAAAAAAGAAAGAAAGACTTTTTCTCCCCCAAAATAAGAAAAAATTGTGAAATATAAACTCATCACAGATAAGACATGCAAGTCACAATTATTGGATATAAGTCTGTAACTGCATAAAAAATAAAATAAAATAAAATAAAATAAAATAAAATAAAATAAAATAAAATAAAATAAAATATTTTATGCAGTTACAAACTTATATCCAGTAAAATAAAATAAAATAAAATAAAATAAAATAAAATAAAATAAAATAAAATAAAATAAAATAAAATACACAAGTGTGTTTCCACATTAGAGCAAGTAAAAAGTAAATGAAAGAAAGAAAGATTTCTTTGTCCGTCCAAAATAACAAAAATCTAATAAAATTAAATTAAATTAAATTAAAATATTTTCATTGAAAATATCTTCATTTGTGTTCTGAAGATGAACGAAGGTCTTACAGGTTTGCAACGACATGATGTTGAGTAATTAATGACAGAATTTTAATTTTTTTGCGTGAACTATCCTTTTAATGCTCTAGTGCAGGTAGCGTGAGCTGTTGCACTGCATTGTTTTACATTCAGAGCAGGCATTCGGCCATTGACATGCATTCTGGGCTGTTATGCTACCATGCAGCCAGTGTCAGTCTGTCTGTTATGCTTAGATCACATCTGTCCACATTTCTTCTGTGTGAATTTACAGCCTTACTTGTGATGTTATGTTCCTCCCAATCTCGCTTCCAACACATTTTATGTCTGCACTCTGTTCCTGATTATCGCAAAAAAGGATCACAGTTGTCACATTATTGGCCAATACTATGCAAATAAAATTCACCCATACGCTTTCCCACCGGACCTTTCTATTATATATTCATCGCTCTCACATCAATATGAAGAGAGGGTTTCTCACAATAGCATCATCTGTATATTTAAAGGGATAGTTCAGCTGAAAATGAACATTGTGAAAAATGAGAATCACTCCTGTCTTTTTTTTTTTTTAAATAGAAGGCAAATTTGCTAAGTATGAATTCTCCAAACTGTTTTTTTCCATTCAGTGAAAGTGAATGTTGACGAGACCAAATGAGCAGGATTTTTAAGGTGCAATTTTCAGTAAACAACATGATATATGTGTGTACAAGATGACAGAATTTTATTTTTGGGCGAACTTTTCCTTTAAATCTGTTACCTATGTAAGTTTGTTTCCACCACAGGATAAAAAAAATCAAAAAGGAGCAGTATTGTGACTTTTTATCTTACAATTATGCCTTTTTTCTTTACAGAATTCTGAGATATAAACACAGAATTGCAAAATATGAACACAGAACTGCCAGACATAAACTAGCAGTTCCAAGAAATAAAAAAAGAAAAGAACTGTGAAATAAGTTGCAATTAGCTTTTTTATTATTTTTTTATTCTGTGGTGAAAACAAAAAACAGAACTGCAAAAAGTAAAAAAAAAAAAAAATCTGTACAGCGAGATATAATTTCAGAATTGCATAAAGTCACACAATTCAGTCTCACAATTCTATTTTTTTCTTGCAATTCTAAGAAAAAAAACAACCCTGAATTGTGAGTTTATTTCTCACATTTGTTTAGATCAACAAATTTCTCAATTTTTTAAAAAACAGAATTGCAAGATGTAAATCCAGGATATACAGAGGGTTAAAAAATAATAATAAAAAAAAAATAAAAAAAAATAAAAAAAAATCAAGATGTACAGATTTGTCAGAATTGTGAGAAAGTCATTTAGAATTCTGAGTTTATATCTCACAATTCTCATTTTTTTCCTTGCAATTCTAATGAAAACATTCTGAATTGTGAGTTTAAATCTCTTTTTCCCCCTTCGCACTGCAAGATATTTAACTTGCAATTCCAAAAAAAAAAAAAAAAAAACTGTGAGATGTCACAATTTTTTTTATTTAATTTAATTTAAATTTTATTTTATTTTATTCTGTGTTGGAAACAAAAAAATACAGAGTTGCAAGATGTAAATCCAGAGTATCCAGAGGGAAAAAAATAAAAATAAAAATCAGTATAGCGAGATGTTTATTCAGAATTGTGAGAAAGTCATTTAGAATTCTGAGTTTATTTCTTACAATTAAATTTTTTTTCTTGCAATTCTAAGGGGAAAAAAAATCAGAATTGTGAGTTTATATCTCGCAGTTATGACTTTATATCACCACGTTTCTGACTTTTCCCCCCTCAGAACTGCAAGATATTTAACTTGCAATTCCAAGAAAACAGAAAAAACTGAGATAAGTCACAATTATTTTATTTTATTTTTATTCTGTGGTGGAAACAAAAAACAGAATTGCAAGATGTAAATCCAGAGTATCCAGAGGGGGGAAAAAAATGATATGAGTTCATATCAGTAAAGACATTTTCCCATCAAAACTGCAAGAAAAAAGTCTAAATTGTGAGATATAAACTCAGAATTGCGAATCTGCAGTGGAAATTTAATTAACAGCGATGTCAAAAAGGTCTCATCTGAGGTCTCACTGAATCTTGCCAGAACAGGATCATTGTCTTTCCAATCATATCGGTGTGGTTTTTATATCATTTGAAGTCCTGGATAACAGAAGAATCGGTGTGCGAGAGAGTAGGCACAAATGACAAACGTAGGTTTCGCTTTAGCACTGCCATCTCCACAGCCAAGGGGTGTGTTTCTATTATTTAACACATTTAATTATTCAAGAAACCTTTTTCATATATGTCACATTCGTGCCTTATCCAATACACTTAACACATCCGAATATTCCACATGACCCTTCAAAAAAAAATACTATAAAGTGAAATATTACATCACAGTACAACATCACAGGGCACGTTTGGGCCTTTAACTATGCAACTCAGTCGCCTCATTTATTATTCATTATACTAAAACATCACAAAGCAACAAGAGATCAATGAGAGGGTTTGTGTGTAGCACGTGTGGTCAGACTTGTCATGCTATGAAGGTTTTTATCTGCTCTGATGGATGGAAATGATCGTCAGATGTCTAGCGCACATGGCAGAAACCATTACACTGCTGCAGAGGCTTTAAATATACCTGACAGTGACTGAATCATGACACAACGATACAATTAAGAAATCTGGTCATGCATGCAGTTGCAAACCAACTCTTGAAAATACAGCATTCGTCTCACTACACCTCATTAGCTGTGTTTACAACAAGAGTAACAATAATCCACTAAGACAATTATATGAAGAACAAGTTGCCATGTAAACAGCAATTTTAAATTACCTTAATATGAATAATTACAGATTTAAAATAATTAAATAATTAAGACATGCAGTGTTTCGCATTTTCTCACGTTATTACAGATATAAAAGCTTCACTCTGAATATGACCCTCTGTTAGAAGTTTACACTAAACCACCAGGAAATGCATTTATTTGCAAACTACAAATAAAACATTAAATATTGCAGTTGCTAAAATGTAAAAATGGCAGCTTTGCCAAAATCTCCATTAGGTTATTAGCAGACATATACATGACAACCGAATAACAAAATTAGTTCTAACTACTACTAACGACTAACTAAACGATAGCCTGTCAGTTTCTGGTCAATGTTATATCATTTAAGAGGTTTATGTATGAAAATCCAAATTATTTTTATGAACTGTATATTTTAATTTTAACATACTTTGTTTTATTGGATACATGTTTAAAATTCAAAATAACACTGTTATTCAGCAAGGACACATTAAATTACAATTAGTAGATTTATAGAATATTACAAAAAAAACTATTTCAAATAATATTTTACTTATTTATTTTTTTTTACTTTCTTTCTTACTTTTTTTCATCAAAAAATCCTTTAAAAAAAGTTTTATGGTTTCTAAAATAAAATAAAATAAAATAAAATAAAATAAAATAAAATATTCCTAAAGGGTCATGCACTGAACACTTTTACATTCAACATTTTAAAATATATTAAAACAGAAAAGAAAGAAAGAGAGAAAGAAAGAAAGAAAGAAAGAAAGAAAGAAAGAAAGAAAGAAAGAAAGAAAGAAAGAAAGAAAGAAAGAAAGAAAGAAAAAAAAAACTGAACACTCATACACAGAAAAATAAACATTTTGTTTAAAAAAAAAAAAAAAAACCTGTCAGTTAAAAACAAGTAACCTTTGAGTTTCTGGTCAATTTTTCAAAATTTATTAGGTTTATATTTAGAAATGTAAATTATTTTTATGAAATGTATGTTTTAATTTTAATATGCTTTGTTTTATTGGATACATTTTCATTCAAAATAACATTGTTATTCAGCAAGGATTGCATTAAATAACAGGATGCAGTAAATTACAATTAGTATATGTATATAAAACCTTTTACTTATTTAATTTTTGTACTTTTTTGCTCATCAAAGAATCCTTTAAAAATGTGTCCTGGTTTAAAATAAAATAAAATAAAATAATAAAATAAAAAAGTTATAATAAAAAGATAAAAGATATAATAAAAAAAAATAAAATAAAAGTTACTAAAAAAGTAAATAAAAATAAAAGCAGAAAAAACTCAGTATACATTACAGTATACATTATAAGGTGAAGGTTTAGATTACTGTAGTCAGTTAAAAGTTGAATCTGTGTCTAAAATATCAAAGAACATTATACCCAAGTGCTGTTTCCGCTGAACAACACTGCAACATCAGCCTGAGAATCCAACATGAAAGCATTTATTTGTTCTTAGATTCATTCCTGTGGGATCCCAGATTTATATTAAATCTCTTCTGCACCATTCGGAATGTAAACTTTAGTTTCAAAGATTAGAAATCTCATTCAGCGCAAGAAACACTGAAGCGTTACACTCTTGCTATGTCTGTGAATGATTCCTATCTTCCCAGAATTTTAATTTTTTCAGACTGCTGTGCACAGTGCTTTGTGTCATGATGAACATCTCTGTGACATTTTGCATGACATGGTTCAAAAGATTATAAAGATCCATGTACATGTAAAAGCCTCCCGGTAAGGTTAAATTCTCCCGACAGGGTCACAGCAAGAGGCCGCCGCCACATCCCGGTACGCCTGTAGAAATATTCCTCCTCATTTCAGCCCACTGCAATGCTTGTTGTTTCATTATACCAGCGAGGTAGTAGTTTCTGCTGGCATCCCTAGAAATTTGCCCAAGCGAAAATTGGAGTGAATGAGCAGACAGTGATTTCATTTGAATGAAAATGACTTATTAAATGTGAAAGAAGAGAGAGAATGAGAAAATGGGGGTCTTCACAACAGCGAAAATTATAGATGTTCACACCAATGGCTTCTCTAGCCAAAATTAGCTTCTAGACACTATTACGCCATGTTCATTAGCTCATTATGTCTTCATAAAACAGAATTGATAAGGATACAGTCCTCCCTTTCTATTTTTCTCTGCAAAGAATAAGACAGTCTCATGTTTTCTATGAATTATATCCTTGGCTTAGGCAGGGGTACAGTAAAATGTTAGTTGGATAGTTCACCAAAAAATTAAAATTTACTCACCCTCAAGCCATCCTAGGTGTATAAGACTTTCTGCCTTTAGACGAATACAATCGGAGTTATATTAAAAATATCCTAGCTCTTCCAAGCTTTATAATGGCAGTGAATGGGTGTTGAGATTTTGAAGTCCAATAAAGTGCATTCATCCATCATTAAAGTTTTCCACACGGCTCTGCAGGGTTAATAAAGACTTTCTGAAGTGAATCAATGCTTTTGCGTAAGAAAATATCCATATTTAAAAACTTTATAAACTGTAATCTCTAGCTGTATGCGTGAGATTATTTATAGGGTTTTAAATATGGATATTTTTCTTACACAAACACATTGATTTGCTTCAGAAGGCCTTTAGCCATTAGAGTACTTTTTATGATAGATGCACTTTCTTGGACTTCAAAAACTCAACACCCATTCACTGCCATTATAAAGCTTGAAAGAGCCAGGACATTTTTTAACATAACTCCAACTGTATTCGTCTGAAAGAAGAAAGTCATATACACCTAGGATGTCTTGGGGATGAGTAAATTAGATTTTTTGGGTAACCTATCCCTTTAAACACTTTTTCAAACTGCATTCCACATAATAGTCTTTAGTAAAGGTTTGTGAAGCCTTTTATATTTTGCCTGAATGGCTGTTTCCATGTAATATGGCTTACATCCATGTCATATTCATCAACCTCCCTACAATTAATAACTTTTAAAACTCCTTTTTTGGCCTTACAAACAATGTTTCCAAAGAACAAATCCGTTATGTTACTGGTAAAGACATTCTGTTCCACTAAATCCTTCTACAATGGAATCAAGGGTGTATTTACATCTCAGCTGTACAAACACTAGAGAAAGTGGTAATTAGCATCCAGGAGACAATGTCCCTCTGAGGTGCATCTATCGAATTTGGGCTCTCTTAGCGCAGAAAAATCTGCTTAACTTGGTGTTTTACCATTCTATTAAAGAGGTAGGGAATAAGTAAAGGAAGCTATACATATGGAGAGGGTTCAATAGGCATTCTCTGGAGATTTACTCATCTCCTCTGAGACTCCAGTCCTCTGGGGCTTTATGATTTTGAAAGGTTTTCCCAACAGAAATCTTCAGGAAATGGGTCTGAAGGTGACATTTCCTCACACGAGTGACTCCCAACAACATTTAGCGGTTTTGAGTTGTTCGTAAGGATAAAAAAGCTGTATAAATAACAGAGACAGCATATGTGGAAACGACATATGACTATAGAAAAATAAATGGGAAACTTTAATACTCAATATGGTGGATGTAGGAATGACTGTCCATCCTTTCAATAAAAACCGCAAATTAGAGTTCGAAATAGGGCTTGAATTCAGTGAAGAACACAAATGACTCGGTTTATATCCAGATGAAACAGCGCCGACTAATAGGAGAAACACAATGTGCAAACGATACAGTTTACTGTAGTAGCACTAACAGCACAGTGGTAATGTGTCAGAAATGTTGGTATATTTGTGTCGAATTTTATTATATTATTAATGTAGACATAAATGTATTTGGATGGAATATATTTGGAATATAATTACAGTTTTTTTTTTTTTCTTTTGTGATTAAGCTATAGCGTTAATGCATTTATACTAAACGTAAGTTATTTAGACAACTGTTTTTCATACAAACACCTAGCAACTGTCACAGTTGTGTGGGAATGAGACAAACTAAGACGCAACATGACAAAAAGTCTTTAATAACTCCACAAAAAGGTACATCCAGACAGGTAAGGCAGGGGAACACACACCGACATAACGTTAAGGTCCAACGACAAACAATGAACAGAATCCAACTTATAAAGGAGTGCTAATGATACGAAGACAGGTGTGGGTGATTAACCAATAATGACTTAACAAGGAACGGAACAGGAAAGACCATATATGGACACAAGAGGGAGAAACCAACAAAACAGTCCAACGGGGGTGTGACAAAGGGCAAAACCAACGCAAACAGTCCAAGGGGTCTGACAGCAACCATATTACATTTTTACCATGGTATTGAGGTGCTATGTTTGTGCTTTTAACTGTTATTATCCTGATCTATGGATGATACTATGAAAGAGCAATGGTTAATTAAAAAAAAAAAAAAAAAAAACTCAAACATTCAGAATAACATTACATTTCACCATGATATTACTATTACATTTCATTTACTGATATTACTGATTTTGATAATGAACATAAATCTACATCTACAACTCAAGCTAGTATCAAATGTGTATTTCTAGGAGACAAAAAAAGTTTCATTATTATTAATATTATCAGGCAACACAAACCTGCTTCTTCATTTGAAACAGAATTACTCATTAAAACCTGCTAAACTAAGAAATATTTTTTTTCTATTAAGATATTTATTTTGTTAAGGAAAAATGACAGGAAAAAGTGTGAAGAATTCAAGACACAAGAAGTGTTTGTCATGTTCTGACCATAAAGAATATTTTAAAGCCACATTTAACCATCTGGTTTTTATAACTTTCACACTCTAGCAAAAATCTGCCTTTAAACTGGAAAGAAATAAAAATCTGACATTTATTGTGACAATTATCGACATCAACTGATATGAAAAAAAATAATTGTGAATTTTTGGGCCATATCGCCCAGCCCTAGTTTGAAAGCTCAAGGATGCACAACTGGAAAACAAGAAACCAACACACAAAAAATGTGTCAGTTGTCTTCAAAAAAACAACTTTAATCAAAAACACTGATTGAATCTACCAACAAATACTCAAATGACAGAAACAAAACAAGACATTATGCTGTTAAGATCTGTCCAGATTGCTAAGCTTTCATGAATAAAAAAGCAGTATGTGCAGGGCACTCGTAGTTGACCCTCAAATACAAAGAACCGGCTGGTAAGAATATAGTGGACAGACTTCCTATGAAAACCGTCCAGCTGGAAACAGAAACTCTCATGTAAGATGTCCACATTCTGGACATGCTTTGAGAAATAATGAGAGAAAGTGAATGATGGATGACTAAAATAACAGCAAATGTGATAGTAGTACACATTAAAATGAAATCTGCAATACTTTGTGTATGGTGAGAAGGCTTGTATTGGTGCATATGGTTCCTCAGGTCCGGTCCTGTTTTTGTTTAATGAAAATAGTTTCTACAGTCTACCAAATAAAGAGAACTTATGTTTGCAGCACTTGCTACTTGTAGCAAAACAAGACTAGGTGCAGTCTTAACTAGCTAGCCGTCTATCCAAAAATCCATCCATGTATCCTTTCATCCACTGGGAATGCAATGGTATTGCTTATGCTGAATCTCAAAAATTCAGCGAGCTGCTCTTGGGAGAACAGATACAGTAAGATAATGAAGCCAGGCTTCATGCCTCCTACAGAGAATAAAAGTTTTTCTGAAAGCTAAATGAATTGATCCTGTATGTCAGTTTTTTTCGTACTCTGCAGACATCACAAGGGTTTTATGTGCGCTGAGCGAAGTAAGTGGACTTGGGACATCTTGCCAGGGAAATCCTGTGAGACAAACTCTAATCCACAATTCCTGTTCACATCTGCCGTGTGTCTGCATGGACTTTAAATATTTCAAAGAGCCATCGGAGAGCAGCTGAGCTAGCCTGAGTGCTAGACTCATTTCCTGTCTGTTTCTGAGCTCATTGCCGAGTGAAGAGGAGAAAGGCTAATGGGACGATGAAAAGTGAAAGCAAAGGTATATTGAAACAGCAAAACACTCGGAGGAACTTGAAATTTATTGCAGCTGTTATACAATATTACTGTGCACAGACTATTTGCTAGGTTATGAAGAAACCATGCATCTTGTTTTGTTGCAAATATAGTCCAGGTGCAAGTGCTGCAAATTGTAGGCCTCTATACTTTGTCCATTAGAGACTGTAGGAACTGCATCCATTATAAAAGCGGCATATGGAAGCATGAAAGACCTGAGGGAACAGCCCGGACATGTGCGAACACAAGCAACTGCCATTTGGAAACCAGTTTTGGATTTTTTCCACCATACACAATTTATTGTAACTTCTATGTTAATGTATTCTACTGTCATGTTTGCTCTTATTTTACAACTTACAGCATGGCTAAAGTGTGCTGGTGTTGCACGTTCCCAACCAGAGAGTGCAACCCAACATAACCAATGCAGATACCTCTGCCAACATCTTAAAGGCGTCATGAACTAAGAAATAAAAATTCCCTAGATATTTTGAAATATAAGAGGACATTGTACTATCATCCTGTAAGTTTCAGAACTCAAAACTTTTTTTGTTAGTCTAAAAACAGCTTCTATTGAAGCCAATCTGCCAAAACGACAGGTTGTGCTACTTTATGACGCACTAGTGTGGCTAAACAACGCCTGATTCGCACGCATAGTGTAAATAACGAGAGAGGGAAACAGGTCTACGCAGAAACCAAACAATAAAGATGGCTCCGAAGACGACAAAACACTTTGAATTTCCCTCCTTCTGATCCCAACATTAGGAAAGAGTGGATGAACTTTATTTTTAATGAAGATCCTTCCTTCATTTAATTTTACAGTGGATTTGTTTACAAACAAGCACAATTCGATGCAGGATTTTTTAGAGAGACTACAACTAAAAGACGATGCTGTGCGACTATATTGGATATGACAGGATTGTCACAACACACAAGTGTGAGCAGGGACGAGTGGGGTAAAATGAGAGATTTTTTTACCTTAAGAGACAGAAGTACAATAAAAGTATCTAAAGTAATTTCAGGATGTGTCCTGTCATTTTAAATTATCTGAATGTATCTAGATCAAACAGTTCTCAAAATATGGCTTCCTATAAAAAAAGTGCTCCTGTGGCTCAATTTGCCCCAGGTTAGGGGTAAGTTGACCCAAGTCAGTGGGTAAGATGAACCACCTCACTGAATCTGATTCAAACCCATGAAATTTTAAAGATCATTTACCTCTTTTACAAAACAAATGTAATAATCAAATTTAATTTTACAAACAGTCATAGTTCTTTTCTTACAGCTAACTTAAAATAAAACCAATTAAGTTTCATTTTCAATCTTTAATTTTTTTTTTTTTTTGCATTTCTGAAACAACATGTTGAACACTAAAGTTTTAACCTTCCCCAAAACAGACTAAACAGAGAGTTTGTTAAGTGAAAATAAACAAAAAACTGAATTAGAATGACGGAATAAATGTCACTGAAATGAATAAACATTTTAGTCAAAACATTCTTGGTATGGTAGATTTTCTGCAATGTCGAACAGGCCATTAGAAACTACAGGTGGAAAGATATATGACTATAATGTGGTGAAAAGCATCTTCTGGTTCTCAGTGAAGGATCTGGTACACTTGTACACTGTCCCTACCAAATAAACTACAAATAATATGTATATTTATGATAAAGTAAACCAGTTGCGTAATATCACATTAAAACACCAGTTTAACTTAACTTCAGTGCCTTATGGTGGGGTAAGTTAAAGTGTTGGCTCAACTTACCCCACAGCATTTGGCTCACTTTGCCCCATAGCTGGCATTTTAGGAAAAGCTGGCAAGCTTACCAATTCAGGCTAACATTTACCTAAATGATTTGCATGGTTTTATTGCTAAATCGTCTATGCATCGTAAATACTTTTAAGACCTGGATAAATTTGCTTTTATGTAACAGCCATTACATCTGTTATGCAAAAATTTTACTTTGACAAGCCAAAAACAGTTTTTAAAGTAAATGGGTGCCTTTCACTCCTCCCATGTGTCTCTCCTTTTCACAGTCTGGGAGAAATTATGTGTGATTCTAAAATGCATGGTCACGTGACAGTAAAAGTGTACAGTTGCCAAGATACTGGGGGTGGGTCAACTTACCCACTTGCTCAACTTACCCCACCCTCCCCTAACTGTTTTTATTATGTGGTCACTATTGCTTTGTCTGTTTGATATGCGTATTCATGTGGTTTTAACCTAAGTCATAGCAGTGTCCATCTGTGAAAAACTGCAAAACTGTTAGCCAATCATAGAAGTGGGCATTTATTGTACTTCCCACTGCTACAATCCGCCACGCCCATTCAAACAGAGTGTTCTGATAACCGCCATTTTTAGATTCATTCCTAATGTAAACTCTGAACGCTGATGTCAAAAATAAAAGAGCATATAGGAACATTGTGAAAATAGGGAGCAACTAATTATAAATCTTAACAGCTTGGCTCATGAATATTAATTAGCTGATGTTATATTCACCCTGTCACACTAACTGATTTGCAATCCATCTATCCATCAGACAAGAGTGTTTTTTTAACATAACCTCACTTTTGCTCTAAGTACTGTGGGGATTTGGAATGCCGAAAGCATCATGATTGAACACTTATTGATTAGATTACTACCTGTATTTTAAAAGACTCATTAATCTTCATGAATATGTATGAAGTGCACATAATTAGTGAGCGTAAATACAAAGCAAAAACATTTGCGCTCTCCCTGACCATAAACAATCCACTGAAAGGAGTAATTCACTCAAAAATGAAAATTTGCTCACCCTCAGGCCATCAAAGATGTAGATGAGTTTGTTTCTTCTTCAAGAACTGTTTTGGAGAAATTTCACTATATAGCACTTGTTCATTAAATGTATGTTCTGCAGTGAATGGGTGCCATTAGAATGAGAGTGCAAACAGCTGACAAAAATATCACAATAATTCACAAGTAATCAACACGACTCCAGTCCATCAATTAATATCTTGTGAAAAGCTGCATGTTTGTAATAAACCATCATTAAAACATTTTAATGATGAATTTGTTTATTACAAACATGCAGGCTTTTTGCTTCACAAGATGTTAACTTTAAAAGACTCATTAATCTATCAGCTGTTTGGACTCTCGTTCTGACGGCACCCATTTATTGCAGAGGATCAACTGGTGAACAAGTGATGTAATGCCTAATTTTTCCAAACTAATGAAAAAACTCATCTACATCTTTGGTGGCCTGAGGTTGAGTAAATATTCAGGAAATGTTCATTTTTGAGCGATCTATTCCTCTAAAGGTTTTTTGAAGGCTTTGAGAAATAAAACTAACTAAAGGAGGTGAAAAAATACATCTGAATCTCTCTTTTTTATATAACATACTGATTCGCATAGGTATTAATAGAGTGACTTTAAAAGAAAAAAGGAGTAAGGTCAGGTGATGGAATAAATGATGAAAGAGTGAAAATGAGAGCAGGGGAAGATCCTTTATAGCAGCAGCCAGATAAAAATAATTGCTTGCTGAAATGCGTAGAAAAAAGTCACCAGGGCTTTGGGAGGTGTTTCATACTAGAGCAATGGCTCTTGCCTCTCTAAAGGCATTATTCATTCACATTTGTTTGGTGGCTGCTGTCGCCTGAGAAAGCCTCAAAGACCGGCTCAGATCTCGCTCCGCAAGTCCCTTGACGTGAGAGCAGCACTTCCTTTTTCCAATAACACAACTCATTTAGAGACCTACGGGGCAAGGGAGATGGAAGAGTGCCATTTTTTCCACTTTCTAAAGAGGGGCATGACAAAACAATCCACTCTGGAAGTGTGCATGAATACATCTTCATTTAGGGAATCACTCCCCCAAGTAAAGGAACACATACTGTAAAAGACGCGAACGCAGCAGAAACAGAAATACAATTCAAGAGAGCTCTTAATCAGAAACTTCCATAAATAAACTAATAAGGGCAAGGCCTCAGACGGCACAGCCACAAAACCTCCCACTGAACGTCTGATACATGTTACACATGAAAATGATGGCATGGTTTACGCAACTACCAGGATTATGACTGCCTCAGATCACCCAAGAGAAAAAAAAAAACCTGTTAACACAAGGTACTAAGGTGGGTGATTTTAAAAATGAGCACTTTTTAGGAACATTTGCCAGGAAAGTGGAAAGAAATCTACAGTATATTTTGGTATCAATTAGTTCAGTTGAACCTAAAAATAACTCATAATCAAGACCCAAAGTGGAACAGATTTTATAGTGATAATTAAATACTTGGCTACGCAAAAAGATCCCACCAATATGATTATGTTTCAACATATATATGTATGTTCTGTCACTTCCAGAACAAAAATTTACAGATAATTTACTCACCCACTTGTCATCCAAGATGTTTGTGTCTTTCTTTCTTCAGTCAATAAGAAATTATGTTTCTTGAGGAAAAAAGTCAGGAATTATCTCCATATAGTGGACTTCAATGGTGCCTCCATGTTTAAACTTCCAAAATGCAGTTTAAATGCAGGTTCAAATGGCTCTAAAAGATCCCAGCCAAGGAAGAGAGGTCCTATCTGGCAAAACAATCTGTAATATTTGAAACAAATTAATAATTTATATCCTTTTAACCTCTAACGCTTGTCTGTCTGAACTCTGTTTTTTTCCGGTTCAATACAGTCAATACAGTTAGGGTATGTTGAAAAACTCCCATATCATTTTTTTCCCCCAACTTCAAAATCCCCCAACATCGCTGCATAAGTACCAATCTAGTGTTTACAAAGTAATGTAGGAGGATTTTGACGTTGAAGAAGAAAACGAGACGGGAGTTTTTCGACATACCCTAACTGCAGGGACGTTTCTAGGATTTGAAAACATCTGGGGCTAACGCCAAAACATCAGGGGCTAGTGATGGTGGATGGGAGCTCACATCATACTTACGTAAGATTTTGTTAGACACAGGTGGGTGAACCTGGATCCTACGTTTCTGGACTCCTTTTTAATGGTTAAATTTAATTTTATTTAAAAAACAACAACAACAACAACAACAAAATGGCTAATTAATTTAAACAATGAAACTTACAAAATTTATCGTCAATTTATCAAAAGTTAAGTTATGTTTAGGGCCCTATGAAATGTTTTTCTCACCTTATGCTTTATTGTTACCAAATTTGTTTTAGCATGTCTGCTTATTTGAATGCATAAAACAACTTTTATTTATTTCTACAACAGCCTTGTGAAATTCTGTGTTGTGTATTTAAAATTTTCTGGTTATCAAATAAAGGCATAAAATATACATTTATCTTTTAATTAATGAAAATTAATTTTTATTTTTGGCAAATAAAGGATGCGCTATTAAAAATTTAAAAGATGGAAGATATATTGTTTAACAAAGTTTCATTAATTTTTCAACAGTAGTAGTAGTAGTAGTAATGTATGTACGTACATTCTACTGAATGATAATAATATATTTCTGGCACAATGTCTACAAGCTAAACCCAAACTTTTTTTTTAATAGGTTGCCGTGAATATCGTTAAATTCTGTGAGTATATTACCTTGGTTTTAATCAAATGAAACAGTGAAATGCTCACGAAGTACTCTCGGAGCAAGTCTGGAGATGTTATTCATGCATTTTTTATGGCAGACGCTGAAATCACCGGGAGCGCCACGCGCGTCTGCACCATTCATTCATAAAGAGACACGCAGAACATGCAGGATTCATATTTAAATGGTATTTTGCGGCGTAATATTTACAGATACTAGTCCATATCGTGATTTGATTAAAGAGTAATGACCGGCTTTTGATTAATTCATTCAAACTTTGACAAATTCTGTAAATTTCTCGATAATCATAGGGCGATACAAAAACATTCAGGGCTAGAGAAAAATCTTTCGGGGCTCGAGCCCCAAATGATTAGCCCTAGCGATGCCCCTGCCTAACTGTATTGATCTGGATTACACAGACTACGCATGCGCATCGCAGAAACAAGACAAGACGAGCATTTGAGGTTAAAAAGTATATAAATTGTCCTTTCGTTTCGAAAATGACCGATTGTTTCACTAGATAAGACCGTTCTTCCTCAGCTGGGATCGCCATTTGAAGCATTTAAACTGCATTTTGGAAATTCAAACTTTGGAGCACCAGTGAAGTCCACTATATGGAGAAAAATTCTGGAATGTTTTCCTCAAGAAACATAATTTCTTATCGACTGAACAAAGAAAGACATTAACATCTTGGATGACAAGTAGGTGAGTAAATTATCTGTACATTTTTGTTCTGGAAGTAAACTCCTTTAATATGAACTGAGAATAAATGCTTTAGAAGTATTTTTCATTGTTAATTTATGCTAACTAATGTTAACAAATAAAACCTTACTGTAAAGTGTTACCAAAAAAAACCTTCTTAAATACTGTACAGCAATGACTTATATAAAGATTTAGACATAAATGAATGACAGTGTTTTGAAAAAAATCACAGTTTGACTTTATCCTCTCAGCTCGACTCTGAACAAACAGAAACTTCTGACAAGCACTGCTCTGTGCACTAAAGCATCTAAAGACTTTAAGAAAATATAAAAAAGGAAATACGTTCACACAAGCTACAGTTTGTACTGATAAAAAAGTACACTTCAACCCTACAAAAAAACCCCTTTGGATCTCAAAGCCTCAAATAAGTAGATTCTTGAAAGAAGCATTCAAGACAAAAGTGTATTTCTAAAACACAAGTGCTGCTTTTCATCATATATTATTTATACATGTCTGTTGGTACATATTGAGTTTTACTTGAAAGGCTGAGGAAGAGGTGTTATCTTCAGAGGGGAAAACACAGAGAAAAAAGCATGAAAAAAGAGAAGGTGAAAAATAAAACTGACAGTTTTCCTGTGTGCAGGCCAGCATGCCTTGCTCACCAGTGCCCAGTAAATTACTGGCCAGCCAAGCAGAAAAGAGGAGAGAGATTCGGAGGTGAACATCACCTGTCTCTGGACATATCTCCAAAGCCAGTCGTAAATGAAGTGGACAACTGTCTGGTTATTCTTCTCGCACGGGCGCACTCCATCCGAGGAATTCAAGGCCGCCTTCGCACTGCAATCAAACTTTTTTTTCCCTTCCCGCTGAGCCCTCCACCTGCCTCTTGGATTAATCGGAAATCCCCCCGAAAGTACCACCCCTTTATCCTCAAGCCAAGCAAGCTGCTGGCGTGAAAACGCCCACCGATTCGTTAATGTAAAACTGTGAAATGACAGCCCAGCCACATACCACGCGATTCTGAAAATGCAAGACATAATTAATTTAAAAATAAATAACATACACAAAAAAAAGGAGGTGAGCCACTCTCGTTCAAACATCTTGACGCTGTAAAAAAAAAAAAAAAAAATCACACCTCTATTTCAGTCCACAGCTATTAGTCACCTCATCTAAAATTGGTGGAGTCAGCATATTATAAGACATTTTTGATTATAATTTTATAAAAAAGTTATCATGTGTGATGTGTGTGTTCTGTTGTCAGGCCAGATGGACTCCCATGAGACCCTCTTCACCAGGTGTAAGTGTGTGTATGTGTGTGTTGAGATGTGAGTCTCCAGAGAGACACTTGAGACATGTGGCTCTACCAGTGAAGAGACATCTTAAAATCTAGCATCTACAGAAGGGCTGTCTAGAGACACTTATCCCTCCTCTCCCCTCTATTCCTCTTTTTTTCTTACTCGTCAAATCATCACTTCCCTAAGATCCTTGTAAGTGACATGATGATCCACTAATTTCAAGAGAGGTTTCATCATCATTTGACAAAATGATGATGCATTTCAGCTCAATCATATTGGATCTCGCAACTCATAACACCACGGAAAGAGAGCAGGTCTGTTTCTGCATTTCAGCTTTTCTTTCTTTCCAAACAGAGCTAAACATTTATGACCGGAACTCACTGTTTTAATTGTATTATACAGGTAATTAGTGGTTGTAGAATGTATTGACACCCCAGGTTAGCATGAAACATAACACACATTGGCACAGGCTGGAGACAATGTTTATACAGGGTACAATTTTTACAAAAAAAAAAACATATACAGCTACAGTTGAGGTCAAAAGTTTACACACACCTTGCAGAATCTGCAATATGTTAATTATTTTCCCAAATAAGAGGGATCATACAAAATGCTTGTTATTTTTTATTTAATACTGACCTGAATAAGATATTTCACATAAAAAAAATATATATATTTGCATATAGTCCACAAGAGAAAAATATAGTTATAAAAATAACCCTATTCAAAAATTTACATACACTTGGTTCTTAATACTGTGTTGTTACCTGAATGATCCACAGCTCTTGTGTGTGTGTGTGTGTGTGTGTGTGTGTGTGTGTTTTTTTTTTTTTTTTTTTTGTGACAGTAGTGAAATGACTCCCTTGTTTGTCCTGAACAGTTAAACTGCTCGCTGTTCTTCAGAAAAATCCTTCAGGTCCCACAAATACTTAGGTTTTTTTTTTTTTTTTTTTTTTTTTTTTTTAGCATTTTTGTGTAGTTGAACCCTTTCCAACAATGACTGTATGAGTTTGAGATCCATCTTTTCACACTGAGGACAACTAAGAGTCTCATATGCAACTATCACAGAAGGTTTAAATGATCATTGATGCTCCAAAAGGAAAAACAATGCATTAAGAGCTGGGGGTGTGAAAACTTTTGGAATTTGAAGATCAGGGTAAATAAAACTTATTTTGTCTTCTGGGAAACATGTAAGAATCTTCTGTAGCTTCTGAAAGGCAGTACTAAATGAAAAAATATGCTATTTAGGCAAAATAAGAAAAATGTACACATCTTCATTCTGTTCAAAAGTTTACACCCCGGCTCTTAATGTATATTTTCTTTCCTTTTGAAGCATCAGTGAGCGTTTGAACCTTCTGTAATTATTTCGGTAAAATAATTAACATTTTGCAGATTCTGCAAGGTGTATGTAAACTTTTGACCTCAGTATATACAGTATGTATAACAGACAGTCAAATATTTTTGCAATACAAAACCACAAAGCGGAGCTGCATAAAGAAATATGGCCATGACACACAAACATCCAAAAACACACACACACACACATTACTGTATAGCACTGTATCACATAGTACATTAAGATTTTTAAAAGGACATTCATACTTTTAATTCAACAAAGGTGCTACATTGATCAAAGGATATTAAAAAAATCCATTAAAAATATTTTAAAATTATTTAATTGTATATTGCCAAATGCAAGCCCACAAGATCAGAATCATCATCTCAATCCACCTCAGAAGCTGCACAAGGATATTTTAACCACATCTGCTCAAATTTACAGTTGTATTTTTAGCAGCGCTGCACACTTTAACAAAAAAAAATTCAGATAAGAAAAACAAAGATCATTAAAAAGTGACAACAAACACAAGTTAAGCACATTAATTATCTTAATCTATTTTTGTTTCTCTTACTTAGAGTATTTTACTTCCCTTTAATTGTATGAAACTTTTTTTCTCCAGATCGAGTCAAATTTAAATTACATTTCTTCTTGTAAAAATATTTCTTCTTTGCCAGCTTTTTTAATTTCTCGAATGTATTTCATATTTAAACTTTCTTTCTTGCGCAAATTGCTTCTGCACAGCTGTTGCAAGATGGTTATAATAGTTTCCACTTAAATGTTCTTAACTTAAACGTGTCTTCAAAAATTGGCTTGCACACTCAGGCACACACACACAAATGCATTTAAAAAATGTACATTTTGTTCATGTCCATCAAACATCACCTTATCTCTAAAGCAACTTAAATTACACTGCTTGTAAGCAAAATTAAGTGCTTAACTCAAGGTCAAAACAGGCCAAAACTGAGCTTAAAAAATGGCTAATGTTGGTTTCCCAACATTAGCCATTTTTAGGGGCAGCCGTGGCCTAATGGTTAGGGAGTCTGGCTTGTAACCAATAGGTTGCAGGTTCAAGTCCCAGGTCCAGCGGGGGAGTGAATAACCAGTGCTCTCTCCATCCTCAATTCAGGTGAGTCGTGGTTTTGAGTGAGTGCCTGAGTGAGTCCCCGGGCACCACAACAATAGCAATATGGCTGCCCACTGCTCTGAGTGTGTGTGTGTGCACTTGGATGGGTTAAATGCAGAGCACAAATTCCGAATATGGGTCACCAAACTTGGCCTCACGTCACATCCTTTCCTATATTAATGGAAATCTTTTCTAAACTTAATAGAATTTCAAGTGACATTATTTACAAGGGTAAACTATGATTTCATATGATTTTCAACTATAAAAACCATTGTGAAGTGTCCTTGGGTTTTGAGTAGCATTACAGAAAAAAAAATAATATATTATTACTAAAAGTTCGCTCTACAATAGACCTCATTTTGTCCCTCAGCTTCAGTTAAATTCATCAGACATCACACACAAGGTTTCTGTGCTCAGATTTTTGTAAACACCTTCTGCGTGCAGCATTTCAGACTGCATCGATTTTATCCTCGCACGCATTGTGGTTAATATGCCAGTTTACAAAGTGACCTTGCAGGAATCCATCATCGTTAAGCCACTGAGATAAGGCCTTCAACCGCAGGCCAGACCTAAGAAGGCCAGCTAAGAACTGACACCACACCACACTCACTTCATGAAGCCTTACTCTGAACAAAACCTCAATCACAATTGTATAATGCATCATTCAAGGATCAATTGTTGTGACAGCCTCGCTGTTTGGGATCACATCTATGTAACTGGTTGGAAAAACACGGGTTTGATAAGTGTTTAGAAGGCAAATTCTTTTATTCCTGCTTAAAAAGCTGGCTAATGCTAGTCTAGCCATATGGATCGATCAGCATGGTCTGATAAAGTGGGATGATCAAGACAGTCTTTCTAGTTAAGAAGACTTCTAGGACACAAGCACACCACCATCCAAAGCACAACATATTCTTTTCAGGAATATTCTTCTAGATTAGCATTTTCTGAAAGAAGTATCAGTGCTTGCAATGCAGCAAATTAATAGCGTTAAAGATTTAGCTAAGCTTGGGTTTTAGGCATCAGTTCTGCTTAAATGAAATGCTGAATCAGAGCTGGTTTGCTCTTGTCATGACACTCAGCCGTGTCTTGTTTTCAGTCAGTTCACAAGTATGAAAATGTAGACACTGTGAGGCAACTGAATAAAAAATAATACAAACTCCCAATACTGACTGTTTTTCTCAGAATTGCGTGATTTAAACTCACAATTGTGAAATATTGGGCCCTATCACGCACCGGCGCAATGCGGCGCCAGGCGTGACGCAAGTGTTTATTGCTAGTTTCAGCCTGACGCAGTTATCATTTTCACGTCCTGGGCCACGCCGTTTAAATAGCGAATGCATTTCTGCCCATTTGTTCGCCCATGGGCGTGCTGGTCTGAAAAGGAGGTGTGTTCAGGTGCATTGTTGGCACGTAGACTGGGCTATTGACCAACTAAAATCCTGGTCTAAAGTCAATGGCAAAATATTTTTTTAAAGATCGCGTTAGTAATATGCGCCTGTAGGCAGGTGTACAATGCACATACACTCTGCTTATTACACACACAGGGACAGCAGTGCCATGCGCTTCAGACCATGTGCTTAGATCGTTAAAATAGGGCCCATTAAGTCAGGATATAAACTCACAATTGCAAGAAATAGACATGATTGCAAACAATTTTTCTTGCAATTCTAAATTTGTATCTCGCAATTCTGACTTTTTTCTCACAGCTAAGTTTATATCTCGCAATTCTGTCTTTTTTCTTGCAATTCCGAGTTCATATTTTGCAATTCTTTTTTTCTTGCAGTTCCGAGTCTATATCTTGAATTTCTCTTTTTTCTCACAATTCTGAGTTTATATCTCGCAATTCTGACTTTTCTCTAGCAATTCCGAGTTTATATTTCTCAATTCTGTCTTTTTTCACGCAGATGCGAGTTTATATCTCATAATTCTGAATATTTTCGCAATTCCGAGTTTATATCTTGCAATTCTGACTTTTTTCTCACAGTTCCGAGTTTATATCTTGCGATTCTTTTTCTTGTAATCGAGTTTATATCTCGCAATTCTGATTTTTTACTCACAATTCAGAGTATATATCTCGCAATTCTCTTTTTTCTCGTAATTCCGAGTTTATATCTCGCAAATTCAATTCAGATTTTTCTTCTCACAAATGCAAATGCAATTCTGACCTTTTTCTAGCAATTCTAACTTTTTTTCTCACAATTCCAAGTTAATATCTCGCAAATGTTTGTATCTTGCAATTCTGACTTTTTTTTTTTTTCAGAATTGTGAGATATAAAGTTCAGAATTGTGAGATCGCAATTGTGAGTTATAAAGTCCAGCTCTGAGGGGGGGAAAAGACTGGTGTGCTCTGAAAGTTGCGAGTTTATAACAATTCTGACTTAACTCACAACTGCATGTCATGAAGTCAGAATTGCGTGATACAGACTCGAAATTCTGAGAAAAAAAGTAACTCACAACTGCGAGTTTATTATCTCACAATTCTCAGAGAAAAAAGTAAGAATTGCGAGTTTGCATCTCGCAATTCCAAGTTTATATCTTGCAAATCTGACTTTTTTCTTAGAGTTTATATCATGCGATACTAACTTTAAAACTCACAAGTATGCCTTACAATTCTGAAAAAAAAACTCAGAATTGTGAGACGTAAACTCGCAATTGCAAGAAATCCGAATTATGAGATAAAAAGTCGCAATGACTTTTTTTTTTATATTATTTATTCAGTGGTGGAAACAAGCTTCATGACAGATTAAGACCTTTATTGCATCCCATCCAATAAATAAAAAATAAATAAATAAACAAAATCCAATGATGACCATTCAAAACAAAACAATTAAAATGATCTACAAATGAGTAAATTAATACTTCGGTTTAGGGGTTTTAAAATTCAGAACATTTCAGCAATATCAGTACATTGTTGCACGCACTGTAATTAAAACATCCATTCAGCCTTCAGTTATCACCAAATCTATTCAGCCCTACCTTCACTTCTTATCATTATTTGCTGACACACATGTTGATTGGCTCTGACCTTGTGTGATAAACTAGGACAGGGTAAAATCTGGAAACCTGAACACTTTCCCTCTGCATTTTAGCACTCTTCAGACTAATGGAGGTTTTAATCTCCCATTAAATGTTTAATGTTTCATTTCCGCAGCCGTGACTGGTGCGGTACGGAGGGGGCTGATTAGACAGCAATACCAGCGGGTGCCATTAAACACGACTATTGGCCTGGTTTTAGGTATCAGAGTACAATCTGAAAACAGAGACGCCGCCGGTCTCTCAGTTGTGGAAACCGTGAAGGTCATTACTGTAATGCGCAAGGAAGCGCACACCCGTCCCGATGGATGAACCTCAGCGGAGGGAACAAGCCACAGTGGACCAAAAATGCCATTTCCGCATACGCTTAAAAAATGAGAGGCCGTCTCAGCATACGCCACTACAGGGATCATAACTGTTAGCAGGAAATAATTGCAGTAATTAGTGTTAGGCCACACATAATGAGAACTCTAATTGATGTTACAATGGGATATTACCTTAGGCCACTTCCAGCTGACCTAATAGTCTGGGTTTTGCACTCAAAAGGACAGTTTTTGAGATGTGACAGAGGACAAACGGTCCTTATAGTGACGAATGTGGGCAGCAATACGTTTAACCCTTGAATGCAAGAATGTTTCGGCAATCGTTTTTACATATATTTGGGTCTTTAGCGACCCAGAACGTATATCTACCTCAGATGATTCTCTAAACTGCCCAAGTACTATAAAACACTCCTGATATTTTAATAACAACTGCAAATTTTTTTACACATATTTCTCTATCTGTTGGAACTTGTCATATTGTTGATAATGAATACATTAAGGAATACTAAGAAGATGGGAAAAAATGAATGAGGGAAAAGGTTGTGAATGGCGTTCTGGGTTACTACATCTAAGGGTTAAATGCACAAACTTCAACGCATAAAAAAACAGAAGCCGACACAGATGGTTAGCTGATTGGTTGCACGCACGGATCTCTCATGTTTAGCATATAATATCTCTTAAAACAGTTCAATTTAAACTAGCTTTGAGAGCACACAGTCCTCAGTATACAATTAAGATCATATAAATACCAGCAATTACTCGGAGGACAGATGGCACGCACCCACACACAAATAAACGCGCAAAAAACACACACGCACAGATGCCGCCGTTCCCCCGCCATCAAACGCAGCATGCCAGCGCCCCGAGGATCAGGGTGTGTGTCAGGTCCATGGCAAACAAACAGCTGTTGGACACACGGGTCTTATTTCAGCCCTACTGTGGACCGGAGTGGTTATTTGTGAGAGACGAGCCTTGGCCCATCGCGATATCGCAGTGCCAACCCGCTGTGGGCGAGCACAGAGTCTGTCTACCTGAGACAAGGCACCAAAACACCCCTCGACACATCATCATGTGACTCTTCTGCAGGCAGTGGAGCGGCACTGTCATTTGGCTGCAGCTACACAGGAAAAAACATCATCCATATGTTCTATATTAATGCATGGTTGGCTTCTTCATTTTTTTGCTTTCTATTTTTCTCCCGACTAGGTGTCTCTCTGCTGTTTTATTCATGTGGCTGACACTGAAGAATGATTTTTAAAAGTGAGTTATGTACAGAGATGAGCAACATGTTCTTTCAATGACTAGGAATGTAATCACCCTTATGCCACTCAAAAACACAACTGTTTCTTGTGGAACACAAAAGAAGTTACCCTGCAAAATGTCCAAGCTGCTCATGAGGAAAATCTCCTAAAATGAACATATGCATTATACTCCAGGTGTTCTAAATTTATCTTGCTTATATATATATTTATACAGCAGTTCTTTCTGGTCCTTGAATCTGATTGGCTGAGAGGAGTGCAATATTCTAGTGATAGTGTAACTTCAATCGTTTCACCGTTTGTTTCACTCTGCTTGTGGTATTTCTCACAGCGAGTGTCATGGTGAATGCCAAAATCCCCCAATGTAATAATACTGTTTTTCTAAAGCAGATTTGAATTTGTGGTGGAAGGAAGTAGTTGGCACAAAAGAAGGTTTTTGAAAACACTCAATTGGTGTTTTTTATGTATTTACACACTTGTGCCATCGAACTGTTGTATAAACGTAATATCACACTCGTAGCCGTGCAATATCGCTGTATATCGGCACGCTGTGATTACTTGCAGCACAAGGCTTCTGTGGCTAAATCACAGCCATGCTAATGTACAGCCATATTGCACTGCTACTCATGTGGTATTTCTCATATATAAAATAAAAACGAAACACTGTTTATTAATGGATTTATTAGTGCTGTCAAATGATTAATCGTGATTAATCGCATCCAAAACATTTTTCTTAAATATATGCATGCATGTGTGTGCATTTAAATATATACATAATAAATATGCATAGTACATACACATATATTATGTAAACGAGAACTTATTTTTATTTTGGATGTGATTACTCACGATTAATTGTTTGACAGCACTAAGATTTATTAATAATAAAAAATTATATCTAAAAAATCTATTTAGTAATCAATTTATTAATAATAAAATAAGTATTTATTACTAATAAAATTAATTTACTTCCCACAGTTTTCTTGCAAAAATTGTCTTGCAAATATACATAAAATATACATATAAATAATATAAATATACATAAAAACCTTAACCAATTCTGAATTTACCAAAATGTACACATATATTTACATAACCAAATAAACTGAAATATTTCTGTATAAATCAGTGGGAGTGCATTCAAAATAATCACAGATAATCTCAACTCACTGTCTAACTTGGAAGGCTGATACAGTATCTGGAGTATTTGTGTTTGCTAACCACTAGACCACAGCTCCAACCACAATCGTTTTTTGTGTTTTATTACTCATACTTATCTGATCTCCCGTCTTGTTGTACAACAGAATCATGCTCTTTTAATCTCCTATTTTAGAAGCTGTTTTGAAATCAGTTACTCATACAGTGATCACAACATGGGTCCTTCATCACAGGTCCTTCATGCTCAACACTTTACAGTGCGATTTCCCTGTAGACTGAGGATATTAACAAGGCATGACACGGAAGCCTGATTCCTGATTCCAGTCCAATAATAAAGCCTTTATCGTGGCCTTGTGTTTTCCAGCAGTCTGGCCATGAACGCCGCAGAGAAGAACGTAATTAAGGAGTCACTTTGTGGCTCTCGCAGAGAGAAAGCGCTTCTAAGATGTCAATTGCACGGTTAGTTAGTCGGTCTGGGGAAATGCTACGCTTCCTAAATACGAAAGAATCGCTCTGGGATTTGCCTGTGTCTGTATGTGTGTCCACACATGTGTGGTAATGTGTGTGGGCACTTCTGTGTTTGCATGTATGTGTGAATGAGAGTCAGTGTGACTCCCTGTATATTCATGCCGTGCATGTGAGAGTGTGTATCTGCCTTCCTCTTGGTGTCCATGTGTTCGCATTCCCTACAAGTTTGATCTGTGGGATGTAAATTTAAACAGTGGGAATTAAACAGCTTCAGTCGATTGCTGTAATGTGAGAATAAATATCCATTCATTGGACACACCGTATCAACTGGTCTCTGTTTGTCAGCATGCTATAATTTGTCTGTCCTCTCTTTTAAGTCCTTATCCATCACCATTTTTTTCAAGAACCAGAATGTCATAGTAACCACTAAACAACCCCACTGCCACACCCTAGCAACCACTAAAACACCCTAGCAACCCCATTGAAATAGGTTAAAACACTTTACAAAACAAACTACAACACTTAGCACCTACTAACAAAACCCTAACAACCCAACAACATGCTAAAACACCCAAAACACTTCAGAATCCACACTGCAGCAACTTGGCAACCATCCAAAATACTCTAGCAAGTGCAACAGGCTAAAAACCTTCAAAAAACTCCCCTGCAAAACTCCAGCAACCACCAAAGCCACCCTTACGATCATGCAGCAACACGATAAAACACTAAAGCACTTTGGAAACCAAATAAAACATTCTAGGAACTGCTTAGAAACATGTTAGAAACTTTAACAACCTCACTGCAACACCCTAGTAACCACATAGTAATATGTTAAACACACTAACCACTCTGCAACACCTTGGCAACCACCCAAAAATATACTAGAAAGGACTTAGCAACATGCTAAAAACCTTTACAATCCCACTGCAAACACAAAACACTAACCACACTGCAACACCTTGGCAACCACCCAACATACCCTAGCAACCACTTAGCAACATGCTAAAAACCTTAACCATCCCAATGCAACACCCTAGCAACCACATGCTAAAAACTTTAACAATCCAAGTGCAACACCCTATAGCAACTACATAACAACTTCCTAAACACTCTAACCACCCTACAACACCTTGGCAACCACCCAAAATATCCTAGCAACCACTTAGTAACATGCTTAAAACCTTAACAACACCAATGCAACACCCTAGCAACTACATGCTAAAAACCGTAACAATCCTTGTGCAACACCCTAGCAACCATATAACAACATCCTAAACAACCACTTAGTAACATGCTAAAAACCATAACAACTCCAATGCAACACCCTAGCAACCACATACTAAAAACTTTAACAATCCCTCTGCAACCACAACCACTCTAACCACTCTAGGCACCTTACAACACCTTGGAAACGACCCAAAATAACCAAGAAACCACTTAGTAACATGCTAAAAACCTTAACAACCCCCATTCAACACCCTAGCAACCACACTGCAACACCTTGGCAACCACACAACAACATGATAAACACTCTAACCACCCTACAACACCTTGCCAACCACCCAAAATACCCTAGCAACAGCTTAGCAACCACACAACAACAATCTAAACACTCTAACCACCCTACAATGCCATGGCAACCATCCCAAATACCCTAGCAACCACTTAGTAATATGCTAAAAACCTTAACAACCCCAATTCAACACCCTAACAACCACCAATACCACCTTAACAATGACGAAGCAACATGCTAAACACTCCAACCACACTGCAACACCTTGGCAACCACACAACAACATGCTAAACACTAACCACCCTACAACACCTTGAAAACCACCATCAAATACCCTAGAAACCACTTAGTAACATGCTAAAAACCTTAACAACCCCAATGCAACACCCTAGCAACCACATAGTAACATGCTATACACTCGATCCATCCTGCAACACCTTGGCAACCACCCCAAATACCTTAGCAACCATATAGCAACATGCTAAAACACTAAAAAAACACTTCAGGACACCTTTGCAACTGCACTACAAACCCTTGGCAACCACAAAACAGTATTAGCTTATTAAAATATAAACATAAACTTTTTTTTTTTCATTTCAAACAGTAGTTGTTCACCTGGCTCATAAGGCAACTAATGCATATACACATGGCAATAGGGAGGAATAATTAGCATAGAGTAAAAAGTTGCAGCCAGACACTGCTGCGAGTTGATTCCTGCGGAGCCAGTGACTAAGATGCACAGCAGCGACGCGGCACCGCCTGCGAAAACAGTCCCTGGCCTGGATCCCCGGCCTCCCCCCCTCCCGGTATGTGCTGCCACACGCCTGTGATTACTCCTAGTGTGAGATTGGCTGGAATTAGCCGTGGTGTAATTACTCCTGATGTGCTGCAGAGGGATCAGCCGGAAAATGCGGTTATTCCCACCAGTGTGGAACGGGAATTAGGTGAAGTGTGGCGCCGCAGAGGTGTTGCACTACATATGTGTGCGTGAGGTGGTCGAGGCGAGAGGGAACTGGCCCATCTGTGTGATTAGATGGAGAACAACACACCATTAGAGGTCAGGGGCTCCAAGGCTCTCAGCCATAGCAGGTGAGCCAGTGGATCATTACAATACGACGTGTTCCCAAAACAACTCTAGAGAGAAAGCGGTAAAATAACATTGGAGGAACCTAAATTAATTACCAAATTACCAAAACACAATTTTCAGTTTCGGTTTTCTACAAAACTTTAATGTTAGTTTTGTTGTTTTAGCAGCAAAAGGCATTTCAATGCATCACTAACAGTAAGAGTAATCATTCTCAGAAAGACGCAGCAAACAGATGCAAAAACAGCTGTGGTTAGCATCATTCCCTCATCTAGATAGGAGTGTGTGAGCATTAGTGCTGTAAAATGTCAAGCTTTGATGTGCACGCGCTCGACGCACGCTTTTGAGATTGCGGGTGGTGTGGATGTGAGAGAAAAGAAGATAAGGAGATGTAAATGTCAAGTGCTCTGCCGAGTGAGGGCTTTGATCCCAACCGGGATCTGTGTACCTGAGATTACCCTCCTCTTCATAGCACACACCCGCTCTGCCGTGACCAACAGACCTAGGCCATGGTGGTTAGAAAATTGTGAGAAAGCCATCCGCAGTGTTGGAGCAGCGACAATGGAACTGTAGCTCCAAGACAATTGTAATTTGAAGCTGTTAAACCACAGTGAAGATACTATTTAGAAAAAGTAGTTAGCTTAATACATGCTACTCTGTAATGACACAATGCATGATTTAATCAAGCTGCATTTTTGCTGGCACAAAAATAATGAGGAGTTCTGAATGAATGACTCTCTGAGGATGACAGTGCCACTTCAAATGCTAAATATGTACTAAATATAACAGAAACTACATTACCAAGCCAAAACTAATTCAACATATTGTTCATTGACTTAGATGAATTAACCTTTTTTTCTGTCTTCATTTACATTGTCTATCCAATGATGAATCATACTTTACAACGCTACATTTGAGAAATAGAACCATTTAGTATGAAACCAATCAGCGGAATAAATCAGACTTTCCCAGGCTGCTATGCAAAAGTTTGGGGTTAGTAAGAGATTGATTATTTGATTCATTACTCATAATGTAAAAATGTTTTTTTCAAAAACAATAAACACTCTTACAGACACAAAACTTTTGAACAGTAGTGTATGAGAGAGAAAAGCTCCATTTTTCCTTCCAACATTAAAAGATCAGTTCAATTCCTGAATAAAAAATTCCTGATAATTTTCTCACCCCCATGTCATCCAAGATGTTAATGTCTTTCTTTCTTCAAAAAATTCTATACATATTTCTATATTCTATATAAATTGCATTCTCTCCTCCAACCTTAAAATCATCTGACATAGTTGTTTTAGCTTTTTTTGTAAAGAGCGTTTGACTTTCTTAGCACATTCACTTTGGGTCGGCATTTCCGCCCATCACGGGTGACTTTTCCAACATGATTACGTAATGAGGTTGAGCTAGTGCAAGATGAGCATTTGTGGTTAAAAAGTATATAATTTTGAGGAAAATGACCAATCGTTTTGCTAGATACAAGACCCTAATTCCTTGACTGGGATCGTGTAAAGCCCTTTGAAGCTGCATTGAAACTACAATTTGGATCTTCAACCTATGGCTCCCATTGAAGTCCACTATATGGAGAAAAATCCTGGAATGTTTTCTTCAAAAACCTTAATTTCTTTCGAGTGAAAAAAGAAAGACATGGACATTTTGGTTGACATGGGCGTGAGTAAATTATCAGGAAATTTTTATTCTGGAAGTGAAGTAATCCTTTAAGAACAGTCATGTACTGTTTGGTGAGGCTACATGGCTACTGGATAAGAAATAATAAATGTCTACCACAAGAGCTACTCTACACTGAAAGCCATTACTGGAAATCTTACATAACCGTTGCTACTTTTACTTCACAAAGCTGTCTAGCACTCTATTAGCATTCCCTTCCATCTCAAAGATAGCTGCTCAGCCTGTGGAGAACCCTGAGAAGTATGTGATTTGGAATCTGCCATCTTTCCTCACAGAACTTTTTTGGACCCAAACACACATACACTCATCCGACTTAAAGTTTGAAGTGCCCCAAGCAAAGAACAGCCTGTGCGCTACAAAAAAAATCAGACTTAATATATAGAATGATCTCTTATTAAAAAAAGACGACTTTTTATTAAAAAGACAAACCAAAGGCATCAGGCTGACAGATTTTTTTTTTTTTTACAAAAACCTTGCTAAGAACACTTTATCAGGGCATACCAGTGGGGAACAAAACGAGGGCGGAAGAAGAGCAACTCTTTTTTTATTAAATCTGTTCCTAGCCAGACATGTGGATATCAAACTAAGCACAGCCGCTTTAGTTCTCCTCTACAGGGGGATAGAAACCAGGTAAACCCTTCTTTATCTGTCAAACGACACAGGACACAAAGAGAAAGAGAACAAGAGCTCTGGAATTCTCGAATCAAAGTAACAGCTCGCTCAACCGAGCAAACAATTCAAAGGAATCGTATTGTCTATCTTGTTATCTGGAGTTACCACAGGGTGGTCTTTTCTTCTGGCAAAGCTCTACATATTGAAAGGTCTCTCCTTTTCCGGTTGAAGACCCCAAGAAATTCTTTCATGTTTTGATGTATTGCCTATTAAAACAGGAAGTGGGAGGGAATTATTGAAGGCTTAGCCAATAAGCTTTAGACCTGTACCAGAGCTGACAATTTACCATTAAGATAAACAGGAATAAATTGCTTTTTTCAGGTATTACAGACCTTATGTTATGGTTGAAGATCAACAGTATAGACACACTCTAAAAAATTGGGTCCATTGGGTCATTTTATTGGGTTATTTTTAAAATTTTTACCCAGGTGCTAGGTCATTTTTTTAACCCAAATGTTGGGTTCAACTTGTTGGTCATTTTATAGGGTTATTTTTAAGATTTTGTACCCAGGTGCTGAGTACACTCTTAAAAATAAAGGTGCTTTAAAAGGTTCTTCACAGCGATGCCATAGAAGAACCATTTTTGGTTCCACAAAGAACCATTCAGTCAAAGGTTCTTTAAAGAACCATCTCTTTCTTAACTTTTTATAATCTGACGAACCTTCTTTCACCACAAAGAACCTTTTGTGAAATGTTAAAGGTTCTTTAAGAAACCATTTAGATAAAAAGTTTCTTTTATGGAATCTAGAGCACCTTTATTTTTAAGAGAGTAGTTTTTCTGTAACTAAATTGCTGGGTCATTTTTAACGCTGTTTTTTTTTTCCTACCCAACTGCTGGGTTAAGCCTGTCTCTGATGAAAAAAAACCCAGCTGCTGAGTTAGTCAGAGCGGAGGCTTTTTGAGTCCTCTACAGGAGAGAGCGGTTCTCTGGTGCACTTCTTCAGCGAAATAAAGGTCTGTATGCATTTTATTTCATTTCTGAAGTCTTTACTGTGCTATAGATTATCTTATTTTACGCAACAAACAAGGACGAGATGTCAGTTAGCTGTGTTAGCAGTGCTCACTTCGCATGATGGAAACGCCTTTTGCCTTGCATAAAATAAATGGATTTTATTTGTTATAGTACTGAGTTGAATTTAATTTGATGTTAAAATATGTGCTCTACTGTCAGTACTGTTTGTTTATGGGCAGGTTTTGGAGTCAGTCACACCATCTTTTAGCTATGAGTGAAACACAAGTCCGTGGTCTGAAGTTCGCAGTTACCCCAGCGAACAGCAGCCCTTTATCGGCTCAGACTTTGGCAACACACCGGCACTATTTAATTAGAATTAGGGCTATTTGGTTATAAAGCGATTACAGAGAACGGTTGAATACACTAAAATCAAAATGCTACTTGTTACATTATGTCTAAAATGCTTGTTAAACATGTTTAAATGCATGTAATATTGTAAATTATGCTGTATTCACCCAAATAAATTAAATTTGTCTTGTATTTAATGTGTTCTGCTTAATAATAAATGTTCAATTTTTTGATTATTGCTGTTGCCTCTTGTAATTTTGTGTTCCAGTCCATTTTAAGCCAACAATATAATAATTTTTAAACAATAGTTGACTTAAATAAAACAACCCAGCATGTTAAAAACATTTAACCCAACCAGCTGGGTCAAAATAACCCAGCATGTGTTCTGTCCAATATTTACCCCACGCTGGGTTGCCAAATTACCCAAGTTGGGGTGTTTTTAACCCAGCATTTTTTAGAGTGCAGGAGGAGAGACATATTATTCTAGAGAGCATTTGATTGGACAAAAATCTCTGTAGTGCAAAACTTTTACAAGTAAACTAGGACACAATGGTCTCAACACTACTGTGCAAAAGATTCAGGTTAGTATTTATTTTTCATACATTTGACTAAAAATACAGTTAAAACAGTAATATTGTGACATAATATTAGGATTTTAAATAACTGTTGTCTATTTTAATACATTTTAAAATATAATTAAAGAAGTCCACTTCCAGAAGAAAAAATTACAGATAATGTACTCACCCCCTTGTCAAGATGTTCATGTTTCTTTTTTCTTCAGCCATAAAGAAATTATGTTTTTTGAGTTAAACATTTCAGGATTTTTCTCCATATAATGGACTGGTATGGTGCCCTGATTTTGAACTTCCAAAATGCAGTTTAAATGTGGCTGTAAACGATCCCAGCCAAGGAAGAACGGTCTTATCTAGCAAAACGATCGGTTATTTTCACCGCTAGATAAGACCCTTCTTCCTCGGCTGGGATCGTTTACAACCGCATTTGGGATTGTTTGAACCCATATTTAAACTGCATTTTGGAAGTTCAAAATCAGGGCACCATACCAGTCCATTATATGGAAATAAATCCTGAAATGTTTCCCTCAAAAAAACATAATTTCTTTATGGCTGAAGAAAGAAAGACATTAACATATTGGATGACAAGGGGTGAGTACATTATCTGTCCATTTTTGTTCTGGAAGTGGACTTCTCCTTTAACTCCTGTGTTGGCAACGCTGAATTTTCAGCAGCCATTACTAAAGGCTTCAATGTATTTAAGTATTGTTACTGCTGAAAGCAGTTGTGATGCTTAATATTGTTGTGGAAATTGTGTTACTTTTTGTCATAATGTTTCAATGAATAGAATGTTCAAAAAAACATTTATTAAAACATTAATTAATGCATCTTTCCTGAATAAAAGTATTTTTTTAATACACAACAATCTTAAAATTAAACTCAACCATTAAACTCAAACTTTTGAACAGCAGAGTAACATATATTGACTAAAAGTCACAAAAGTCTTTTTTTATAATGAGGTCTTTAAAGACACTTTTTTTCCTCTACAAAGCTATTAATCAACCTGATAAAGTCACCGTCAGACTGCTAACACAAAAACGGAAAGCATCCACCATGTTCACACGCACAAACTTGCAACACACATTAACCGAGTGTCTGACAAGCCAGCTGACAGCTGCATCATTGATCACACACACATTTTGTAGAATAACTGCATCCTCTAACTGGAGTCCCACATCCTGTACGGCAGTCTGCTTTCCTTCACTGAACCACTCGCTGGCTGCCGAAGAGACACGAGCCATTACAGACATTAATCGCCTTGATGCATGGAGTGAAGCAAAAGCATATTTTTTTTCGATTAGGGACGTTTGGTTATTTGCGCGGCAGTCTAATATGACTTAAATAAACCTGCAGTTTCATATGGAGCTCTTTAACTGAACTTCTACACACTCACTGACAGCATGCTAGTGGGGAAGCAGAACACAGCAGATAGCAGAATTAAAATCTCACTCACATGGTAGTATGCAATGGCCTCTCGATCCAGGGCTCGGCTAACCGCTACTTCTCCCGTCAGTCGGTTGATGCTGAACACACCCTTAGGGTCTTGATCTGCTCCCTTTCCCGTTAGACGGAAGATATGGTCTTCCTTCATGTCAGATGAGATCACCTATATCAAAGGAAATCAAAAATCATAGTAATGTAACCATTGAAATGGTTCAGTTACAAAAACAAGCATAAAACAATACAAATGCAAATCATTTTTACTTGAATAATTTATTAAATACCTAAATATTCATATATATTTATCATTTCTTAAGACCAATCAACCAATATCCTATATCAGCCAATAAATCCTCAAATAATTGCTCTAAATTTCAGTGTTGTTACTGTAACTGAAAATAAAACTATTTAAAATTGTATTCAGTAATCAGTAATTAATCTGAAATAAAATATTACATTAAAATGTAAATGTAAAATGTAATGTAAAAGCTTACAAATGCTGCATTGGCAAGTCAGACTAAAACTTACAATGGAAAAAAATAAAAACAAAATTAAACGAGAAAAAGAAATTAAAATGTAAAAAAAGAAAGCTAATTAAAATGATTAATGCATATTACAACATCATATAAAAAATACTAAAAGCTGTTACATTTTATATTGAAAACATAAATGACTTAATTAATATTAGTAGTATTAGTAGTATTACTAATAATAATAATAATTACTATTATTATTATTATTATTTCAACAACAACTTTTTACATAAATTATTTAATATTAATACAACACAGTATTATTATTATTATTATTATTATTATATATAATATATTAATAATCCATTATGATTTTTTTTTTAATTACTGTGACAAAACTGAAGAAGAGAACAATGATCAAAATGAATATATGCATATGTACATATGTGATATTCGACACCTAAAAATAAAATCAATATTGGTAAATCTACAAAGAAATATACAGTCAGTTGCTGTGCAGATTTTTCATTCATTCAAGTTTGTCATCCGTACTCACATGCGACTGGATAAAAGCACCAAAGTCCATTGTGTTTCATCAGTGTTGCAAGTTAGAAGTAAAGAAAACAACAAAAGTTAATTATACACACTCATAGGCAAACACAGTTATGTAATAAAACATGCACACATGCCATATATACACTCATTTGCTTGATCTCACATTTTAAATATAAATTCAGAATTATTTACTAAATGATTGTCGCTGGCAATGATGAACACACAGTGAGAAATCTTAAACCATTATATCACAGCACTCTCCAGACGATTATCTTAACTCAGTGTTTTAATATACTGAAGCATGTAAATGAGATCCATTTGTATATTACAACATCCTTTATTGGCTAGTGTGACCAGTGCTACCACCTGCAGTTCATTTGGCTTTTGTGTAAAGCATATTTTTGTGCAAATTAGATTGCTGCAACTTCCCTCGCTAATGAAAGCTCAGTTATTAACTAATGACTTTAAATACAAATGAACAATAGCCTCTTTCATGAACCCCTTTTTTGTGTAAAAGACCCTTTCTAAAAAGTTGTTTTCATCAAGCGCAAAAAAACCCCAGTGCATGTATCGAATCACAGAGGCTGCCTACCTTGAACCCTCCCATATCTTGTAATTAAGCTTAAGATGAAATATCCCATTTAGAAAATGAATCCAAGCAAAGTAATTGTCCACACGAAAAGCCCCTGTTAGCTTTATTTATCTTCCCCACACAGATCCTTTCTGCCAGATCATACACTAATACTGTTTTTCTCCTTTATAATTACAGGCTCTGTTAACCCAGGGAACATTATTATTCTGAGAAATGCACCGAGTGCTTTCGCTAAGACTCTGCCGAACACAAATGCAGGCTTCACCAGAGGAGGCCTTCAAATCTTGCTGTATTTAATGTGGCCAGCAAACAGCTGTGAAATTGCAGAATTTTATTGCACAATGAGAGCTGTCTTGTTTAGTGGACGGGTTGTTAATGTAAGCGACTGTAATGTGAACTAAAGCCGATCGTGAAAACAACAAATCTAGCAGTCACGCTGACAGAAACATAAGTGGACACACACAATATACTGTATACACTCACACTGTCTCTTTTGTTCAAATAAAGTGTGATGGTATTGCTAGAAACAAGCCTAGATCATACCATTTTTGGCTTTCTCATTGCTTTTTTGCTAGTTTATTCATTTATTTTTAGATAAAATCATTTTTTTCCATTTCTGACATATGATAGGCTAAGCTGCTTGTGCCTAGCACTACTTAGCCTAGCATAATTTTAGCAAGCAAAAAGAAACCTTTGTGATCTAATTTCTATTAGAAACCATTCCTAAAACAATCATGTCCCATTTTGCCGTTTTCTAACAGATTTGTCCCCAACCTGTATTAGCCACACACACAGGTTAAACACGTACATAAACAGCATCTGCACTGCAGTCTCATTAAATGCCTTCATTATCAAACAAATTAGCATGTGTAACTGCATATGAACGATGTAACATAAGCCATTCGTCAGTAAAGAATTATTTAATAAAATGTCAATAAAGAACTAGATGAGTTAAGTTTGATGACTAATACGTTTGAAGCTGGCTTTTTTTTGAAGTTTGAAAACAATATAAAACCTTATACTAGTCTTAAAGTTTTAATGTTTTCAGAAAAACAGACTATAGATAGATAAAGCTGGTTTTAGAGGGGTTTTGGCCACTTTCTTAGCTGGCCAGGCTGGTCTTCCCTGCTGAAAAAAATAGCTAAAACCAGCCTAGGCTGGTCAGGCTGGTTTTAGCTGGTTGTTCCAGCTGGTCTCCCAGCCTGACCAGCTAAGACCAGCCAAGACTAGCCTGGAAGTGGCCAAAACCCCTCTAAAACCAGCCTGCTGACCAGCTATGACTAGCTAAGACCAGCCTGGCTGATCAGCTAAAACCAGCCAACCAGCCTAGGCTAGTTTTAGCTGTTTTTTTCAGCAGGGTTAGCTGGTCAGGCTAGAAGACCAGCTGAAACCAGCTAAAACCAGCCAACCAGCTTAGGCTTGTTTCAGCAGTTTTTTTCAGCAGGGTTAGCTGGTCAGGCTAGGAGACTAGGAGACCAGCTGAAACCAGCTAAAACCAGCCTGGCCAGGCTGGGAGACCAGCTAAAACCAGCTATTTCCAGCATAAACCAGCTAAGACCAGCATGTTTTAGTAGGATTAGCATGTTGTTAGCATGTTGCTAACATGTTGCTAACATGTTAACAGTTTTAAAAAAAGCTACAACCAGCTGGTGTAGCAAAACCAGCTAAAATCAGCTAAACCCAGCTGGTTTAACAAAAACAGCTTAAAAAATAGCTACTTTATTATTAAAAAAAACCCCTGAAAACCAGCTAAAACCAGTTGATGTAGCAAAAAAAAGAACTGTTAAAACCCAGCAAAACCCATCTGTTTTACCAAAAAAAAAAAAAAAAAAAAAAAAAAAAACAGCTAAACCCAGCTGATTTAACAAACAAACAAAGAAAAACAGCTGATTTAGCCAAAAAAAAAAAAAAAACCCTAAAAACCAGCTTAAGCCAGCCCAAGCTCACTGCCTAGTCTTGGCTGGTTTAAGCTGAAAGTAACTGGTTTAAGCTTACTTGGTTTTTAAGCAGGTCTCCCAGCTTGACCAGCTAAGACCAAAAACCAAAAAGTGGCCAAAACCACTTTAAAACCAGCCTGGGAGACCAGTCAAAGCATCCAACCAACTTAGGCTGGTTTTAGCAGGGTTTTTTTCAGTATGGAGCTGTTAAGCTTTACTATAGCAATAGACCGCTTAAATGCACCACAAGTCTCACTGTACAAAAGTTTTCACCCCCTCAATGAAAGTCTATGGGATTTTGGGTGGTTTTCACAGTCTGGTTTTAGAAAACCATAAGCCGGATCAGTTAGAAAAGAACTTTAGAACAGTTTGAAGGTCTGACCCAAATTTGGTGGTTGTAGCTTTGAACTGTGGCTCAGAAGAAGAAGCTAAAATAGCAGATCAGTGAGATGGCGTTTTCAAGCCAACTTAATTATTAAGTGTTTACATAACAGTCAGAAAGAGAGCTGACAAAATCGTCTTAGTCTACCGAGCTTTTGGGCACTTGTTAGACTTTGAGACCAGCTAGCTAGGCTAAACCAGCAAAAACTCACAAAAACAGCCAGCTTAAGCTGATTTCTTTTTAGCATGGTTGCAGTTTCTTCCAAAAAACCCAAGGCAAAAAGCCCAGCAAAGTACTTTCCTATAGAGCAGGTACACCTGTGACACAATCATGATTGAATCCCACCACAGGTCATCTGTAAATGAACTCTTCTGCCCAGCCAAAAGACACACGGACAAACTGCAGTGTCGCCTGTTTACACGAGTCCCACGCCAAGAGTCCGTCAAACCCAGCTCTTCCTTCTCTTGTCGTGTCTGTTTTCCTCCCACGCTGCTTTCGGCCTTGTGAAGAACTCCTTAACGGCTCTGGATATGTCTTGTGAGTGGTTGCCATGGAGCTTGTTTTCGTTCTGCTGTATGCTGCACACAGCTGTGATATTGATCCAATAGAACAATAAAACACAACTTTTCTTTCTGTACTTCAGAGGTGCTTTATTAAAGGTGCAATGCTCTCCTTCAGCACAGGAGAGAATTAGAAAGGAACACAACGAAAGGAGCCATAGCTCCAGAGGAGTGATGACGCATGAGACCAAATGGATGGAGGAACAAAGTGGAAATTGGACAGGGGGAAAAGACAGGAAAATAGTGGCCATGAATTGTGGCATTATACTTGGGATTTTACAGTACTCAACTGCACTTATGCCCTCAAGGACTTTTAGATGTAAATAGTGATGCATTGATGTTGCTGTCTATACAGGGTCAGAAAGCTCTTGGATTTCATTAATATCTTAATTTGGTTGTTTATCTTAAACGAAGGGTTTGGAATGACATGAGGGTGAGAAATTAATGACAGAATTTTCATTTATGGGTGACATATCACTTTAAAATTAAGGGTTCAAGTGTGAAGTGCTGAAACCCCATTGTAATTGTTAGAATGGCAAAGGATCAGCAATCTCCATGTAAAACCGATCGTGCAGACCAAACCATAAGTTTTAGAGACTTAAAACTTGGAGGGATAGTAGTACTCACACCTCCTACAACGTCACCAAGGCTCGCCCCAATCGGCCTGACGGGGGCAGTACAGCGATCAAAAGTACAAATAATTTTGGATTATTTGACAAACACTACTTTTGTGAAATAGTCTTAAGTTTTTCGCACAAAGGTATGCCAAAATCTTCGAAAGGGGCAGGGCCACTTTTAGTAAATTGTCTGTAACTGAATGGAATGAGATATCTTTGTCAAACTCAGAACACTTGTGTAAGAGCTCAATCTGAGGTCACAGGACAAAAATTGCAGAGCTTGGCCACTTGGTGGCACTATAAGAGGAGGAAAAACTTAAAAATTGCTACAACCACGCAACCATTTTTCCTATCAACATGAAAATCGTTGTCCACAGTCTTGGCCCAAAGTGTCACAAGTATAAATAAGGACATTTGCGTATATCAAAAAAAACATGGCCGCCATTGGCCAATGAATTTTAAGCACCTGCTAGACAAGATTAACGGAGGTAGATTGAAACAAACCTCGGTGGGCCTGTTTGACTCACAGTCCCAAAGGTCTGTGAGAAATTTGAAAGAAATTGGCCACTGGGGGGCCATATCACATTTTTCAAAGACTTAAATGATTGTACATTTTGTGTTTTTTCGCAAATATATGCAATATTTGTATCATATGATAGAACTCCTCATTCCGGATGACTTTGTCTCTAGAACCACTGCTGTCAATAAAATCGTTTGTTAAGTGATTGAGAAGATGTAAAAATCCTACTAGTCCTAGGTTCTTCGCTCAATCTGGAAAAAAAAAAAACACTGCAGTACAATTCTCTGAACTGTCCAGATCAACAATTATCAAAAAAAAAAAAAATGTTGACATTTACCATTTAGGAAGGTATAACGGGGTCATTTAGAAAAGGGGGCCCGTCCAAATTTACCTAAAATCCTATAAAGCCTGAAGGAAAACTCAAAACTTCACAAAACCTGGTGAGCACATGCGACAGGTGATTCTAAACAAGCATGCAATGTTTTAAGGAGATCAGCTTGCACAATAACAGTCATAAATGTTAAAAAAAAAAAACATAATATTTCAATGGTAAATTACCTGGATTTCCCTAAAATGCTTTTTTAAAGCGTTACTCCACCCCAAAATGAAAATTTGATCGACAAGAATACTTTTTGTACAAAAAAAACAAAAATGATATTATTCAACAATTCGTCTACTCCACGTCAGCATAGCACCATTTTGGAGAGTATCCACTGGACACAAACTGCATACACTGGATGTGCTGTTTTCATTTAAATCAAAGCGTAAACATACGTAGAAAACATATCCATGTGGTGCGGCTGACACAGAACAGCGCACGCACGCAGTTTACGTCCAGCGGATACTCTCCAAGAGTAGATGAGACGAATTTTGCATACAAAAAGTATTCTCGCCGCTTCATAAAATTTGTTGAAGATGGACTCTATGGTAGATGGACTCTGTCTTTCATACTTTTCTGGATCTTGACAATGATATTTACCTGGCAGTCAATGGGACAGTCACAAGCCTCCCGTTTTCCATCCAAAATATCTTAAATTGTGTTCCGAAGACGAACAAAGCTTTTCCGGGTTTTGAACGACATGGTGAATAATGACAAAAATTTAATTCTGGGCTGGAGTAACGCTTTAAATAATTGATTTAGGTGGTTACAGGCTTGCTAAATAATGTCTTTTTTCATATGTGCTTAAATGCCTTAAAGCACTTGATCCGGTAATCGCTGGCTGCAGCTATATTTACATATTATTTTGTCTAAATATATTTAAAATAATATACTAAAAAGTTACAAAATCTTGTTCAAATGCCCTTCAAAGTGAGCAGGCCATGCCAATACTGACTTTCAAAAAAATATTTAATCCAATGTGTGGCGTGATTGTAGCAGCGAAAGTTTTGGTGGAATACAAAAAAACTGTCTGAAAGTGACGAGCCAACTTTTGAATGATCAAGGCTACTGGTGGGGTGGAGCGATAGAGGCTGTGGAAACTGATCGCGGGCGCCGCCTCGCAGGTGGTGGTTTATTTGAACGTACAAACAAACACATGTACACAAACACAAACAAGCCTACACAGCTTCCCCTGGCTTTCTTCTCAGTCATTAGATGTCAGCGAAAAGCCCTGGGGGAGACGCTCACCTATTTCTATCAGCTCTCATTAGGAGCAGGGAGGACATGAAAGAGCAGCCGTTTCTTGCCACTGCCTGTATATGACAGGAAGGAGGGACCCGACTCGAACTTCTCTGACAATACAGCACTGAAGGGGAGGAGAGGATATGTCCTCACTTTCATATTCTTTCACTCTTTCTTTCTACCCTGATAGCTTTCGGCTGTATGAGCACCACAGTGGTGTATAATCTCCCTTGATTTACGGATGCTTGACTTTGAATGGAAACTGATGTCAAAGGGGCTGTGTATTAGACACAGAGTGCTTAACTTTCCTTCTGAAAGCAATCAAAAAAGCAGAAACTAAGTGGTGCTTGCTAAGGAAAGCATCACTATTACTATTTCTTAAATTTCAGGCTGTGGATTTGAACAAACTTTGCATAAAATGTCCCATACTGCTTGTGCTTTGGAAATGAAAGATACCTGAAATCACGCAGTTTGCTGAGAGAATTGCTATTACTTTTAACAGACTTGGGCCATATCCAGAAAATAAAATAAAATAAAATAAAATAAAATAAAATAAAATAAAATAAAATAAAATAAAATAAAATAAAATAAAATAAAATAAAATAAAATAAAATAAAATAAAATATATACACATTACTGTTCAAAATTTTGGGTCAGCAGGATTTGTTTTAAGTTTTTGAAAAAAAGCCTTTTATGTTTACCAAGACTGTATTCATTTGATCAAAGATGTTGTAATAAATAAAACAAAATAAAACAAAACAAAAACAAAACAAAATAAAATAAAATAAAATAAAATAATTAAATTAAATTACAAAATAAAATAAAATAATAAAGTAAAATAAAATGAAATAAAATACACATTACTGTTCAAAATTTGGAGTCAGCAGGAAGTTTTTGAACAAAGCCTTTAATGTTTACCAAAACTTTTTATTTGATCAAAGATGTAGTAATAAAATAAAATAAAACAAAACAAAACAAAATAAAATAAAATAAAATAAAATAAAATAAAATAAAATAAAATAAAATAAAATAAAATAAAATAAAATACACATTATTGTTCAACATTTGAAAGAAGCTTTTTATGCTTACCAAGACTGTTTATTTACAAAATAAAATAAAATAAAACAAAAACATAAAATGAATAAATAAAAAAAAAAAAATAAAAACATAAATTATCATTCACAGTTTGGAATCAGTAAGATTTTTGTAACGTTTTTGAAAAACGCCAATCATGCTCACAATGCCTGCATTTATTTAGTCAAAAACACAGTTATAAAAGAAAGGAGGAGGAAAAAAACTGTACATACATACATACATACATGCATACGTACATACAAACATACATAAACTAACACATAGTTTGGGGTCTATAAGATTTTTTTGGTTTTTGAAAGCCTCTTATGCTCACCAAGACTGCATTTATTTAATTAATAATACTGCAGCAATATTGTGTACAATTTAAAATAACTGTTTTAAAATCTGTCACTTTTTATCAACTCAATGCACTCTTGTTGAATAAAAGTATTAATTTCTTTCAAAACAAAAACCTCAGCTTGTATGTCTGCTGCTGACAAGTGGCTTTCAGTCTGAGGGAAGAAATAAACACACAAACATATCTACAAAGAGCACTTAACTAACTCTGAAGCACAAGAACTCTCTCACTGTTCACATGAGACTCATGTTTGTTGCTGCAAGGTCAAAACAGAATGAAAGACAATCAGCACCCAGCAGCATTAATGATGCACAGACAAACACACATATCCCTCGCCATCTATCAACACTTCAGTGCGAGACACAATTATTCCGTCTGATTTGCGAAAAGTATTGCAGAGAGTGAGAATGAGTGCAACTGCGAAGCCACAAAACATGGACAGCGTTTCAGTTCTAGGTGCCAAAAAATACAGCGAAATCAAGCAATACAATTGCTGTGGGTTTGTCCAGGACATAATAGAATGGAGAGACAGCATTGCCCATAAAAACCGGCCTAGAGACAATTACCAGCAGGTCCGAGAGGAACCTCTGGACTTTTTCCCATTTGTGAGATTGCAGTGCTACAGGTGAACACTCCACCATAATAAATCCCCCATAATCCCACAGAAGACTGATGTCAAAGCCAGAACAGGAATCAGGGCAAATCTGTTCTTTATTACTTTTCCAATACTTCAAGCCCCCTTAACCGAGAGTGGATCTCAAGTCAACACCATCCAATAGAACTCATCTTTACAGAAAGGGCCGGCATAAAACCACTTGCCATTGTACGATTTAACATGTGGAAACACAGAACAGGGATGGACAGAGTGGTTCACATAGGATCAATTTCAAAACCCCTTGAAACAATCGTATTACAATTTCTTCCTACAGGGATCAATGTATTTCTGGCACTATAAAATATGATACAAAGATTGGAGGAAGATTTTTCCTCTGCTCATTAGAAAATTTATAGATAAAAATATGGCATGCACTGTAAAAAAAAAAAAAAAAATAGTTGTTTCAACTTAAAATAATTTGTTACCCTGCTGACTTAAAATTTTTTGTTTAGTCAACTAAAATATATCAGTTGTCACTTAAATTAAATGTTCATGTCTTTCTTTCTTCAGTCATAAAGAAATTATGTTTTTTGAGGAAAACATTTCAGCATTTTTCTCCATATAATGGACTGATATGGTGCCCCAATTTTGAACTTCCAAAATGCAGTTTAAATGCGGCTTCAAACTATCCCACATGTGGTTGTAAACAATCCCAGCCGAGGAAGAATCTAGCAAAACAGTCGGTTATTTTCACGAACAAAATACAATTTAAATACTTTTTATTCTCAAACGCTCATCTTGAATTGCTCTCGTTGAACTCTTAGACAGTTAGGGTATGTTGAAAATCTCTGATTGTATTTTCTCCCTCAACTTCAAAAATCATTTCAAAATCATCCTACATCGCTGCAGAAGTACCAACTCAGTCTATGCAAAGTGAACATGCAAAGAAGATCAAACACCCTTAACAAAAAAGGTAAAACAGCAATGTAGAATGATTTTGAAGTTGAGGGAGGACATAAGATGGGAGTTTTTCGACATACCCTAACTGTCACGAACCGGAAAAAAACAGAGCTCAGGCAGGACAAGACAAGACGAGCGTGTGACATTAAAAAGTATATAAATTGTATTTTTTAATTTGAACCGATTGTTTTGCTAGATAAGCCCCTTTTTTCTCAGCTGGGATTGTTTACAACCACATTTGGGATCCTTTGAACCCGCACTTAAACTGCATTTTGGAAGTTCAAACTTGGGGCACCACTGAAGTCCATTACATGGAGAAAAATCCTGAAATGTCTTCCTTACAAAAACAAAATTTCCTTACAACTGAAGAAAGAAAGACATGAATATTTTGGATGAGAGGGTGGTTAGTACATTATCTGTAATTTTTTGTTCTGGAAGTGAACTTAACATTGAGTAATTTCGAGCTGACTAAACTAAATCTTTTAAGGCAGCAGGGTAACAAATTATATTAAGTTGAAACAACTTTTTGAAAGATTTTTTTTCTTTTATATATAGTGTGGCCCCAATGAATAAACAAATTACATACATCCACACCAGAAGGTGTCAGTATAAAACCAAAGAGACTGTACGTTAGATCAAATTTCATAATCTAATGTGCCTTGAAGGATTGCGATGGCAAATCTATCACAGTGTCTCTTATTCAGTTAGTGGCTTTTCCAAAATTGCGAGCAAATAATCAGCAGCAGTGTGATTCGTCTTCGCATGACAATAATAAAAATAAACACTGCCCCACTGGAATGATGGAAATTGAAAAAGAAACAGAAGGCTTTCCCAGACACCCAACATGTTTACCGCCTTTCCCAGAGATAGAACATCTGGGAAACCCCTCTGTTTCTCTTCAAGCTTTCATCATCCTAGTGGGCGAATCCCAATTTCCTTCAGCCTTTCCGTTCAGCAAAAATTATGAAAAATGAAAGCACGCCGTATGGTAGGTAAACAGCGCAAGGAAACAAGATTTATCCATGTGGAAAATCCATTTTGCCCGGTTTCCAGTATACAGCGGTGCTATCAAATGAATAGGTCACAGCAGCCAGTCCCCTTGTGTGGTTTCACCACAGTGAAAATGCTGCAAAAGAGCTACTATAGATTGAGAAAGCACAGACGTATGTAGATGTATATAGAAAGAGACTGAAGGAAGGTCAGCCTCATCAGACTCTCAATGGACCTTGCCGTATTTTCCGCCACTTGCAGAAGTATAGTAATCTGTGTGCAATATAGAGGGGTTATTCTGTCGGTGGGAGAAATTGCAATATAATTCAGCCCTCGCATTCAACACTAGAATAAAGAGCACAAAAAATGGCACGCACTGTGGTTTATTCACTGTGCCACAGTAATCTAGCACTTTTATTTCGCCAAGGAATAACCCCAGCCCACGCTGAGAAACAGCCACAGAAAGCAAGCGAACAGGAAGTGCCGAAAACATTCGATTGCACCTCTTAGTTTCCTGCTGTAAACACACTTCTCCAAAACAAATTATTTTTCTCTAACATTCTTTTCTATTTTCTTTTATCTTTCTCCTCGAATGCTAAAACAGCACTTGACTGTTGTATTAAAAACCAGGGCTGAACCGATGGCATCACCTCAAAGCCAGAACAGAGATATTCTGCAAAAATCTACACTATATCTCCCCTGGGACATCCATATATACAGGCTTGGATGGTGATAAAAAATGGGCAGGGGCACAACTAGGGCAAAACTCCCATATCTCAAGCTTGCAAATCAAGTATGATGTGCAAAGCCTGGTTTGTGTAGCATGCCTGCTTTCTTTTCTGCCCCATCTTTGGTCTCAGAGGTCCTTGAAAAACTAGAGACCTGAAAAAACAAAGACGACAAGAAAAGCTGCCAAACAAAGAAAGTGGAATACATGAATCTCAACCGAAACCATAACACAAACAATTCAATAAAATCCAGGCATTTTCACTAATATTTTCATAGAATATTAAACATGTTCTTGAGAAGAATAATCATGTTCAGCAGAACTACTTTCAACATCTTCATTTAGTTTCTTCAGCCTGCTCAACAATTACAACTGAAGAAACGGCCTTGCAACATCGGTGCAAACTGACACAACAATACACTCTTGAGAATTTAAAGGAAAACATTTCAAATTACTGGCTAGGGCAGCAAGGATCTGTATTCTCAACACTAAAGTTTTAATTTTGCCTTATTTCTGCACTGATAAAGTCCTGCCAGAATGAGACCTGCAATTGCAACGCCCCATGCAGATTCACACCTTTGCATCAATTTTGTATGTATGTATGCATTTGGTGTGCACACACTATAAGAATCATAAACTTTTGTTTGTCACAAATCTTATAATCTGCAATAATCCAAAAACTAATGAAAAAATTCTTCTGGATTTTTTCCCCAAGAGAACCAGGGTGATGCTAACTGGATTAGTTTATGAAAATATGCTATTCCATGTATCATTTCTCTGCTGTTCATCTGACTTTTTGGAACCAGAGCTAAGTAAACCTGAAAACCAAAGAGCTGTATGACTTATCTAAACCATCAGGTAGCACTGTCACACTTATGTCCACAATGTAAAATATGGTGGTAATACACATTAGTACGACTAAGTCATTGTCACATAACACAATAATACAAATGGAAGGTCTTACCTTTCCAATTAACCTGGGGAAGGGGGCTCGCTGGTTCTCTGGGACAAACATGGGGGGAACCAGCAGGGATCTTTTGGATCGGTATGGCATCATGTCTGATAGACCTAGGATCTCCTAAATCAGGACAAAAAAGTTGAAATAATTAAACCGTAAGAAATACAAGTGTTGAAGTATGTGCCACTCAACTTTAATGCCCAACATAACATATTAAAAGGCAATTTGACATTTAGCTGACCGTATTATCCAACGAGACCTCCAGTACACTTATTACAGGAACATCCACTGGGCTAAGCGTTTTGCTCGAGGGGACAATGGTGATGGATCATAAATCACTCCTAGGAGGGTTTTAACCTACAACCTTTCAGTTGCCATCCTAGATCTTTAACCACTATGCTATTATACACCACATTAGTCCCATAATGTTATGAATACTTCATAAAATCAATGTAAATCCCTTCATGAAGGACACTACCAACTCTTACACTGGACACATCCATATAATGTTATTTGAATGGAAAAACAGCCACAATACACCCTATTAGATACATGAGGGTTACTGAACTATGCAGACATCTGATAGCGCTAATATAAAACTCTGGCAAGCACATCGATACAAACAAGCCACACTGTGCTCTTTCCAAAGTCATTAAAAGTAGTCATTACAGCAGTTCTGTGGTTTCCCACCTTTCCTGCCGTTGATTCCCTTATTTAGATAGACGCCTAATTGAAAGCCATTTCAGAAACTTAAATTAACCAAACACTGTTGCAAGCTTTGGAGCTGAGAGAAGGCTGAGCTTTAAAGAAAAAAACGGTGACATAAAAAGCGACATTATACTGTATAAGGGATAGCATACAGTCAGCCGGTCATTATATATGTCATGCAACGCAAAATATCACTTATGTCATGCTGATGGGGTTGATTTTATAATAATGACTGCCTGACTGTACATTATCTGGCTTATTATGCACCACTCAGCAAATAAGTGAATATATATAAAAGAAATATTGATTTAGATTTATAGAATTTTATGAAAAGTGCAGAGAGACATTAACTTTGTGAAGGAGACCAGTTGCCGTGGGTCAATTATATAGTTTAGTAGCCTATATGGAAAATTTCTGATCACAGAACGTCACAACTGACCAGTCAGAATAAACTATTACAAATACAGAGATGCAGAACATGCAATCTAAACTACAGATCTCATAATCTCATGTTTTCTCTGGTTTTCAGGATTCCATGTTACTATTGAAGTTTATTACCATCTCAATTCAATAACCAAGCTAATCAGCGTCTCTCATGTTACCCTCTCTGATCCGTTCTTTCTTCCTAACCATTTTACTCTATTCTCTTTTCTTTGTCAACACTGTTGCAATTAGAGCCCCTAAGGGCAATTAGATGGCAGCACAAATTATATTTGTCACTCAGCACTGACAGCAGGGTGAAATGGAATATATTAGCACGGTGGCAGCGACCCGTGCAAGGTCCCGCTTGCCCTAAACCGCCATGTGGCACGGGTAAGTGGCCCTATAATGTCTTTTGATGACCTGGCTCAAAATGCTTTCCGCAAACCAATAGGTCAAGGCTTAACTGATTAGCATGCTCAAGCTAGGCCATTCTGGTAGACGACGGAACTGCATCCCCAAATGCATTTAATGAGTTGTTACAATGAATTAATTTGTTTTTCAGGAAACATTTAAATATCAAAACAAGAAAAATGCACTTGAGAAGCAACACTACATTTAGACATTTAAAGGAAGCCTACTCACCACCTTGTCATCCAAGATGTTCATGTCTTCCATTCTTCAGTCAATAAGAAGTTATGTTTCTTGATGAAAACATTTCAGAAATGATCTTCATATAGTGGACTTCAATGGTGCCTCAAAGTTTGAACTTCCAATATGCAGTTTCAATGCCTCTTCAAATGGATCTAAATGATCCCAGCCGAGGAAGAAGGGTCTTATCAACCAAACGGTCATTTTCGAAACAAATTGACAGTTTTATACTTTTTAACCTCAAATGCTCTTTTTGTCTAGCTCTGTGTAAACTCTGTCTTTTCCGGTTAGGGTACAGTTAGGGTATGTCGAAAAACTCCCATCTTGTTTTCTTCCCCAACGTCAAAATCGCCCTACATCGTTGCAGAAGTACTGACCCAGTGTTTACAAAGTGACCATGCAAAGCAGATCAAACGCCCTTTACAAAAAAAGGAAAAACAACGATGTAGGATGATTTTGAAGTTGAGGGAGAACATGAGATGGGAGTTTTTGACATACCCTAACTGTCATGAACCGGAAAAAAACAGAGTTCAGGCAGCACAAGACAAGACGAGCGTTTGACATTATATAAATTGTATTTTTTTAAGTTAAAATTAACCGATCGTTTTGGGAGTTTTTCGACATACCCAAACTGTATTGACCCATATTACACGGACTACACATACGCATTGCAGAGACAAGACAAGATGACCATTAGAGGTTAAAAAATATATTAATTCTCAAATTGTTTTGAAAATGGCTGATCGTTTCACTAGGTAAGACCCTTCTTCCTTGGTTGGGATTGTTTAGAGCCATTTAAAGCTGCATTTAAAACTACATTTTGGAAGTTCAAACTTGGGGGCACCATTGAAGTCCACTATATGGAGATAATTCCTGAATGTTTTCCTCAAGAAACATAATTTCTTTATGAGTGACGAAAGAAAAACATGAACATCTTGGATGAGTAAATTATCTGTAAATTTTTGTTCTGGAAGTGAACTTGTCCTTTAACTTTTTTGCAATGTAGCTCAACAAGTTCCATTAAGCTCTGTGCTATTCAAGCAACTGCCATTGAGATGAATGTGATTATCGGATATCTTTCCCAAGCCATTACAGACCACCTTGTTCGCAACAAACCAGCCATTTCAACGTTTTGTAAATCACAAAAATAAAATGCAATTTGAGCTGATTGAAATACAGTAGTGAAATATAAAGAGCCAAATGAGGAGAAAAAAATTAAAGTACATTAGCAAATCACATTATAACTTAAATGGCCCATCTTGATCTGCCCGGACAGAAGATTCCATTTGTGAAATGGATACATCACACCACCATCCCTGGGGACAGCCTGAGCTATTAATGTGAGGAAGAGTGTCTAAAGTACTTTTCAGCCTGATATCAAGATTGATGGGTGACGTTTTTCAGGATATTTCCCTGCAAAGCTGAAAAAATTATTATAAATCCCCACAGATCAGTCTTAATAGTGTTTCATATTTCAAAAAAATCTGTTCTTGAAATGAATTATTACAGGCTCCTGTTGTTTTGATGTCATTAGCAGATACACACCACTGTTTCACTCCAAAATCTCCCTTTATTGAGGGAATTACTTTCATCATCCTGCTGTCATGAGCAAAAGAACGCCATTAAACACAGAGATGAATTCTATTATCAGAGCAACTGCGATATTAATAGTCTTAAAATGCTTTATAGTAAACAGAGGGGAAAAAAAGATTTTGATATCTCTGTTTGTTCAGAACGCCTTTTTATGCTTCACATGAGCAGCCTTTCAGCTGACTTGAAGCTGAGGACACAGCGACAGCATGCCGCCACACAGATCCCAGCGTGCATCTGAACTCATTACAACAGTGAACCTATCTGAGCTGCATTACAAGGCAGAACGAGGAGGAGGGAGAAAGAGGGAGGGCAAAAAAGGAATGTCACTGTGAAGCAACTGGAAAACAGCAGCTACTGTGACTACATAGTTTGTCAAGACTGGAAAAGCACCACTAAGAAGGCTCTTTTTGTCAATCCAGTCATTTTTATCCTTCTATTTCTGTTTGCTTATCTCTTTTGTTCCCATTCTCCAAAATCCAACCCGCTAAACATGCTCTCCACAGACAGAGAGATACCCTTGACAAGCTATTTATTGTGTCCTACTCGAATGTCATTTTTTGTTGGGGTGGGAAACGGTTGGGGTACAGTCACAAACTTTCCATTTGCATCTGAAGCACAGCGCGTTCTGTCCTTGCTGGATGTCTTTGGTCAGGCGTAGCTGGGGTTGGAGTGATGAGGGAATGTGAGAGGCTGGATTCAGAGCTGCTGGAGCCCAAAGGCTGTCAGGATGACGGAGCGTACAAGGGTGCAATAGAACGGACGGAATAAAGTCATTTGTTTGCATCGTACTGACATCATTCAAGGCCACGTAATGTGATGCATCATCATAAACTCGCTATATTTGATACCCACACTCAGAGATGGAGCAAACTATTTATGCATATATCCTGCACCTTTGAAGGTGGCTCATTCTATAAGAATCAGAGGAAATGTTAAGAACTCTTGGTTTTTAATACTGTGTGTAGTTGTGTGGTTACCTCGATGATCTACAACTGTTTTTTTTTGTTGTTGTTGTTGTTTTATTTTGTGATGGTTGTCCATAAGTTCCTTCCACTGTTCTTTAGAAAAATCCTCTAGGTCCTGCAGTGGCTGTATGATTTTCAGATCCATCTTTTCACCCTGAGGACAACTGAAGGACTCAAACACAACTATTGAAAAAGGTACAAACATTCACTGATGCTCCAAGTTGTCCAAATTTTTCTTATTTTGTTGAAATATCTTTTTTTTTCCCATTTAGTACTGCCCTTTGCAACAGAAGATTTTTGCATATTTCCCGGAATACAAATGTATACAAGTACAAGTATAATACAAGTACAATTTACCTGATCTTCAAATTCAAAAAGTTTTCACCCCCCTTCTTAATGCATTGTTTCTCCTTCTGGAGTATCAGTGAATGTTTGAACCTTTTTAATAGTTGTGTTCGAGTGCCTCAATTGTCCTCAGTGTGAAAATATGGATCTCAAAATCATACATTCACTGCTGGAAAGGGTTCAAATATGCAAAAGATGCTGGAAAACAGAAGAATCTGCAGGACCTGGAGGATTTTTCTGAAGAGCAGTGCTTAGTTTAACTGTTTAGAACAAACAAGGGACTCAAGAACAACCATCACAAAACAAAAAAACAGTCTTAGATCATCCAGGTAACCACACATATTAAGAACCAAGGGTTCACAAACTTTTAAAGGGGGTTATTTTAATCATTTTAGCTATTTTTTGTCTTGTGGACTATATGTAAACATCTTTTATGTAAAATATCTTACTCAGGACAGTAATAAATAAAAAATAACATGCATTTTGTGGATTTCTCTTATTTTGTTCAAATTATTCACATTTTCAGTTTCTGCATGGAGTTCCAAAATTGCATGCCACTGTATATGAGATTTATCACTATTTTTATTTGTAAAGGATCTAACTGCATTATTAAAAAGGCGGTGACACGTGACTATGTGTGAGTTGATTTGTTCAAAAATACTGACTCAGAAATGAAACAAGACATTGAATCATTCACTTAAACGATTAATTCACATAAGTTTTATCAACTATACAACCTTGCATAAAACCTAGGGATGCGACAAAAAAATTTCAGAAAATTTCTGAAAATCTGAAATTTTCCGAATGCATCGTGATTCTCTTTCAAAACAATTCTTAGCTTAGTTATAAACATCAGATGGCACTGCATATTCTGCTTGCTTCCAATTCTTTTCACACACTTGAACCTAAAATAATCATTCTTAAATTTCGAAAAGGTTAAAGCTAGTTACAAATAAAAACTAGATTAGAGCGCCACCTGCTGTTAAAAACTAAGTTCAGAAACGATTTCAGATAGAGTTGCGATCCTGTTGCGGTCCACAAATCGATTCTGCATCAATTTATTGTTGCATCCCTAATAAATTTCCAAATGTCATGGTCCTTAAAGCAAAAGTTCACCCCAAAATTGAAATTTTGTCATTATTTACTCACCCTCATGTTATTATGACTTTCTTTGAAATGACTTTTTTGAAATTTGAATAGACCCCATCATTCTTCAAAACATCTCACATATTTCAAGGAACGTTAAGACATACAGTTTTGGAATGACATGAGGGATTCATTTTGGGGTCTCTTTAAAAGGTGCTCATAGCATCAAAACTATATTACCATGTTATGACTGTTGTGATCATTCAAACTGATAATCATACATAAATCACTTTTCAGACACTGCTTTAAAGTCACTATGTGTCCTTCAGCCGCTGTATTGAAACTTATAACATGCCAGAAGTGCGTCATATCAGTCCCTTCACCTTGGCTGTGATTGCACTTCCATGAGAAAGTAACCAATATGTCCTCCCATCATAAGGGGAGTTTATGTTATTCTCATCCGCTACATAAGGGGCATAAGTGACAGAGTGATGGGTATTACGGCGAAGATGAAACATCTCCGTCAACTCATCGACTCGCCGCAGTGAGCGATGAAGAGAACGAGAGAGACTGATGGAACTTTAAGAACCTTCTCTGTTGGAAAAATGAAGGTCTGTGTTGAGGTTATTGATGAACTCCTTTGCCACTCTTCCCCGCCGCATTCTCAAGGACAGAGAAACGCACCGCGCCGCTCTGAGAACAGAGAGCAAGGCCTGGTGTATGCGTTCGCTACGCCTTCCCTCTGCCAGTGATGAACACTGTTGGCTAGACCATGCTGACATGCTGAAAAGAAGATAGTCATGAATCTTTAATGTTTCCTGTTCATAAATTACAGAGGTACAATCATCCCTGCTTCGGCTTTCTCCGCTCTGTGAGCTAGTTTGAGCTTTCATTAATAACTGAAACAGGGCGGCTTAAAGATTAGTGGCATATGAATCCCAGCCGTAGAGTACATTGCACCACTGAGCTGCATTGAGGATTACGGTTTTTGAAATTCTTCCCACCATTTAGCAAATAAATTATGTGCGTAAAGCAGTTTTAATATGTTTTAGCTTATTTTCAATCCTAGCAATCATCTGACGGCTCATGGTTAGCTCCTTGCATGGAACTGAACCAGCAAATTTTCGGTTAACAGCTCTGAGCCTCAACTATTACGCTGCAGCACCTGCCTTTTGAAAATTATGGTCAAAACTGCAATGCAAGCACCTTTAATATCACTAAATGAGCTGCTGGCTTATGGGGACCAAAGTTTAAAACTGACCTGGGTCATGTTCTAATCTAATTTCCCTCTCTCACTTGTAATACCCTGTAAAATAAAATAAAATAAAATAGATCTGACTTAGAATTATAACTTTAATAATTATTTAAATTATTAATTAAATGCTTACATTTACACAATAAGGGAGAGAGAGAGAGAGAGAGAGAGAGAGAGAGAGTAAATAATAATATACATTGAAGATAAATAATGGTAATATGTGTGAATGACACTTGTGGAACTTGTGGAACTAGTGAAATATATTCACACATAGGAAGACAGGAAGAATTTTCAACATTTTTTTTTATCCATCTCAAAGGTTTCAATGATTGCCCCCAGAACTGTCAAAACTTGTGAAAGACAAACAAGCTCAGGTGTCTCATTAAAGAGAGAGGTGACAGAAGACATTGAGAGTGTTTCTCAACCACAGCATTGATTGTTTTGGGTTTCAAAGTGAATCATTGTAATAATGGCTATTTCCGTAACATTAATGCTGCTGCTAATGGTGTGGTGTTGAAGAAAGGGCACTTGAATCTTAATGGCTGGGCTGTGATAGCTCCTAAGACAAAAGCTGGTATAAAACACCTGAAAAGAAAAAAAAAAACCATCTGTTAGCATTCCCAATCATCTCAAAGGCAGCTGTTTGGCTGCTGTGGGTTCCCTAGATTTAGATGGCACACAGTTCTGGGCACACATTTTTTAAAGCAATCACCTAATGGTGAATGTGAATAATAACTTTGGAGCCACAGGAAAATTATGGCCTGACTTGCTAAGCATGCTTTGTTTGATTGCAATACAACAACACAATCAAAAGCTTTCGCTAACAACTATCTTAAGTCGTGATGTCTAAGGCGACAGGGAAAATTGCATTTCGCACTTCTAAGCACCCTCCAAAAAAAGAAAATTGACTATATTTGCATATATTTTCTATGCTTCTTGCAAAAAAAAAAAATAAATAAATAAAAAAATCGGCCTTTCTGGCAGCAAACCGGTGTAGTACCAGCAGGTACTAACTGGTCCAGGCTAACTCGCCAAGACTTGACCCTCACAGCCTCAGTAGAGCTTTAAAAGAGCTTCCATTTGCATTTTCTTAAACTTGTTTCCCTTTAACACGTGTGTTCTTAACGGTAGCATATCATGAAAACGTGAAGAAAAAAAATCAACCCAGTACATTTTTTGCTAATTTTTTTGGTAAGCCTTACTCTGCTAACTTGAACCGCTCAGATTTTGCTCCCCCCCATGACATAGAAAGGGGATCTTATTACAATATTACCACCCAGCGACAATGGTGTACCAGTTCAAACGCCATGGCAAAAGTTCGACCAAACTGTTCTTCAGAATCCGCGTACGAGCTGTAAAGGCACAGCTCATTCTGGAAACGTGGGTGGGGAGCAGTAGCTCATTTGCATTTAAAGAGACATGCAGGAAAACAACATGTTTCTGCTTCCACTCAAAATAGGCATTTTCAAAATGATATAATACATGATCTGTGAGATATTTTGAGCTGAAACTTCACAGACACACACTGGGGACACCTGAGACTTATATTACATATTGTAAAAAGGGGCATAATAAGTCTCCTTTATCTAGCAAACCACTGTTGTCTTTGAAGTAGCAAAGTTCCCACGGTCTTACAGAGTCGACAAAGTTGAGAACTATTCTATAACACCTAAAACTTTCAGTCTTGTTAACAGTGCATAAAAAGTTAAAATGTAATCAAAATCCTCGATTTGCTTTTCCTTAGTCATCAGAACTCATCAATAATTAGGACTCAGGGTTGTCAGAGGCACCGCGTCCTTGTCAATTCTGCCATTCGGCTGCTGACTGCCCTATTGGGACGTATCATTACTCATTTCTGACTTCTCATTTATCCAGCTGGAGAGAGGAGTCAGAGTGCCAGACAGAAACCTCAGGGTTTGCAATGCAGATTCTCTGCCTGTAGTGATTCATCCCAAAAGACCTGTGTAACCCCAAACTTTTATAGGAACTGCTATGACAAGTATTTAAAATGGCTATAAAACGATTAAGCCAGATGAACTGTAGAATGGTTTTATTTTTCAGCAGGGTAAGCAACTTAACAATTACGAAGTACCACTTTCTGTGAAACAACGACATTTCATTACTACCACCGGCCAAGGCTAAAGACACCAGAAAGGCCAATAAACAAGCAAAGGCAATAAACAAGACAGATTTCCGACCCGTAACCTTGTGACCGGGTCATCCTCTTCTTTAGAATAAATGAAAACTGACTGTGAAAGAAAGAACTTGGTATATTTATTCTTCCGTTTTTCTGCAGCTTACAGATTGAAAAGTATGGAATGTCAAGGTCTTACAAATTCACTGCGTTTTTATTTTTACTCTATTTGGTAGTTCCACAAGGAAATACCATCTCATTCACACACTGAAATGCCAGAGAGGAAAACAAATCATGAAATTAATTCCTATATTGATCCTCTGTAAAATACTGAATTATAGCCTGAATTCTCACTTTTCTCATAAGGCCTTTTCTTCAGCCTTGCTAGACTAGACTTACATCACGTCAGCCTCTGGGGAAGACGGAAGCCTTTTCCATTTCCACTCGCACTTATCAATAATCAAAATCCAATAAAATGGGCATTAAGTCAAATATGGCATCAATAAGAACCGCTTCCCTTCGGCATTCGCTATGCTAGGTTTTCTGCCGGGAACAAACCAGTGGGTTGGGGCGAGCTTTATTTTTGAAGGCTTAGTCTGACTGTGATTACAGGATGTATGATCCATAATGACCCTGCTTCCAGGTTCTCGCCTCAGCCTCTTCACACGCCGCTGTTCTCCCCGCGCTCTCTCACGTAGCAATCACTTCACTCATGCTATATATCTCATCTGAGAGTATAATTCATAGTTTATCATCTCAAAGAGGTGGGAGCTAGTCGCTGTTCATTCACTATGGCACTGTATGCAATATAATACAGCTATGACCTAAATCTTGAAAAATGTGAAAAAAATTATATATTTTGAAATAAATAAATAAATATGGATTAAAATATTTAAATAAAAAAAATTTATTTATTTTATTTTATTTTATTATTGTTTTTTGTTTGTTTGTTTTAATTTTCCCCCAGAACACACAAAATTTTGTGGTCAGTAAGATTTGTTCATTTTTTTGAAAGAAGTCTTTTACTAAAAAAAAAAAAAATGAAATAAATAAATAAATAAATACGGATTAAAATATTTAAATAAAAAAATATTGATTTTATTTTATTTTATTTTATTATTATTTTTTTATTATTATTATTTTTTTTTTCCCAGAACACACTAAAGTTTATGGTCAGTAAGATTTGTTCATTTTTTTTTGAAAGAAGTCTTTTACTGAAATAAATAAATAAATAAATAAATAAATAAATAAATAAATACGGATTAAAATATTTAAATACTATTTTTTATTTTACTTTAATTTTTTTTTTTCCCGAGAACACACAAAAGTTTGTCATCAGTAAGATTTGTTAATTTTTTAAAAAAAAGTCTTTTACACTCATCAAAGCTGCATTTACTTGATCAAAAATACAGTAAAACTGTAATATTGTGAAAAATATATAACAATTAAATTAACTGTTTTCTATTTTAATATATTTTAAAATGTAATTTACTCCTGTTATGCATAGCTGAATTTCCATTAACCATTACTCCAGTCTTCAGTGTCACAAGATCCTTCAGAAATTATTCTAATATTCAGATTAAACTCACAAAATATTTATTTTTACCAAAGTTGAAAAGGGTTGTGCTACTTAATATTTGTATGGAAACTGTGATACTTTTCAGGATTGTTTGACGAATAGAAAGATGTTTAGAAGGTTTAAAAGAGCAATTATTTGAAATAGAATCCCACATCCTTGCTGAATAAAAATATTTTAATTCTTAAAAAGAATATCTTACTAACCCCAAAATTTTTAATGCTAGTGTATAGCCTATATTGAAATTAAATTACAATCAGTATTAACCAAGAAAACCCTCCAAATGGAGAATTCAAGACATTATATGAAATTTACATGTTATAATATCTTGTGCATGGGGTCTACTGTGATTTAATGTTCATTTAATTTCAGTCATAATTGGTCAGATTGACAATTCATTCTAATGAATTGATTCAAATGAAGTATTTAACCTACTTAGACAACATGCTGTGTTTTTATGTGGTTAGAAAAAAAAAAATGCCATTATGAACATAAAAAAAAAAAGCTCCAGGGGGGGCAATTTTTCCCCCTTTAATAAAAAAGTTAATTTCTGCCACTGGTCTCCTCTAAATGAAATATGTGGCTGTCCTCGTAGATACAGGACATATGACAGGACATGATGGGTAATTTCTAGTCTGAGTTGGAGTCTGTCAATACGATGGCAGTAAAGACACACTGACTGACGCAAACGTCCAGTTCTGAAGGAACAGAATCACGGGTGTCCAGACATATGATGTCTCCAGCATAGAAGACCATTTAAAATGACAAGACTGAAGACTTCAGGCCATTTAACAAATTCACACACACAAATACGCACAAAATCAACCAACAGAGAAACACTTACCCTGAGTGTCTGAGGAGATCTGGATGGCGCTCCGATAATGGTCACCTGTGCCATGTCATCAACATGAACGTTGACACCATGGACAAACATGACATCTCCGCTGTCAATCACGTCTCTTCTAGCAACCAGATTCAGGTTCTCGTCTATTAGGAAGTCAGGGTTTGATACTTCAAACTCAACACCCTCATTTCCAGCGCAGTCGTCGAAAACCACTGCAGAAAATGCAGAAAAGAGAAAAGTTTGACATATTAGCTTAGTCTAATGCTTAAAAAGGAATGTTGACAGATAAGTTAGCATTGTTAAGGATGACCACATTCATTCACAAGTCACCCAGTATGATTCCCAATATAAAAAACTGTCAACAAAGAGCTCTTTTGAGGTGATACATCTCTATGGACTTGAAATGTCCCTGAAAAGGTGACTGACGAAGCCATCCCAGCGCTCGTTCATCCATGAGGTAAAAGCAGGTCAAAAATAAAATATGGCCTATTCATCAATCCTTATTAACATGAAATAGAGAACCTCAACCCTCAATAATATCGACCCCACTTTCATCTTCACCCATCGGGTCTGACCGAGGAAGATACGGCCACACCGGGCCAGCTTATCCCCTCTGATCGTGTCCGTCTCCATCTTATCTCGACGCCCCATACCTCGCTTTCACTCTTTTCGTCCTCTGTGACATATTCCTCCTCTCATTTCCCATCCCCATCCCTCTTTCTCTCATCCATAACTCTTCTTTTCCTGCCCGTTTACCATCCTCTTTGACACTCTAAGTTATGTTCTTGTAACACAAGGTGACCTGGAGGGGAATAGATGTGAATCAGGCAGTATGACCAAAATCTTCAAGTTGTTTAGTTAGAGTATTTTAGTTATTCCTGGAAATTTGTGCCTGTATAGCATGCATTATGTTCTAATTATTATTATGTTTTTTTTGTTGTTGTTGTTAATAAAATAGCCATAATAAACAAAGTTAAGATTTTGAAAAAATAAATATTTGGTCAAAACTATGGCACCATTGTTAAGTATTATTACAATTTAAATGAACTATTCTGTATTGTAATATATTTAAAATGTAAAAAAAGCAGCCATTATTTCATTTTTTAGTGTTACATGATCCTTCAGAAATCATTCTAATATGCTGATTTATTGCTCAAGTAACACCTATTATCATAAATGTTCAAAACACTTGTGTAACTAAATATTTTTGTGGAAACCTCTATATGTACAGTTGAGGTCAAAAGTTTACACCCCCCTTTCAAAATCATTAAAAATGTTAATTATTTTACCAAAATAAAACGGATCATACAAAATGCATGTTATTTTTTAATTAGTATTGACCTGAATAGTATATTTTACATAAAAGATGCTTACATACTAGAGAAAATAATAGTTGAATATATAAAAATGACCCGGTTTAAAAGTTTACATCCCCTTGATTCTTAATACCATGTTGTTACCTGAATGATCCACAGCTGTGTTTTTTTTGTTTAGTGATAGTTGTTCATGAGTCCCTTGTTTGTCCTGAACAGTTAAACTGCCTGCTATTCATCAGAAAAATCCTTCAGGTCCCACAGATTCTTTGGTTTTCCAGCATTTTTGTGTATTTGAACCCTTTCCAACAATAACTGTATGATATTGGGATCCATTTTTTCACACTGAGGACAACTGAGGGACTCATATGCAACTATTACAGTAGCTTCAAATGCTCACTGGTGCTATAGAAGAAAAAACCAATGCATTAAGAGCTGGGGGTGAAAACTTTTGAACAAAATGGAGATGTGTACATTTTTCTTTTCTTTTTTTGCCTAAATATCATAGTTTTCATTTAGTACTGCCCTTCGGAGACTACAGAAGACAGTTAAATTTTTCTCAGTAGACAAAATAAATTAAATTTCCCCAGATCTTCGAATTCAAAAGTTTTCACCCCTTGGCTCTTAATGCATCATGCTTCCTTCTGGATATAAGCTTTTGACCTCAACTATAATATGTGTGTGTGTGTGTGTTTGTGTAGGACCTTACTGATAAATAGAAAGTTCAAAAGAACATTTTTAACAAATGTCTTTACTGTCACAAAAAAAATTCTTACTAACAGTAGTGAGCAATTTAAAAACAAGACTTAAAATAGGTACTATTATTACAGTAGTATACTAGTATATTATTACATTGTTAAAATAATGTTCCTACAGTCACACTGTTTCTAAACTGGACTCCCCGCGTGCTGCGACACGTCAGAAAGAAATCATTCCAATTATGCTTCCATTTTACAGTAGATATACTGCGGTATAAAAAGCATGGCAGGATCCGGGTGACACATTTCTAAAGCCTTACAAAGGCTACATGTATACACGCAAAGGCACACACATTAAAACCCAGCCTTTGAACCTTCAATGTTTTTTGAAAATTCTATTACATCCATAAAAGCTTAAGCGAGAACTGTAACCGGCTATAGCCACATTTAAATATGCCATTTAAATGCATTCAATGAAGATTTCATTTGAGTAAGTGAGCTGGAACAGGGCCAGTAACATTATTTTGCGTTCGCTCGGAAATCGCATTTCCGTTCAAAACGACTAATGTGGCAATGCCGGCTCCAAAACCAGAGGTGTTTAGTATGATGCGTCAATAACGAATGCCTCTGTGACCAATTACCTTAATTGCTTAGCAGCTTTGATATACGTTGCGCACTGCAGGACGCCAAAACTGAAAAAAAGCCTTCGAATATCTCACACCTGTGCATGGGCTACATTCAAAACTGTTTTTTTTTCTCTTCAAAACGGAGCCACACTGGTTGTTTGGATAAAAAATACATTATGTATTACTCAGGCAAGCAGGTGTAGGTGCAAGATGAAGATATTGTCTTGTTCGCTCACTTACACATTCACCACCATACTGTACACAGCGTCCTCAAGCGAGGACTGTGGTGATGCTAACAGTGTTAGCACGGTATAACCAAAGAGCTTCTCACATATCTGTTCAGCTAATTGAATTGAGGCAGAATCCGTAATGTGACGCCCTATCGATAACCTCCAGGAACACAGGTGATGAAACCGCAGGTAATCGAATCAACAGTCATTTTATTGCCTGCGGAAGCACCTGTTTCCATCGAAAGGGATCATTCAACGGTGCAGAGAAGGGTATCTTGATGCCTTTCAAGCGAATTCACTTTTTGTGTGCGATTTCTTCACACTGTAAGCGATCTGGACACCCACAGAGGTAAGAATAAGGACATTACTTCAAGTTTCAAGTGGGCACTTCAACTGCAGACCCAAAACAGACAGCAAACCATGTGTAGGTTTGTGTGGGGGAGGCTCTTTCCAGGAAGCAGGCGGTATGGCAGGAAATTATGCATTATGCATTCTTCTGAAGGAAATATTTAAAAATATATTTGGTAGGAGATGTGTACAACCAATTAGTACATTTAAGGCAATTCATTTAAAATAAATACATAAAATATAATCTAGAGTAGAGCGCCACGATACAAGAAACTAAATCTTAATTAATCTGAATCAGATTTAAATGTGATAATATGAAATATGGGGAAGAATAAGTCAAAATGTCTTTCGATTGTGTTATCTTTAGTGACAAACAAATGACAGAAAATATGAACCAAAATACCCATGTGTATGTTCCAAATGTTTGGAAATATATTATTTCTTTAGGGAAAGAAATATTTTTCAAAATAAATAAAAAGTATTATTGTGTGAGTAAAATAGTAAGGATGGTTTTATTAAGACATGTTAAATTAAACAAATGTAAAATTAAATAACTGGCCTCAACTGTCACTCTGCTAAAGAAATTACTAAGTATTATAAGCAAATCTTTGCATTATATTAAGAACGTTAAAGTAGTAGGGTGTTGATGAAGTTTAATATTTTTTATAATATATTTAATGCTGTTATTATGGAAGCCACTGAATAAAAAAACAAAAAGGTAATTGTGACTTTTTATTTCACAATTCTGACTTTTTTTCTCAGAATTGTGTGACACAAACTTGCCATTGTTACTTTTTTCTCAGAAATGCTTGATATAAATTCGCAGTTGTGAGATATAAGGTCAGAATCATGAGATATAAACAGGCAATTCTGACTTTTTTGTCTCAGAATTTTGTGATATGAACTTGCAATTGTGAGATATTAAGTCAGAATTGCGAGATATAAATGGGCAATTCTAACTTTGAATTATTATAAATTGATATAAACTCACAATTCTGACATTTTTCTCAGAATTGCGAGTTTATATCTCGCAATTGTTCCTTTTTTTCTTAGAATTGTGTGATATATATACTCACAATTCTGAGAAATAAAGTCAGAATTGTGGGATATAAACAGGCAATTCTGACTTGTTTGTGTCAGAATTTTGTGATATAAACTCACAATTTTGACATTTTTATCAGAATTGCAAGTTTATATCACAATTGTGACTTTTTTCTCAGAATTCTGTGATATGAACTTCCAATTGCGAGATTTTAGATCAGAATTGCAAGATATAAACAGGCAATTCTGACTTTCTTCTCAGAATTGATATAAACTCACAATTGCAACATTTTTCTCAGAATTGTGAGTTTATATCTCGCAGTTGTGGCTTTTTTTCTCTGAATTTTGTGATATAAACTTGCAATTGCGAGATATTAAGTCAAAATTGCAAGATATAAATGGGCAATTCGAACTTTCTTTTCAGAATTGATATAAACTCGCTATTCTGACATTTTTCTCAGAATTGTGAGTTTATATCTCGCAATTGTGGCTTTTTTTCCTTAGAACTGTGTGATATTCGGTCAGAATTACGAGATAAAAACAGGTAATTCAGACTTTTTTTCTCAGAATTGTGATATGAACTCGCAATTGCGAGATTTTAGGTCAGAATGGCAAGATATAAGCAGGCAATACTGACTGTCTTCTCAGAATTGACAAAACTCGCAATTGCGACATTTTTTTATCTCGCAGTTTATATCTCACAGTTCTGACTTTTTTTTCTCAGAATTGTGGGATATAAACAGGCAATTCTGACTTTTCGTCTCAGAATTTTGTGATATAAACTTGCAATTGCGAGTCACAAAGTCGAAATTGTGTGATGTAAAATTTACAATTGTTGACTTTTTTCTTTTTTGTATTCTCACGAGAAGTTTGAGAGAATTGTGAGGAAAAAGTCGCAATTATCTTTTTAAATTTTTTTATTTTTGGTGGAAATAGCCTTCCATATGTTAGATATATAAACCTGAAAGGTTGGTCAGATTAGTTTTTTAAAACCTAGTCTTGACATAGTAGCCAGTTTATGCAACTGGGCCTTGGTTTCGGCCAGGAGTTTGCCGAAGATGCATTGAAGAATCACATGAAAAGGCATAGTGAGGACCATGCAGTCATACACAAACACACAGCTCTCTTCTACAGGTCCTGTATGTGACTGAAAGACACAGAATCACCATGGGAAACAGAAAGATCATCCCAGATTCTTTTCTTTCTGTCTTTCCCTTACAGTTACCGATAATCATCAACAGCAGTAGCTCTCCTCAGCTGCTGTGAGCACTACAGTCAGAGTCAATCTCTCACCCTCCGAATGTGATGCGGGCTCAGGTTAAGATACCGGGAGAGTTAGACTGAGGGTCTTAATGAGCTCCCGTGTTCATGTCTCTCTCCGGGCTCCAGGGACAGTAGCGGTGCAGGGCAGTGTGTGCCGCTGTTGTGTGCCGAGATCTCCTCTTGCACCTTGGCTGTAATGAGTTCAGTCTGTCTGTCAAACTACCCACCTATCACTGTTGCGGTTATCGTCAACAGCACAATTGTAGAGCTCAGATGAACACGTGCGCTCTAATTATACGCTCCGCTTTGTTGTTTCCTAGCCTTTCAGCTAGTTCATGTGTGTTTCTGTAGCTGGTTTATGTCCACCTTTCAACAAGTGCTTCTCTTGCTCATCTCAATCTTGCTTTTTGTCCTCCTCTCTCGTCTAGATCTTTTTCACACCCGTGTTTCTCAACATCTCACAAGGCCTTTGTCAAATTGTGTTCTGTGATTGCCGGTGTAACAATAGTCATCCGTCTTAGGTCAGACAGTTAAAAGTGGGATCTGGGAAAATAAACTGATACTCGCTGGCAGCAAGTTAAAATGACTGTATATCACAGGCGAGTGTCATTTTTGTTGCTTCAGCCATAAATATGTCTAACTGACCACTGACCATGAAACAGTATTTCAGTTTGGTTTTATTAAACTGCATATGACAAGTGAATTATAGACCTTTTTTTTCTATTTATTTGCAGCCATTTTGTCAATTACAGCATCATATATTTCTGAATTTAAAAAGCTACTTTAAATAAATATATAAATACAAATCTCTATTTTTTAAATTAAAAAAAAATTAAAATCTACATATGCTGTATGTACACAAGGAAATGTTTTTTTTTTTTTTTCATTTTGTAGCCATTGTGTCACCTACAGCATATTCTGAATTACACTGTAAAAAAATTTGTTGAGTCAACTAAAAATAATTTGTAACCTGGCTGCCTTAAAATTTTAAGTTCAGTCAACTCAATAAAAGTTTATTCAACTTGAAATGTTAAGGCAGCTGGTTTACTTACCCATCTGTTAAGTTTAGCAAACACAAATATCTAAGTTGTTACTTAGTACAACTTAACATTTCAAGTCAACTAAACTTTTTTTAGTTGACTGAACTTAAATTTTTAAGGCAGCAGGGTAACAAATTATTTTAAGGTGACTCAACAAATTGTTTTTTATTTTTTACAGTGTAGTAATAAATAAATAAATAGTTCACATAACATTTAAATTTTTCTATAAAAAAAATTAAATTTACAAAAATTTGTTTTTCCTATATTTACAGCCATTGTGTCACCTACAGCATTATATATTTCTGAATTAGTTTTGAAAAGTAAAAATAAATGAATAAACAGTTTACATATCTCAATTTTAATAAATAAATAAATAAATAGTTCACATAACAATTTCCATTTTTTTTATTTAAAAAATAGAATGTTACATTTGACATATGCTGTGTGTAGGAGGACATGTATTTATTGTTTTTTTCCCCTGTTTTTTCCCCTATATTTATAGCCATTGCGTCACCTACAGCATTATATATTTTTTTAATTAGTTTGAAAAGCAACTACAAATAAATAAATATATAAATAAACAGTTCACATGACATCTTCATTTTTTATTTAAAAAGGTTAAAATGTACATATGCTGTATATACATGAGGAAATGCATTTATTGTTTTTTTTTCCTTTATATTAGCAGCCATTGTGACACCTACATATATTTCAGAATTAATTTTGAAAAGCTACTATAAATAAATAAATAAATTGCTTACATAACATCTTCATTTTTGTAATGAAAAATATGATAAATAAATGATAAATAAAATTGACATATGCTGTATGCATGAGGAAAGGTATTTATTGTTTTATTTTTCTTGTTTTCCCCCCATATATCTCAGACATTGTGTCACCTACAATAAAAAATAAAATAAAATAAAATAAAATAAAATAAAATAAAATAAAATAAAATAAAATAAAATAAAATAAAATAAAATAAAATAGTAAAATAAATAAAAATAGTTGACATACCATCGCCATGTTTTTTTTTTTTTTAGTTAAAATGTACATATACTGTATGTACATGAGGACATTTATTTATTGGGTCCTTTGACTGTTCAACATTTCAGTCTCTGCCATTTTGCACTCTTTTGCCTTTTATATGGTCCTGTGGGGTGATAAATAAATAATAATTCATTTATATGATCCTGGCTTGAAAAATAAATGCGTACAAACAGAATCCATATAGTCACTCTATTAATGTGAGCACGTAAAAAAGTGCATTTATATTTTAGAAGAAAAATTGGCATCCATTATAAACTAGAACTATATTTTCCACTGAGATAAAAGATAATGAACTCCTAAGCATGCACATGTTAGAAAGACAAAACAGCAACTTGTTCAACAAACTACATTTCCCATCACTCACTGTGGCAGCCCAAGAACGATGAAAAACAGCAGTTACACACCTAATGTGCATCCTTCGCTCTTCATTGCCATGCATTAGAGCTAAAAAGCTTCCTGCCTTTGTCGGGAAGCGAAAACATTAAAGAGAGCCACAAAACTGTCCAGAAATCATTTAAGCATGCATCATGTAGTAATTACGATTTCCAAATACGCAAGAACTTCGACACCATTTGATTACTTAACTATAAAATTTGTTGAAATTTGTTGAAATAACAAAAAGTATCATCTATGTTTCTTTGTGTGTTTCTTTCTATTTTTGAAAGGGAGAGAAAAAAACGAACAGATGACATGAGCGATCACCTCTCCATCTCCGGCTGTTTTGCTTTCACCTCAACTCTGTTTGTTAGGTGCAAGAAGGGTTACTGGTTAGTCCAGTGTCTACCAAAATCAATACAAATCAAATCCACTGAAGTTTTCTCTTCGAGCACTTAACCTTTTCAACTCGGCCGTTAGTTCTTTTATCTTCCTCAACACAAAAGCTTTCAGGGCCATTTTGAACACTAATGCCTCCACCAGCACACACATATTTGCACACAAACGCATTGTCAGGCATCCCTGCTTGCCAGCATAATTGAGGACGGTCAGGAAAACAACCATTTGTGCTTAACAAACAGCGAAGTCAAAGGATTACTCTTTGCAGAATACCGAATCAAGCAAAGACACAGTAAATCTCCAAAGCGCCACGTATCTGCTCATTTCCCTTTCCATTACACCATTCTAGATTGCTTTCATTGAGAAGGGGAAGCTCTTTATAGTGTGCCAGTAGCAAAGCAAACAGTGTCAGGCATTTCAAAGGAGCTGAGTGTTTGATGGTATTGTGTGTTTGTTGCTGTAGAGGACAGGAGTGTTTTGGAGAGCGTATAGCTATGGACCGCTTTGATGTTGGCTGTCAATAGCAGACCCCTCTCATCTTAAAAGGAGTGTTTTGAGCTCAAATTGCATCGTGCTATGAGGATTAGCTTGCGGGAGTTGTGCGGTGAGACTCGGCGGAATTCAAACACACACATGGGAGCCTGCTAATACACAAGCGAGCATTTTATCGCTGATATGCACATTACATAACAATAAAGCCCAGATCTGATAATTGCTAGCAACATTTCATATACTTATTAAAGCTGTGTCAATAACTGATAGCGAGAAACCTCAACAGAGCGCAACGGTAGAGTTCCGGTAGTAAAAATCTCATTAATTTTCTTCACAGCGTAATTGATTTTTAACAATAACTTATAAACCTTTTCAGAAAGACCTACCTTGAGCTCTGAGGTTTTTAAGCCATGATTTATGCTTGTAGAAGCCACAAGTCGGAATGATTTCTTCATACGGTCTTACAAATAAAGGTTCTTTATTGGAATCTACGCTTCCATGAAGAACCTTTAACATCAATGGAATCTTTCCATTGCACAAAAGATTATTTATAGTGGAAAAAAGGTTCTTTAGATTATTAAAAGGTTCTTTTAAATGTTTTTGGGGAACCTAAAAAGGTTATTTAATGGAATTACAGCAAACATAGGATGCAAAAATCATTGTCTTAAAAGCCTTAAATACAATAGTTGTTAGTCTTATTCTCATTTTCACTTTTTTGGGTTCAGATTTCTCTTTAAAGGGGTCATCGGATGCCCATTTTCCAAAAGCTGATATGATTCCTTAGGGTCTTAATGAAAAGTCTATAACACGCTTTGGTTAAAATTCCTGAGTGGTAGTGTAAAACAACACCCTTTTTACCTTGTCAAAATCAGCTCTGCACACAGCAACCCATTTTGTTGCATGTCTCTTTAAATGCTAATGAGCATAAAAAACCCTTATACTCACTTCTTCTGTAGGTGAAGCGCATCACCAGTGATTCACACGAACATATACGCATTTAGTGAGATCGGGAAAGTAATCCACTGTGTCTTCAGCGGCTCAGATGTCGGGACTAAATGACGACTACTATGTTCTTTGGTACATCCAACAACAGAACACTTCAATCGCTTAGGAAACATTCTTCTGTACTTTTGCTTCTGCATCAAATCAATGGCGGACAGTTCACAGCTCATTCAGGGCAGGTCTAAGGTAAGACAGCAGTGTCAATCAATAGTTGTGGGAGCGACCTTGGTCTGAGTGACGTCACACAGCCACGAATCAGAGACTGGCCTCATTTGAAAAAGGATATATTATTTATAGAGATTTAAAAAATACCACCGCATGGATTTTTATCATTACAAGGTGGTTGTGTACACACACTGCCGACACACATTTATGTCCAAACAACATGTAAAAGTGAATTTTGCGTCCGATGACCCCTTTGATTCATCATATTTATTTCAGAGCTGGTCATGTTGTTTCAGGCTTAGAAGTCTTTATTTAGAAATTCAAAGTAGGAAATACCTCCAGAACAAAACTACTGAAAACCCACACACATTGTCTAAAGTAAATTAAACGGTCTAAGCTTTACTAAACAGGGAAAATTAGCACGAGAGTGCAATTTCAAAACAGCGCAGATGGGCTTGGAAATTTCTGCAGGTGATTTAATAACAATGCACAAATTAAAGAACAAAGACACAACATCTTATTCACATATTGTCCAACACAATACACAAAGTGCAGTGCAAATTAGCATAGCTGTACAGTATGTTGAAAAGAACTGGAGGTCAAAAAATGAAGGGTTTCAAGAACATTTGATAGACCTGGTATTGCGAGACTCCTGCTAGTTGCGTCTTTTATTTCCTGAAGCAAATTAAAAATAACACGGCTTGGCAATTGCTATGTTTGGTTAATGTGTTCTTCTGGCATTCCAAATACATTAATACATGTGGAAAAATTCTCTCTGTTCTACCACGTGCTCTCTGTTCTCTGCAGTGACTGCAAATACCAGCAATTTGACGAGTATAAATTTTGCGTCTAAAAGGGAAACTCCTACAAATGTACATTCAATAAGGTCAGGCGCAAAAATAACTAAGTCCACGCCTTTTCAGCGCTAATTCGTCACTGTGCGTCTTTAGTAAATATTGGCAGAACTATTTTAACGGCAAACGACTGTTAGTAAAACTGTCCCTGAAACTGTACATAAGTCTGTTTCATATCAAATCTGCCTGATATAAACAATTCCAATCCTTCACAGTGACTCAAGGCTGGAATACACTACGAATTTTGCCCAGATTTTTATCTCGATTTACAGTCTGGACAAGTTCCTTAAATCAGAGCCAGTCTGCAGATGTGAGTTGACAGACTATATCAAAGATGTATATATTTCTGAGGATATCAAAGATGTATGATATTTTGAGCTGATTTTAAAACACATTGTTTTCATTTGTCACACATTTCCTATGCTTGTGTTTCTGCACAAATTTGTTGTGTTCTGTATGATACACAGCATTTTAAAATCTGTTCAGTGTAGTGTACACTCTTAAAAACAAAGGTGCTTAAATGGTTCTTCACAGTGATGCCATAGAAGAACCATTTTTGGTTCCACAAAGAACCATTTAGTCCAAGGTTCTTTAAGGAACCATCTTACTTTTATAATCTGAAGAACCTTCTTTAGCCACAAAGAACCTTTTGTGAAACAGAAAGGTTCTTCAGATGTTCTTTATAGAACCATTTAAACAAAAAAGGTTCTTCTATGGCATCGTGATGCACCTTTATTTTTAAGAGTATATTCCAGCCTTAAAGGGACAGTTCACCCAAAAAATGAAAATTCTGTCATATGGGTTCCAAACCCATAAGACCTTGATTCAACTTCAGAACACAAATTACGATATTTTTGATGAAACCCAAGAGCTTTCTGACCCTGCATAAACAGCAATGCAACTGACACGTTCAAGGCCCAGAAAAGTAGCAAGGACATTGTTAAAATAGTCCATGTGAATAGTCCATTATGAACACAACAAACTCATGCAGAAACACATGCCTAGGAGATTTGTTTGAACCTAGCTACGTCTGCACTGATCCCTGCCTTTAACTTTGGATTACACTACAACTGAGCCATCAGCAACCTTAAAACCCTGCAGTGGATATCATTGATTCTAAGTGTTTCAATTTCCACTCTCCTTTTGATGGCTGATGGTGTAATCACAATTAACCAGCTTGTTAGAATGTGAGGATGCTTATTGACAGTCAAGTAAACAGTCTCTAGATTTAGCTCAGCGGGAGGCGACGACTAGGATGACATTTCAGTGGCCCATACTCCTGATCAGAGGTGAAGCGACCAGTTTGATTCAGCATCTGATCTTGTAACACTAGCCAATCATGCTTCGTCTCTCTGTAGCTGGGTCCTTCTCCAGCTGTGGGCTCCTTTAGTCAGCCATTGAAGAACTGAAGCCTCTGTCTAACCCGAGCCTTTCATGTTGGGATTCTCAGATCAAGACCATTAAAGGGCTGATCTAACATTTGCTTTAGAAGTCACAAACATAGCTTCCTGCTCCATGGGTGGGCCAAAAGCCCATTTTCCATGCAGTGCACTGAGTTTTGACATATTAATACTGTAAAGATACTAGCAAAGCCTTTTAAAGCCAAGATCTGAAGCTAGGCAAGCAGCAACGATAAAAGTCTACTCAACAACTGTATGGCGTGCACAGCTTACATATAAAGACATCAAACCTTGGGTAAAAGCTGTTCTTATACCATCTACTGCCCTTGACCAACCAACCATATTTTCGTCTGATGTATCGAAACACCAGCTTGTACGTATTTGCCCTTTGAAAGTTATGGACAGGTCAGCGGACTACAAAAATGTCAAATGTAATTGAAGGTAAGTCTTCAAACCAGCTCAGTAATCCCACACATTCTCCGCTCACCTCCACCTGCTCACCTCTTTGGTTGGCGATGCTCTCAAGGGCTCTCTTAACAAGAGCGGTCTGATCCTGCAGAACTGACCGTCCTCATCACCCTGGCCTGCTTTTCTCTCACAACGGCCTAGTCGGTTAAATCAGGGTGCCTTGAAAAGGACGATTAAATACTGCACCTCTGCCTGGACCAGAAAGACAAACCCACTGGAATTCCTTCAGATTTACACTGGGGCTTTTCACAGGAACCCATTGACATTCACAGCTGCTCGGTTGAGGGGAAGTTCAGTGAAATTGATCTCTCTAGGCTGGTGGGTAATCACTGAGCTAGAGCCAACCGGATTCAGCTCTGCTTGATGGCTGAGCAACCTTGGCCTAAGCCAAGCACTTTGTTCCCCGCTGTTCCTTGAGCCTTTTCGAGGGTATCCAGCCAGTGCGGTTGTGTGACCCCTGAAATAGTTTTTCAGTCATTAACTGTAGCCACTAATTAGTTTTTTTTAGTGTACATCAGCAGTAAGAGTAGTAAAAAGACCCTAATAATGCACTACATAACCAACTAGGAATGTGCAAAACTTAAAACATATTTTTAAAATCGTCCAGTCAGCTAATAACTTGACATATCGTCTTAAACAGGTTGATATATAGATAGGGCCCTATGATGCAGTGCGGAAATGCAGACGGAACCACAGAATCCAGTCATAAAAATGGAATTTACTGTATAATGCGGAATGTCATGGAATTTGCCAAATTTTGGTTGAATAAATCAAAAGTAGGTCAGTATATTTAAATCTAAATGTGACATGGACTAGTGTCTGTGAATATTAAGCTGCAAAAATACTATTTAAACATATATCCTGCATGTTCTACGTGTCTCTGTGTGAATGAATGGCGCAAACGCACAGTTTCATTTACTACACACATACTGAAGTGCGTACATGAACACATAAACAATCTCTGAAACTGTTCTGAGAGTCACTTTATGAGCCTTTTACCATTTCTTGTGAGAAAAATCGTATGTGCAAACAGAAACCTAAAGGTCTTCACAGTAATCCATCAAAATAAAAGTTTGGTTTAACTTGAAGAAAATGTGACAGAAATATATTACTTAATGTAATGATAGTATTACTACTAATAATAAAAATATTATTATAAAACAGATTGTTCTGGTTCTTGATTCTGATTAGTTGAGCCACGTTCGAAGCTGTTACAAATTACTCTACAAACATAGACCTTTATTTACGTTTGTGTGTTGCTCGGCAACCACTTTGTTGCAACCACAACCGTTTCTCAGGAACTACATTGTTTGGCGGAAGAATAATGTTTTTATTAATATTGTTACACTTTATTTGCTCTGTCTAATTTTGTAAATCCTTACTATGTATATGGAATAACCGTTTTATAAAAAAGCCCTGTGAAGTCATGGTTTACAGTGAATTTATAACAACTCCTTGGGGCTTATTGCTTTATTGAAACTTTTTTTTTTAAGGAATATTTACCAGAAAAATTATTTACCAGAGCTTATATATATATATATATATATATATATATATATATATATGCTTTTGATTATTAAAATTTAATCAAACAATTAAAATACAGAAAAAAAATAAATTTGGTAAAACTAAAAGTACATTTGAGAAAAAATAAAATAAACTGTATTTGACAGGGCTTTACAATTTGAATAAATTGCTATCAGCTTATGTAAGTTTCATGATTTCAATTCTTTCAGACATGCTTTTTTATTAATAAAATGCCATTTAACCAAGCCATTAAAACAGAGTCTAGAAAAATTTTAATGGAAAACTGAATTTGGGAAAAAATAAATTTCATAGGGCCCAATATAGTCTAAACAAAGCAATCCAGACAATGTATATTTGCTCTGTATGTAAATATAGAGGAAATAGCCTACAAGATAGACAGAACGATAGATAGAATGACAGAAAGCGGCCAAAGCAGCCAAAAAAAAAACTGTAAATCTTATCTGTCCTTGCAGTGAGTGTGAATCCTGTACAAAACCATTATAAATGAGCAAGTCTGGAGTTTTAAAATCCATTTGTGGGGAGTTGGCTTTCTCTGCTATTAAGCATGAGGGTTTGGATGATCTGTGTAAACGGGGTTGAGTAGCGGACATCACTCTAGTGATTCAAACGCCTACTCAACAGCTTTTATTCTTTTGGATCCATAGCAGCCATCACTGTATCACCTCAGATAGGTAGTAAGATCTGAAATGTGACAATTCAGGCATTCAAAGATGTCTTTGTACGCATTCAAACGTGATGACTGCACATATTTCCAGAAGTTGTGTGAATGAATACTAGCAATTTGGCTCAAAGCATGTGGTGGAAGTAACCACCAAGGCTAAGAGTCTTTGAAGTGTATAAAGTCAGACAGAAAGGTAGTCATCTCTTATTTTCACACAAAACATTTCATACAAAAGTGAATACACGGTCATTAAGGCGTTCTGTAGCTCATATTTGTGCTCAAACACACATTACTCACTAACACAGGAAAAAATGTTACTGGTACTTTATTAGAGGCAAAATCTATATATAACATGAAGAGAAAGACTAGTAGTAGTAAACCTAGTGATGCTAGCTTTACTATATTTTTATAAATCAAAACAAACAGGTTTTTCAGTAAGAAGCTATTGTTTGTTATTTTGGTTAGTGATGCCAGTATTAAATCATTTAGTCATATATCAGCAAACAGCATGTTATTCTAAAATTATACCTAAGTCTTTATCATATCATCTGCTTAGGTGAAATTTACAAACAGCTCATCTGCTCACTGTTAGAAAATAATTATATTGCAGTTTGCTCACACTATTCAAATTTTATTTCAGTGTTCCTAATAGGAAATTTAATGTGTTGTTCAGCAAGATAAAATAAAACTTTTCATTACAAGTTGGTGTATTGCATATTTCTGCCAAACCTGTCACTGATTTAGCTAGAAGTGCATGTAAATGTGATCTAAATAAAAGTTTCTTCAGAAGTTAGATGTAGAGTTGTAGGGTACTTCTCTTATTATGTTAAAAGCAGGAAAATATGAGAGCCTAACCTCGGCCACCCACACACAAACACACACATTTGCTGCAGCACACATGCATGGACAATGATAGCCAAGAGAAGCCGGCCAATTAATCTGTATTCATCTGAGATTGCTATCTGCATTTATCTGAGATCATAATCATAATGTAGTGTTTCTGAGAACGCTGCTCTCAGACATGATACTCTCAGCAGCGGTGAGTAGGCGGCGAGTTTAATTGTTTTGTTTTATCAATAGGATGCTCTCCTTTTAGATTTTAATAAGAGGTCTACAAAAAAAGAAAGAAAGAAAATAAAGAAAAAAAACATTTTCCATGCAAATACAATAAATAAATTGACATCATATAATAAATCTTAAAAAATTAAATTAAATTAAATTAAATTAAATTAAAAACTATAACAGGCTCAATATGACTCAAAATGTGTTTCAAGTAAACTGCAATCAAAACTACCTAAGTTGCCCATTTGGTATGTATTCAATGGGAAAAACGAAATTATAGGTATTATGTCAAAAGGTATTCTGACAAAAGCACTGAAACTACATAACCTTAAACTAATTTATATCAGATGACGGGAAACTAATTGCCTAATTACCAACACAATTGCTTGTTAAATGTGTCCTTAACAGATAAATAGATCACTTTAAAAAATACTGTCACAGGTACCCAAATTTAAAATGTCACCGCTGATGAAGACAGAAGAAGCTGTAACATTCCTATCAGGTATTACATTTTCCGTGAATACAAATGTATGTACTATATCAGAGCAAAGCCATTTCCTCTCTCTACAGTGTACATTCTGCATCAATAGACATCAAACTCATGCGGTCAATCTTAATGCAATGCATCTCAGTGCAAGGGATCTATCCGATCAATGGAAAATAAGTTTTAGTTTGCTATTATTACAGGTAATGTTGCAAGAAGAAAAAGAGAAAAAAATCAGTGATGCTATAAACTTAAATCAGATATTTTAAACCATCACAGGGACCAGAAACGAACTGCAAAAGCAGAGGCCAGTATTCTGGATGCCATCAAGTATAAGAACCAATTTCAGCTCAATACCCTAAGGGTGCTCCAGGGCAGCAGTTCAAACATTTTTTTTCTAGGCGAATCCAACAAATCACATCAGTGGATTAACTGTCGGAATAACTGTTGTGTTTGAAGCTCTCGGTTCTAATGTTACAGGTCACAAATTCTCTTGCAGTAGCCTCTGAGTTCAGCTACATTCTGCACTAGCACTTCATGGCAAGACTCGCTATGTGCTTACAATGTATTACTGCAGATTAGCAGCAGAAGAGTTTGTGTGTCTGTGTGTGCACGCTGTATGGTAATGATGGTGGAATAATGAGAGTATGCGCTTATGTTTTTCCTGTTGCGGTTGCTTGTTATCTCTCAGAGTCAGCAGGCCAGAGCCACAGGTTTCAACCGACGTACACCCACACATGTGAACACACACTCACCACTGACACACAAATATGAGGACAACACAAATATGAAGGACAATTCACAATGTGCCACTAGTCGTGACAATATAGTTGTTCTAAAATATCTTGATTAAAATTTGTTCATGAACATCCCTTATAAAAAATGAAGAAATCAGGACTGTACGATGGAAGAATGGATGGATGGATAGATAGATAGATAGATGGATAGATAAATAGATAGATGGAAAGATAGATAGATGGAAAAAGGAAAAGTTCATTTATTTCAGTAATTCAACTCAAATTGTGAAACTCGTGTATAAAATAAATTCAGTGCACACAGACTTAAGTAGTTTAAGTCTTTGGTTCTTTTAATTGTGATGATTTTGGCTCACATTTAACAAAAACCCGACCAAATCAACAAATTAGAATATGGTGACATGCCAATCAGCCAATCAGCTAATCAGCTAATCAACTCAAAACACCTGCAAATGTTTCCTGAGCCTTCAAAATGGTCTCTCAGTTTGGTTCACTAGGCTACACAATCATGGGAAAGACTGCTGATCTGACAGTTGTCCAGAAGACAATCATTGACACCCTTCACAAGGAGGGGAAGCCACAAACATGCATTGCCAAAGAAGCTGGCTGTTCACAGAGTGCTGTATCCAAGCATGTTAACAGAAAGTTGAGTGGAAGGAAAAAGCGTGGAAGAAAAAGATGCACAACCAACCGAGAGAACCGCAGCCTTGAGAGGCTTGTCAAGCAAAATCGATTCAAGAATTTGGGTGAACTTCACAAGGAATGGACTGAGGCTGGGGTCAAGGCATCAAGAGCCACCACACACAGATGTGTCAAGGAATTTGGCTACAGTTTTCGTCTTCCTCTTGTTAAGCCACTTCTGAACCACAGACAATGTCAGAGGCATCTTACCTGGGCTAAAGAGAAGAAGAAATGGACTGTTTTGTATTTCATTTGGAAACCAAGGTCCTAGAGTCTGGAGGAAGGGTGGAGAAGCTCATAGCCCAAGCTGCTTTAAGTCCAGTGTTAAGTTTCCACAGTCTGTGATGATTTGGGGTGCAATGTCATCTGCTGGTGTTGGTCCACTGTGTTTTTTGAAAACTAAAGTCACGGCACCTGTTTACCGAGAAATTTTAGAGCACTTCATGCATCCTTCTGCTGACCAGCTTTTTAAAGATGCTGATTTCATTTTCCAGCAGGATTTGGCACCTGCCCACACTACCAAAAGCACCAAAAATTGGTTAAATGACCGTGGTGTTGGTGTGCTTGACTGGCCAGCAAACTCACCAGACCTGAAACCCATAGAGAATCTATGGGGTATTGTCAAGAAGAAAATGAGAAACGAGAGACCAAAAAATGCAGATGAGCTTAAGCTGGGCTTCCATACTACCTCAGCAGTGCAACAGACTGATCACCTCCATGCCAGAGGCAGTAATTAAAGCCAAAGGAGCCTCTACCAAGTATTGAGTACATATACAGTAAATGAACATATTTTCCAGAAGGCCAACAATTCACTAAAAATGCTTTTTTTTATTGGTCTTATGAAGTATTATAATTTGTTGAGATAGTGAATTGGTGGGTTTTTGTTAAATGTGAGCCAAAATCAAAAGTTGAATTACTGAAATAAATGAACTTTTCCACAACATTCTAATTTATTGAGATGCACCTGTAGATAGATAGATAGATAGATAGATAGATAGATAGATAGATAGATAGATAGATAGATAGACAGATAGATAGATACGCCGGTATCCGCCAGAATTGAAATATAATGCATCGCTGCAAAACACAAACGCTTCAAAGGTGCTCTGGGTTCTCGAAGCGCTGAAGAAAAAGTAGAGACTGGCAAACAGAAAAGACACACAATGTGTGAACAGACTTCACTGAATGTCAACATCCCCCCTCTCCAGCAGCATGCTTTAAATATGGCACAGATATGAGGAAAAGCAATCTAAACTCACTCTATTTCTGTTTTGATTTTCATCTTTTTTTTTTTTCTCACCTCACTCTGTGATTTAATTTGAGAATTGGGAAACATAATGTTCTGCCATCTCAGAACAACGGCCAGAAAAGAACCTTGGGCTTATTAAATTTTAATAAGGTTCTCCAGGCAACTTTCCCTCGCCGTAATTGCTTTGTGTATTTCCCCTATGGGGACCCCGCTTCTTGTTTGTTATCGACACAAAGCTGTTGAAATCACAGCCAACTCTCTCTCTCTCTCTCTCTCTCTCTCTCCCTCTATCTCACACATCGCCTCACTTACACCATCTCAATTTTTAAAATAAACATTAAATTAAACATTAATCAAGCTTTGGGTTGATATTCATATGCCCTAATTATCATTAATATCCCATGTTGTTCACAGGAAAAAATATCATACCTAAAGTGGCCACATCAAGTCCAGATTCTACAAAATTACAACAGCAACAGTTTGCAATACTGGGAGTTAGACAGTTTAAGAATAAGACTTCTTACTAACATCATATTCTGCAAACATTGCATCACTTTGAACTGGTAGGTGGACCATGAGAAATACCAGTGTCAAGGTATTTGTCACATTGCAGAAGTCACACCATCCCACATCGTAATGCCACATGCGTATCTTACTCTCACAGATGGCAGATCAGGTGTGAACCTAGTGAATCACCTTCATTTACTTTCCATGAACGATTCATTAAGGCCTCTAATTTTAAACTAATGTAACACCAGGCTTATGACAGAATGTCTCGAATTCTAAGAGAGATATGAAAGTTAACTCTCCGCAGACAGGAAATTAACGCTCTCCCACCGCTTTTCCTGCAGAGAATCATGCACCCTTAGGTAAAAGTGAGCGGCGGAGAAATTAGTCTCGCTGCTAGCAAAACCACTTCTTTTTTCATGAAATGTGAGAACAAAGAAGGAACGGCTGTCATAACAGATGCAGAATCTGCTGTGGGGTGTTCAGAGAGAAAGGAAGAGACATTTATTCCCTTTCACTGTAAAAGTACCTTAAATGGTGCCTCTCAAGTTTCTGCTTTAGTTGTTGAGTCACTGTCCCGGCTCTCATGACGTCATCTGCATCTCACGGCTGTTATAGATTGTAATGACTGTCTGAGATTCCCAGTGCGTCTTGGCGTGTGTTTTATATCCGGTTAGCCTTCAGCACATTAATTATCTAAACTGCATCTACACTTTGCATTTCAAATCGACACAAATCAGACTAAGCTGTGCAAAATGTAAAACTACAATGTAAATTACATCAGAGATTGCATTAATCGGAAACTTTTAGAATATTTAAAACACATTAAAATGTTTGACTGATGCAATTTAAGGTATTTTGTTCTATTTACTTTAAAAGTATTCTCAAACATGCCATGCGAGAAGAGACGTGAATGAGAAATTGTGATTTCAAGTAAATGGAATTAAAGTAGTGAGCAGATTGTTAAACAGACATCTCTGTTGTGTTTTCACATTGCAAGGCCAGAATAAAAATGACAAGATGCCAAAGCAAATCCTTAGTAAAAGTAAAAGCAGTATGTTCTTTTAATATCAATGTCAAATAAAAAAAAATACTGAAAGACAACAAGCTGTTATACAAGCATTGTTAAATATTTTTGACTTTTCAATGAATAAAGATTTTTTTATTATTATTATTCTTGTTTTTTATGATTTTTATTTTTAATTATTGAATTAATTGAACTAAATTAACACATTGAATGAACAGCTGTGGACAAAATTTTAGAATAAACTTTGCAGTATCTGCAAAATGTTAATTATTTGACCAAAATAGGAGGGATCATACAAAATGCATGTTACTTTTTATTTAGTACTGACCTGAATAAGATATTTTACATAAAATAAAAAGCAATAGTTGAATTTATAAAATAGACCCTGTTCAAAAGTTTACATACGTTTGATTCGTAATACTGTGTCGTTACCTGGATGATCCATAGCTGGATTTTTTTTCCTTTTCTTTTCTTTTTTTTTGTGATAGTTGCTCATGAGTCCCTTGTTTATCCTGAACAGTTAAACTGTCCGCCGTTCTTCAGAAAAATCCTTCAGGTCCCACAAAATCTTTGTTTTTCCGGTATGTATTATTTTGAAATCCATCTTTTCACACTGAGGACAACTAAGGGACTCATTCGCAAGTATCACAAAAAGTTCAAACGCTCACAGAAGAAAAAACGAGGCATTAAGAGATTAAGATTAACTTTTAAACAGAATAAAAACGTGTACATTTTTCTTCTTATTTATTTTTTTTCCCCTTTAGATCGTACAGAAGTTACTTAAATAAGTTCAATTTACCAAAATAAGTTCAATCTTCAAGTTAAAAAAGGCAAATTCATGCATTGTGTTTCTTTCTGGAGCATCGGTGAGCATTTGAATTTTTTCTAACAGTCTACATTTTCTAAAATTTTGACCACAAAGTTGTGTCAAACCGGCCACTTCCAAATTTGAATTTTATTTATCCAATCACAATGAGTCATGATTTAATTTTTAATGAGTAAATAAGTGCTATCCGAATGCAATTTAATCGTACAAACGTTAATGCCAGATGTAAAGACAGGTTACAGGAAGCACAAAACAAACTGATAACACAATGGCAAGCAGTAGGATCTTTATTCTGAGTACTACTCAGAGTAAAATACATTATTTTTATCATTTAAATATTCATTTAATATTTAAATTACACAAATCTCTGTGCTTAAAATATTACCTTAGTTTGAATCTCTTGAGTTAATTACACCATGCAAGAGTCTGTGATAAACAAAACAGACTAAATATGATCTGTTTTTCTGTGTGGTTATGAATAAGGCTAATTACAAAAAGTACATGAATAATTGTTGTCTGACAAACAGTCAGTCATCATTTAAAACAATAAACCACTCAAATATCTGCCAGACACAACTAAATGTCTGAAATAAATCTTTGTTCGGTATATACAAACTGACCACTATCAGTAAACATCTTTTTTTGATGCTCGTTCAGCCAAGGGCAGAGCGTTTTGAAGTTATTCATTCCAGGGATGCATTACTTCAGAAACAGCATTTTGATCTCTGCTTTTATATATATTTATATATTTGTATGTTTCCATTAAGTTTCTTAAGCTTGGGGTTTGGGCTGAAGCATCTGTGTTTGATCTGAGGAATCGCTCAAGGAATCCAAAGAGGATTGGTATCTTAATTTATCATCACAACAAACTTCAAAACGGGTTTATTAAAGGCATGGCTTTTTGTTGGAGCTATTTTTCCCTTCTTCCCTCTGTGGGTCATCTAACGTCATCAGTCAGCAAAAAAAAAAAAAAAAAAAAAAAAAAAAAACTTAAAAGACCTCTCAGCTTAACAGCTGTCACTCTCTCTTGACAGTTCACGTTAGAGTGCTTATACTGGTCTCACATCAGCACACTCCAGGTGAATGACTGTCGGCAGCTTTCTTTGACTCTCTGACAGGAAAAAAAGAGTCAGGAAAAAAACAACAATGCTTTGTACTGAATCCTTTCAGCCCTATGGAAAAGTTAGTAACCTAAAAGGCATAGCAATCAGCATAACTGACAAGTGAAAATTCTGCCATCCTGTCACCATTTATTCAGTTCTTTTTTTAGGAACACAGGAGGAGATGTTTGACAGAATATTCAAGCTGCTCTAGCTGCTCCAAAGTGAATCTGAATGGACAACGTCAAGCTCTATTAATACCAAGCTCCATAAATGTAGTTTATATGACTTGTGCACCATATCCCAAGTCTTCCTGGCTTAAATCCCATCTATTTCCAACAGAAAGCTAGGATAATGCTCAAGAAAAACTTGTCACTGTATGCTTTTCATTCTATGGAAAAAAACATGCCACTGAAGCATATCTTCATTTAGAATAAAAATGTGTTGTTTTTTTTTTGTTAAATTGTGAAAAACAAAGTGAATTTGATTAAAAAATAAAAATAAAAAATTGTTATTTAAAATGTTGTGTATTTATTTATTTATTTTAAATACAACAGTGTGTGCACATCAAAAGTGAATTTAATTATTCAAATGCAAAGATGCGACTAGCCCCAAACTGCGCGCCGGGCAACACAAATGATGTGAATTAGGTAGATTATGGAAAGCCAGGAAGCTCAAAAACACATGGATTTTAACATGTAAACAATTTGTCGAGAACATGCCATTTACTTGTGGAAAATGTGTTATTTACACATTGTTTACAACTGTGAACAGCGTGTAAAAAATGTTCTACATGTTAAAATTCACATTTTTGACCTTCATGGCGTTCCATAAGTGACTGCCGCAAATGCGCGGTATTTCATCTAATCTAGAGCAATAACATGATGCTAATTTTCACTTTACTAGTTGTGTGCAAACATCATAATACATTTTGATATAATATAGCTGTATACAATGCAACATTTACTTTTGGCCCAAGGTCATGCTACTGAAACACATAATTTTTAATCTATATTTTTGTTTTACTTTTGTATTAAATTGAGAAAAACAAAGTTAATTTAATTAATAAACTAAAATATATAAAAAAATCTCTATTAATTTATTTATTTCATTTTAATGTAATATTATGTGCAAGTAGATTACATACAAAGTATTTACAGGTTGTTTGCGCATCAATTACGACTGTGAACAATGTGTAAACAATGTTCTGCGTGTTAAAATTCACTTATTTTTGACCTTCATGGTGTTCCATACGCAACTGGCGCAAACCTGTGATATACACCTCAATCGCGTCTAATCTAGAGCAATAACATGATGCGAATTTTCGCTTCACTTCTGATGTGCACACACCGTAATACATTTTGATATAATATAGCTGTATACAATGCAACATTTACTTCTGGCCCAAGGTGATGCTACCGAAGCACATAATTTCTAATCTATATTTTTGTTTTACTTTTGTATTAAATTGTGAAAAACAAAATTAATTTAATTAAAAGACTAAAATATTTTTTTAAAAATTATTTTTGTATTAATTTATTTAATTTTTTTGTAATATTATGTACAAGCAGATTACATACGAAGTCAATGCAATGGGTGACGTGATTATGGAAAGCCAGGAAGCTCAAAAACAAGTGAATTTTAACACATAAACAACACGTCGAGAATGTGCTGTATATGCATGGAATATTTGTTGTGTACACATTGTTTGCATTACAATAAAATTTTATTACAATTGCAAACAATGTGTAATCAGCACACATTCTATGCATGCATAATGCATTCTCTGCGTGTTGTTTATGTGTTAAAATTCATGTATTTTTGACCTTCATGGCATTCCATATGCAATTCCCACAAACACATGATATACACTTCAACACACTTAAGCCATAAAATATCAGTGTACTGCAAGTCTGCAGAAAAGTAGTGGGTTAATACTATGTTATATAAGTATGATAAGAGGCACTTTTGGTGTCTGCATGGTAAAGTGCAGTGATCTTACCTAAGTGGCAGTATATTTTTGCCTTCCTTAGGAGTGAGAACAGGTTGCATACTCCCATACATTATTGACTACATTACTTTTTTTTTCCAGTGACCTATACTGTCAAATGACCACTGGTGTGGTTTACCGTTTGGGCTCAAAAGACTTCTTTCCTCGAGTATATTTCCTGCTGTGAGGGAACCGCGGAAGCTGCAGGCTTGTCATTCTCCAGCGCACTGTTGAATGGCCCGTCTTTTGCTCACCAGTGGATCGATCTGAGCACAGGAAGCCAGAGACGCCAGGGATCAGACTTCAGTGCTCTCACTGCCACTCTACTGCCCGGGGCCCGCGGCACCAGGCCAAACATCCGCTCAGCCATCAGGACCAGAAAACCACAGCACATACAGCATAGTCTCAAAAAGAGTGCACATACACACACACATATACATACACACATGCTGTGATTGCCTCTGGAACTGCGCTCAGCATTGAGCTCCTGTAATTTTCAAGTCATTTTTTGATCTATCATCTGCTGAAGTGGTAAAGCAGAGCGTTTATCACAATGGATGAAATAAGGTAATCACTTACGAACTGACTGCTTTCTCAAAAATTATGAACCTCACATACTCTGATGTAGTTATTGTTCCTGTCTAGATACTCAATGATGGTTATGGCAGTTCTAAGAAGCAGGTTATTATGGCTGTCCGTGTAAATGCCCCATTCGGCAATCATCAGCAACTACGGTGCAATTTTAAGTAGCTGAAAATCTCCATCGGAGTTGAACAGGAATAAGCCGATGATAAAAAGCTTTGATTTACCGAGAATCTTTTTGATGCTTTTCTAGCAGAGATGAAAGAGGAAACAAGTAAGTTTTTTCCCCCCTAAAAAAAGTGCAGTCTGTATGGTATCTCAAGTCTCCTGTGGTTTCTTTTGTTATGTTGCAGTTGGACTGACCTCTCCTTGCACAGAGATAAACAAACCCATATACATATTTCAAACAAGGACACAGACAACTGCAAATAATTTGGAAACTGAAGTACAGCATGGGTTAATCCTGTGGGTGCTGACCCACAATTTCAACTAAATTTGAAATTATTAAAAGAAAAAATTTTACTCAATAACCCTTTACAGTAAAACAGTTGTATGTATGTATGTATGTATGTATGTATGTATGTATGTATTTATTTATTTATTTATTTAAAAGAAGTCTTTTAAGCTCACAAATGCTGAATCAGAAATATAATAAAAAGAGTAATATTGTAAAATATTAATTCACTTCAAAATAACTTCTACACTGTAAAAAAAAAACGACAGTGAATTTAACGGTAAAAAATGCTACAGTAAAAACCTGTTAAAAGGTTAACGGGAAAAGACTGTACAATTTACAGTAAATAAACCGTAAACTGACATAACCAGAATTCCCTGCGTTACATTTTTTTTATTTGATATTTTTTTGTTTAAATAACTCTTTCTTCTTAGCTTTTTCTTAGCAGTTTTGTACATTAGGGTTGTGTGTTACATCTGATGTTGTTAAATTAATGTTTATTTCGGTTTCATTTGTGTTACCATAATGGTGATTAGTGTTTGTGAATGTGAATGGCACTGTGCACCAGGTACAAAACAGATTTCAGTACTTCAATAGGCTGGTACGTTAACATTATATAATTTAATTAAATTACGGTATTTACCTGTAAATTTAAGCTAAAACCGAAAAATGTTGCTACTGTATTTTATGGTAAAATTCTGGCAACCACAGCTGCCGTTTTTTTACCGTAAATTTTACAGATTTTTTTTACAGTGCATTTTAAAACATTTTAAAATGTAATTTATTCCTGTATTATGGCAAAGCTGAATTTTCATCAGCCATTACTCCAGTCTTCAGTGTCACATGATCCTTCAGAAATCTTAATATGCTGATTTGGCATTAAATTTTTATTAGTGTTCAATTACTATTAATGGTTCTTATTTTTATCGATGATGAAACATTTTTTTTTTCAGGATTCTTCAGTGAATAAAACAGCATTTATTTGAATTATAATCTTTTTGTATTTATTTATTTATTTTAGCTGTTTATTCATTTAACTTTATTTACCCAATATTTTTTAAAGGTGATGCAAGCATTAGGAAAACCATGTGCCATTCTTTTTGATTAACATAAAAAATTAATTACAAACTTGTATAAGAACTATTTCCAGGAACAGTAAATTAACTTTTCTCATTTACACCTACATAAATAATTCAGTGTATGTTATTCATATTACTTATGTTAGACTTATGTTATATACTTAAGTATGCTTAATTTCCTCTTTAAAAAGAAGCCAGCAACAGAAACTGATTCTAAAGAGGAAGAGAAAAATCTTTCATTACCTCTCAAGCTCAAGGGCTTTTTTTTATTAAATTACATATAAAGTTTTCACCCTGAGGTCTGCATACGGTTTAATGATCACAGACTAAAGCTGTTGTTCACAGTTTAACGGAAATAATTTGTGTATACTGCGCAGCCTAATATTAAATCACACATGCTAGATCTGGTAAAACAGCAAAGGTGTTGATATCAAAAATATCTCATTCAACAATCAGATCATAACACACAGACACAATTCAAACATTTTAAGCGCTAAAAATCCAATCCTTCCTCTTGCGCAGCACTTATTCAAATTTATGGCAAATAAGCCTTGAATTCCAAGAGCTCATTAAAATGTATAAGTTTGCCGCTGACCTTTTAGGCAGCAGAGATGTAGCAGATTCTACTCTAATGCTTCAGTATTCTAGTTAATTTGAACAGGCGACTGTTGAACACTGGAGAGGATTAATTCCGACAGTTTATATCAGTGTGAATCATTCTACATTCTTTAAATTTTCCTTCAAAGCTGCAATTATAAAGATCATGCTACTAATTGATGAACACACTTTGGTGAACGGGTACAGCTGAATGAAACACATTCGGTTGCTTTCCTCCAACATTGTTTGTCAGTCCAGCCAGATTCACCGCCGATTTGCATCAGAAATGAAAATTCCTCCGCTAAGTAGGTTAGCGAGTGGAGTGGGGCCATTTTGCATAGCGCCATTCGCCTCGGCGGAGAAGAGATCAAATGGCAGTCACTGTGCCCGGAGCAGACAGGGAGCAGCTGCCAGTACGGTGCCCCCCCTTAGGCCACCTTCTTCTCAATGGTGTCCTAGAACTCAAGCCCATAACCTCCCTCTACTTCAAGCCTGCCTAGCTTGCTGACGTCCTGGAATTTATGGGTCAGTGCTCAGGGAGACGACCAGCAGGAACTACATTCAAATGACTAAGAACAAGTTCTAATAACAGGACTTTTGCGCAGACATTGTCACAGAAACACCTAGCTACATAAAGTAGGTATGTCAAACATCTTAAACCACTGCTGCTACAGGAAATGTTCTCAAACTCATCCTGTGTTGGTTTAAGATGGTAACATTTAAGTCAAGTTTGTCACTCAGGCTAACCAGCTGAAAAAAACCTACACTGTAAAAAACAATTTGTTAAGTCAACTTAAAATAATTTGTAACCTGGCTGCCTTAAAATTTTAAGTTCAGTCAACTCAGAAAAAGTTTATTCAACTTGAAATGTTAAATTATACTAAGTGACAACTTAGATATTTGAGTTGAATCAACTTAAAATTTTAAGGCAGCTGGGTTACTTTCCTATCTGTCAAGTTTAGCAAACACAAATATCTAAGTTGTTACTTAGTACAACTTAACATTTCAAATTGACTAAACTTTTTTTAGTTGACTGAACTTAAAATTTTAAGGAAGCTGACTCAACAAATTGTGTTTTTTTATTTTTTACAGTGTAAGGTACCAGCTTAGGCTGATTTAACAAGTTTTCCCAACAAGTTTTCCAGTCTCAAAGGGTTTAAACTGATCTGAACTGGTTTACAAAGGTCCCATAGTCTGGCCAAGCTTCATCGTTATTACTACCCATGCACCAAAATGAATCCCTAAAGCCAAAATTAAAGTTTTTATTTAGTAGTTAAAGTTTATTAAATAATCAGTTAATTAATTAGATTTATTTAATAAATCAATACTAACTAAAAATAAAATATATATCTAAAATAAAAATTGCATATAAACATTTAAATACGCTTAAGGCAATCTGCATAATTTTCACATAATTTCACACTTTTTCAAATTAGTTCATGTCCCAGTCACATTTTCTTGGTTAAATAAATATTACTTACACTATCAGAAAACATTTATAATACATTAACAAGGTGATCAATATTCTATTTATTAAAGCCTAGTTTGAATCTCATTAAGTTTGTGTTTTTAAGCATTTTACATTTAATCCAAAATAATAACTCAAGGCAGGAACAATTTTATTTGTGAACTTATTCTCAGCTATTCTTTTAGACAGCTAACGTTGAACTATTTTTGTATTATTTGGAACATCAGTCATCAAAGCATTTTGCTTCAAATGACACCAAGCTGATTACTTAATAAAAACTCCCCCAGATCATGTTTTGAGGCCATTTCAAGTCTTATTTTGATGTGACAAAGTGGTTATATCTAAGTATGTGAGTTGTTTACTTACTATTTTAAATTAGTCTTCCCATTAAGACCATTATATTGTTCATTCAGACGGTTTTGCAAACGCAGAACACGCACAAACATGAGAGGCGGGATTATTCGCATGAACCAATCACAGCTGAACATAACCTGTCATATCCAATCATATCGCAATGGAGGCATTCCCTCCTCTCACCAAACTCACTGCATGCTTTAGGGGGTCTATTAAAACTCACTGGGCTCAGGGGAGGCGAGAGAGACGCGGACTCCTGCTTTAACTTCACCTGCTGGTGTCGCTGTTGGACAATGTTTCTTTAGGAAACATTTATGTATTTTTTAATGTTGTATTTTGTAATAGTGGCATCACTTTATTTTTGTAATAAGAATTTTTGTCTCATCCAAAATTTTGAGAAGGCACTGCCTCCCTTGCCTCCTCGGAGGAAAACGCAGCTGATATATATATAAATCAGCTATCAACTGTTTGGCTAAATGCTACATTTTTTTCTAGCTAACTAAGCATTTATGGACACTGAATGGCTTTCCTGTGGTAAAATAAATGTCACTACGTGACATTGTTTACAAGCTGTTTTATTGACGTATTTACACAATTGAAACACTGACTGAACAATTACATGAGACACAATACATTTCAGTATGTTACTGTTTATTTCAAATGTAACAAAGCACAGAGTTTATTTGTGACTTTGGACCACAAAACCAGTCATAAGGGTCAATTTTTTGAAACTGAGATTTATACATAATCTGAAAGCTGATTAAATTAGTTTTCACTGCTGTATGGTTAGGATGAAAATCTGGAATCTGAGGGTGCAAAAAAAAAAAAAAAAAAAAAAAAAAAAAAATCAAGCTCAAGTTCCTAACAATGCATATTGCTAGTTTTGATATATTTATGGTAAGAAATTGACAAAATATCCTAATGGAACATGATCTTTACTTAATATCCTAAGGACTTTACTTAATATCCTAAGAAAAAATGATCATTTTGATCCATACAATGTATTGTTGGCTATTGCTACAAATATGATGAAAACGATCTATCCGAAAGAACCTTTTCGTGGAAACGAATCAGACTTCTAATCACTGTTAGTGAGCAAGAGGCAAATTAATTAGTGCTTAACGGAAGGCTGCATCCTCAAACTCAGATATGCTCAGTACCGACTCTTTTCATTCAGTTTATTTTCGTGACTTGACGTTCAGAGACGTTTGATGACAGCAGCCGAGATATGCAGCCTTCTAATGATGCAGCCGTTCGTTTGAGAGGCGCTCATATATAAGCTTTGTTTGAACTGGAAATGGCTCTGAATAGGGAATCGATTCCATCAGGGGGAATCGACTCCCTATTCAGAGCCGTTTTCAGTCGACTCTCGATTCCTAACGCCTCAGAATCGAGGAATCGATTATTTTTGGAATCGATTCCCAACCAGAGGTAGCATCATTTTACCAGTGTTGCCCAGTACAGCTCTACTACAGCATGTTACAGCACAGTAATGCTATTGCAAACAGGAACAAGTATACTACATAGAAATTTGAGCAAGTTATTTGAGCGGACTTTGCTTTCCAGTGAGCATGAGTGAGTGGTACACGAGCGGTACACAAGCAGAACGTACATTCATAGAGCGGGATATTGAGCTGAGCACCACACCGCGCAGTGACGGTGGCTAGAGGACAATGAAAACCTACGTGCTGAACACTGCCGGACAGTGTGGCGTGGCACAGCGCACCATATATATTTATGTATTATATACATATTTTCAGCTTATATTTTCAGCCAAAAACCAAATATGCCATTTATTGGCAGCCGAAAATTCATTTCATCACTACTGTAAACCCATCTCTAATATCCACATAGTCAATAGATTTACCTGTTGTAGTTTATCAGTGTTGTAAAATGTGGTGAAATAAACAGAGACACAGTCAAAACATGCCATCGGAAAAGCACTGATTAAACGTCATTGTTTCTCCAAAACAGTTTTGGCCGCAACTGAAAATTCAGTACAGAAAACCTTTCCCAGCCATTAGGCCATTTCCTAAAGCATTTCTTATGACATCTTTACCCCTGACCCCTATACAGCTCTCTGTGCCCTACACTTCAGTTCAAAGTCAGGACAGCTTGCATTGAGGGTCACGTCTGCAAGCGTGAACCAGTTCGCCTGAGGTCCTTTCTCACATACACACACACACACACAAGTGTTTGCCTCACCTTGCCGACCCCTCTCTTTACTGAAGGGAAACACTCTCCCTAGCACTGAAACAACTGCACTGTAATTACCGTCATTTGTCAAGCGTGTGCCTGATTTATAGTCAATTAAAAATACCCCAAAAAGTGGCAGTGGGCCCTGTTGTATGTGGGCCGTGTGATTAATGTTGTACAATTACAGCTGTGAGAGTGGCGTGAGCCGGAGAAAGCCACGTTGAGAGACACGAGGGCTTTACTACACGGCTTAAAACAGAGATTAGATTACTATGAAAAAAAGCTTATTTTGAACCACATATTATACTTGTTTGAAAAAGAAAAAAAGTCGAAAAAAGATTAGAAATTTTATTCAGTGACTTTTCCTTTTAAGATATCCAAAAATAAAAACTCATTAATTACTCAGGTAAAACCTTTGAAACACAAATTAGGATATTTTTGATCAAATCTGCAATGCAACTGACACATTCAAGGCCCAGAAAGGTAGTAAGGATATTGTTAAAATAGTCCATGTGACATCAGTGGTTCAACCGTAATGTTATGAAGCTAGATTACTTTTTGTGCACAAAGAAAACATAAATAACAACTTTATACAACTATTTCTTCTCTTCCAGGTCAGTCTTCGCCAACATTCACAACAGTATGATGCACCAGGTCAGAAAGCTCTCGGATTTCATCAAAAATATCTTAATTTTTGTTGTGAAGATTAACAAAGGTCTTATGGGTTTGGAACGACATGAGGATGAGTAATTAATGACAGAATTTTCATTTTTGGTTGAACTATCCCTTTAAATCTACATAAAAAAGAAAAAAGATAAAAGCCTGACTGTGCTGTACAGTATCAGGTTGAATGTTTCTTCAGCAAAGGTTCTTGCAAGCTGTTATCATCTTTTACCTCTACAATCACATACAATAAATTGATGTTATTTGGCCATGGAGTGATCTGTCATTTCGCAGCCAGTAAAAAAACAGCCTTACAGTAAAGCGTGTTTATGTGCCTTTGACACGCATGGAAACACTTATACCTGTAAACTCAAAGATCTAGAGGCTATACCTCAATTCAATTTATTCAAAACCAGTAAGCAATGCAGAAGGCTGAGTGCACTTAAGATGGAGCAATGATAAAGTCAAGCTCAATGCAGTGGCGGAAGTCTGAGGCCCTTCCAGGAAGAGGTACTCCAGAGTTGATAATCAGTGCCAGGTCTGAACAGGCACAGTATTGTATGGACTGAGAGCTGAGGAAGTGTCTGAACACTATTGAGATGATGGCCAATCAAGACTGTAACTCAGAATCTTACTGTCATATGGGCGAGAGTGAATCACACGTTGCGTGTTACAGTGACAGACTGTATTCGGGCTAAGGAATGAGACTGGTGCAAAGTTTCCGGCCTGGTTTTGCATGATGTAATGATGAGCAAGAGGAATAGATGGAAGTAAATGTTTGAATTGCCAATGGGGAGTTCGAATCTGGTGGAAAACGTCCCAGAATGAAGCAACGAGTGCATTTACATTATGAAGAACTCGAGCTACAGTAGCTATGAGCAACATTATCAGGACTAATCGGTAAAAACAGAAAAGAAATACAGAATTACATGATTTAAAAAAATAAACGGATTACATGATTAAAAAAACAACTGAAAGAAAAACATCTAAATTGATGTGCATTCTTATTTAGATAAAAAAAAAAAATACTATAAATATTGCATTTTAATACTAATATATTAAGCACAACACAGCCAAATGTGCATTCTTATTAAATATAAAAATTAAATTTAGAAATTAAATATTATATCAATTATATTACATAAAGTGATAAAAAATATATATGTTAGTTTTTTTATATGAAGTTTTTTTGTTTTTATATATACAAATATCACATATTAATTATAATATATTAAGCACAACAGTCAAATGTGCATTCTAATTTAGTAAAATTAATATTTAAATTATATTATTTCAGAATTACATGATAATATCAGCTAATTATATGATAAAAACAACTGATAGAAGAACATCTAATTAAACTTGCATTCTTATTTACTAATTTTTTTGTTTTTTAATAAACAAATATTAAAAATGAATTCTAATATATTAAGCACAACACAGTCCAATGTGCATTTATATTTAGTAAAATTAATATTTAAAGTATATTTTTACATAATTACATGATAATATCAGCTAATTATATGATAAGAACAACTGATAGAAAACATCTAATTAAACATGCATTCTTATTTATTACATTTTTTTCAAAAAATATATCTTACCAATATATTAAATATTAAATACTAATATATTAAGCACAACACAAATCAAACATGCATTCTTATTTACTTTTTCAATTACAAATATAAAATTTTAATACTAATATATTAAGCAAAATACAGTCAAATGTGCATTTGTATTTAGTAAAATATTTAAACTATATAATTACATAATTACATGATACAAACAACTAATTACATAATAAAAAAAACAACTGACAACTGAGAAAAACATCTAATTAAAAGTTCTTATTTATTACATTTTTAAAAAAAATATTACCAATATATTAAATATTAATAATAATGTTATAAGAACAACACAGTCAAACATGCATTCTTATTTAGTAAAATGAATACTTTAAAATATATTATTACATGATTACATGATAAAAACAACTGATAGAAAATCACCAAATTAAACGTGCATTATTATTTACAGTTTAAAAAAAAACATTACAAATATTCTACAGTCTAATGTGCATTCTTATTTAGCAAACTTAATATTCAAATTATATCATTACATAATTACATGATAAAACAACTAATATGATAAAAAAAAGCAAAAACTAATGCAAAAATTCTAATTAACATGCATTATTTTTATATTAAATATTAATACTAATATGACAGTCAAATGTTAAATTACAAATGTTAAATATTAATACAAATACATAAAATGTTGCACACAATGTTCACAAACACAATGAATGTACTTTCTCTACTCATTTCTTCTGTGATTATGGGACAATTTTTCAAAGAGGCCAAGTTCTGCAAGAAAATGATCTAGATGAAGTGATTTCTAGTGCAATGAGAAAAGGATAAATTGTCCAGTCTTCAGGCTGTGACTCAATACTTGCCGGTGTCACCTTCTACTTTTGATATGTGATCTCTCTGATCTGCGTCGGGTGATATTCTAATTTCCCAGCGGCGGAGGAGTTTCGAGCCGAGCAGAGTTTGTATTTTTGGTGCGACCAGCTGCGGGATAATAAGTGTGTGAAATTGGAGCTGGTGTTGAATTAACGGTGAGGGGCTCTGGGAGAAGAAAAGATCAATCTCATTGGCTTTCATAAAATTGCATTCCATTTTTCCTCCTTCATTATAGTGTGGGACGAGGAGAATGGAGATACCTATACGGTGAGTATCCAGAGAAATGAGAGCACTCCACTTTATTTGATTTTCGTTTTAGTAATATAAAAACGATATCCCATTCGAGAGAACGCCGCACTTCGGTTAGCGCCGACTTTTATTGGCAAGGGTTCCTGAAAATGACTTTACTCCTAATTTAGGTGCACAATTTGATAGGATGGAAAAAAGTAATCATATTTTATTTAGATTTATCTCTGGATTGACTTCTCAGTTTTCATGTTGTCAAAGTCAAACCGTTTAAAGGTAATTTACACATACACGTGTATATATATATATATATATATATATATATATATATGATTTTTAATGTCTCTTATGTTCATGAAAAAAAAACAGAAAAAAAAACAGTAATATTGTGGAATATTATTCAAATTTGAAAGAATTGTTTTCTATTTTAATTAATCCTGGTCCTTCAAAAATCATTATGGCAATTTAATATTCATTTTGGAAACAGTTGTTTTTTTTCTGTCATCTGTTATACTTTTGTCAGGATTCTTTGATGAATAAACGTTAAAAAGTAACGAAATTATTCATAATAGAAATCTGTTGTAACAATCTAAGTATTTTATCACCACTTTTTACCAATGTAACATTGTCCTTGTTGAATACAATTTCTTAATTTCTTAAAAGAAAAAAAAAAAAAAAAAAAAAAGTACCCAAACTTTTGAATGGTAACATATATTGTTACAAAAGATTTTTATTTTGAATGAATGACACTGAGTATTGTAATAATGGCTAGTGTAAATTTTTAACAGGTATATTATTATTATTATTACTATTATTATTATTAGGGGTGGGTGATATGACCAATTAATGTTTAGTATTTTATTTCATGGTAACAATATGTATCACAATATAGTTATTTTTGCTTTAAATAAGGTCTTTATTTCTTTCTTTATTTTATTTTTTATTTTTATACATTTTTGATACCATAGAAATTTCACAATTCTTGTCAATATCACAAAAAAATGATACTAGCCTAAAAATAACTGAAGACAGGTAAACAGTCAGCAATTAAATTAGGATAAAAAAAAAAACTTTCAAGCAACAGGACAAAAAACTACCGTAGAACAAATAAATAAGAGTGCACATATAGCCAAATGAGTTCTCTTTCACTGCTGATTGTGTTTTAACAGCTTAAAATCACTTGTTTTTAAACTACAATGCTTAAAATGCATGTAAATGATACGTTTTCGTGACAATGTGAAAGCAACATCACATGAGCATAAAGACGATAGTCCAAAATCTACACACTGTAAAAAGTTTTTACCAGTTTCAACCTAAAAACTTAAGTTCAGCAGCTGCCTTAAAATTTTAAGTTAAATCAACTTAGAACTACAAGTCATTTTAACTCACTACAACACAGTACTTTTAAGTTAATTTAACTTATTAGTTTAAATGACTTATCTTAAAAATTTAAGGCAGCTGCTGAAATTTTTACAGTGCACCGGTTGGCAAATTTCTACTGGTTGGAATATCGCCCAGCCCTAATTATTATCATTATCAGTTCTCTTTAAAACTAAAACACAGTTGTAGTCTAAATATGCATTTGCAAGAACTGTGCACCCATTTGTTCCAAAACATAAATAAACAAAAAAAGTTTAAAAATATTTCCAAGTTTATTTCAGTGTTCCTTCGTGTGCATTTGGACTTTTATGCATGTTTGCAGGCTTTCTGAGAGTTAAATTAATTAATTTTGTTGACCTAGGACTCTCAGGTGGTTAGCGTTGACCACCTCGAGACTGCTTCCATCTGCATAATTACTGAGCAGGCATGGCCAAACAGGAGGAGAGGAGAGTGGTGTATTTACATAAATCTGCATATGTCACCTGCACAGCTGACTGCCTCTGACACCAGCGATGAGTCACCAGCCACACACCTGCAAACACTAACTCACACGCACACACTGCAAATGCATTCAGCATACAGACAGTAAGACTGCGCTCATTAGGACCTCTTCACTGCTGTATGATGCACTTACAGCCACACTTGTATCAGTACAGGAACGGTTATGTTTCATTTTGAGGGTATAATGAAGTGGACTGCCATAGTGAATTTAGCTCATGTTGGGTTACCCATGTTCCCTACAAACTGAAGCAATTTTGTGGTTTAAACAACTTGTATAATTCAGTCTCATAATCCCATAGCACTGGAATCTGCTGATTCAAATAACGATAGTTTTACTACAAATAAAACCAAAAAAACCCATAGTTAAACCATGGTAACCACAGATTAACCATGGCTGTGCTACACTAACTGTAGTTTAACCATGGTATTTGTAGTAAAATTGTGGCTATACAAATGGTAGTCAATACACCAAAAAACCATGGTTACTACACTTTTACTATAGTAAAACCATGCACTGAAAAAAAACATTAACTTTTCAAATTAAAAAATGTAAGTGTTCGTGCTGCCTTAAAATGTAAACTTTTAAGTTTAGTCAACATAAAATGTTAAGTTGTACTACATGCAAATGTAGATATTTGAGTTGAGCAAACTTAAAATTTTAAGGAAGCACAAACAATTACTTTTTTAAGTTGAAACAGCTTTTTTAAAAGTGCCTTTTTTGTAAGTTTCTTTTTTATGTTGAGAAGATATTTTGAAGAATTTTGAGGAACCAATCAGTTGTTGGTCCCCACTGACTTCCATAGTAGGGAAAGAAATACTAAGGAAGTCAATGGGGACCATCAACTGTTTGATTACCAGCATTCCTCAAAATATCTTCTTTCATCTTCAAAATAAGAAAGATACTCATACAGGTTTTGAACGACATGAGGGTGAGTAAATGATGACACAATTTTCATTTTTGGGTGAACTATTCCTTTAATTGCAATTAATCGCACACAAAATAAAAGTTTGAGTTTATGGTTTGATGTTTTTTTATAATTTATATGATACATAAATAAAAATATTTAGTACATAACGTATTTCTCTTAAATATATGCATTAATTTGTGTGTATTTATATACACATAATAATTACAGACAGTACACACATATTAGGCAAACACAACCTTTTATTTTGTATGCGATTAATCGTTATTATAAAAATAAATAAATAAATTCATACTAACCCCAAACACCTGAATAGTAGTGTGTATACACACACTATACATACAAATACCTATATGAATCTATAAATACGAATGACTTCACCTTGACCAGTTTTTTTGTTTAGCAGCTGTACTACCTGCAAGGATCTTGAGCATAGAGCTTGCAGTAAATAATTCTCTTGACAAAACAAGTGTACTTCTGTGACTGAATGATCATGCTTTCGCAAACAAGCATGGTAATGCCATTGCTTATATTTTGATTTACTAGGAAAGTTATTTGCACATATGTGCGAAGTTGTGCGCATAAGTGAGTGTGTTTGGTGTGTTGTGCTGTGCTGACAGGAGCATATTCAGGGTAATAGAAGTGCACAGTGGTTACAGGGTGACTCAGTAAAGCGGAACTGAGCTCTGTCTCCATGTGCATGGATCGCTGGGTCCCTAGATGACAGAATGCCTCAGCGCCCTTCCCAATCGAATAGAAAAGAATAAAAAGATTGAAACTCCAGGCGAGATTGGCCAACTTGCTGAATTGGTGATAAAATATATATTTTTCTATTGGAAAAAGTGGCACTTCTCATTGAATTTTTGGCTTGATGACGGAGCTTTCAACTTGTTTCTTTGTCTGTCAGCGTAATGGTGTTGAGTGGTGTTCTGTGTCGCTGTAATCATGTTCTGTAGCTTAAGTAAATTGAAATTCAAAGGGAACAATCTTTTGTAAGGACTGCCGCCACTCGCACTGTTCTAATTACATGGATCAATGGCTCCCCCCAAACACAAAAACTTGGAACACAGCGGTCAAACCGGCTCCAAATCGGTGACTGTGTGCAAACTCGACAGTCATGCCCAGTCGCACACACAAATACAAACGTTCACAAAAAACGTCACGCGAACTGCAGCATCCGCAGTACTGTCTTGGCAGACTACGGTGCCCATTCTTCCTCTTTTAGCTGTGCAACCTGTTGACACGACTGTCAATTTGGGAAGAGGAGACAGAAAAGAAAGGCACTTTGGCAGAGATGCTAGATTCCCACTGGGGCCCAAAGCAGTGCCAGCTAGACATTACTGCCGATCCCACAGGAGTTGAAGAAAAGCTTGAAGACGTTACTGTGCATCTCCGAGGAGAAACGGTCCAGTGAATTGTGACAATCAAGAAGAACAGTTGTTTTGCATTTTTGAACGAGGACTGACAATCATCACAAGACTCCATGAGATCCCACAGTGCCTGATTAGCCAATCAAATCACTTCCACCGTTCTCTCCCACCGATTTCTGTCAGGTGGCACTTCACTGCTGGCATTTACAGCCTTAACCTTCAATGTATTTCACAATTACATTGATAAATGTTAATTAGTAGGTCTTAAATATGATAATGTTCTGAAATGCTCCTCATTATTAAAATAAAAATTTCTGAAATTACTTCTGAAATGACATTAACTTAAAAAACAAAACAATGAATTATAATATACAAACACACAGACTTAATAATGACAACCGCAATGACAACCGCATGCTGTAACCAAATTAACTTCTGAAAACTGCATAGCTAGTTGTTAATGCAGTAACATCACAACTGTTTGGACACTGGCAGCTTTGCTGAAATACTAGAAAAACTGCACAACCACAAGTATGCCTTCACAGATTTATACATTTCAGCAATAAATAGAAGCATAGATAGATCAGTCTAATGAAAGATCAGTCTATAGATAGAATAAATGATTGATAAAATAATTGGTAGAACAATTGATCAATAGAATGAACAATCGAGAGATGGAACGAACGAACGATCAAGTGATGAATAGAACGAACGATCAAGCAATAGATAGAACAAACAATCGAGCGATGGATAGAACGAACAATCGAGTGATGGATAGAACAAATGATCGGGCAATGGAGAGAACGTACGATCGAGCGATGGATAGAATGAACGATCGAGCAATGGATAAAACGAATAATCAAGCAATGGACAGAATGAACAAACGATCAAGCGATGAGAGGTACAATCAAGTTAGATAAAACAAATCGAGCGATGGATAAAACAGATCAACCGATGGATGAACAAATGATCGAGCGATGGACGAACAGATGATCGAGCGACAGACGAATGAGCGAGCGATGGATGGACGGACAGATGGATAGACGCACAGACAAGGGGGTGATTGACAGATGGATAGATCAATTGAATGATACATCGATTGAATGATGTACAATGAACAACTGATATGATCGAAATGATAAATAGAATGAACAATCAATAGAATGACTGGTAGAATGATCAGGCGATGGATAGAACATATGATCAAGAGATGGATAGAATTAACAATCGAGCGATGAATAGAACAAACAATCAAGCAATGGATAAAATGAATACTCAAGCGATGGACAGAATGAACAAACAATCAAGTGATGAGAGGACGGACAATCAATTCATGGACAGAATGTACGATCAAGTTAGAACAAATCAAGTGATGGATAGAACAGATCGAGCGATGGACGGAACGAACTATCGAGAGATGAACGAATGAATGATCAAGCGATGGACGGACGAACGATAGAGCGATAGACGAATGAGTGAGCAATGGATGGACGGACGGACGGACGGATGGATAGACGCACAGACAAGGGGGTGATCGATAGAACGATAGATCAATTGAATGATACATCGATTGAACGACAGAATGGTCAAAAAAATTAACAATTGATATGATTGAAATGATAAATAGAATGAACAATCAATACAATGACTGGTAGAATGATCAGGCGATGGATAGAATGAACAATCGAGCGATGAATATAACGAACGATCGAGCGCTGGATAAAACGAAAGATCAAGCGATGATAGGATGGTCAATCAATTCATCGATAGAATGTACGATTAAGTTAGATGACTGGTAGAATGATCAGGTGATGGATAGAACAAACAATCAAGCGATGGACGAACGAATGACTGATGGATGGATGGATGGACAGACGGATGGATAGACGCACAAACAATCAACAGAATGACTGGTAGAATGATCACCTGAGTGATAGGTAAAGTGATTGATAGGATGAATGGAAGAACAATAAGTCTATAGATAGAACAAAGGAACAACAGAACAATTGGTAGACGGAGTGATCAATAAATAGAGCGCACTATCAAGCGATGAATAAAACGTACGATCAAGTTAGCTAGATAGATAGATAGATAGATAGATAGATAGATAGATAGATAGATAGATAGAATGTTACACTGAATGACAGATAGAACTATCAGTAGAAGGGTAAAAAAAACAGAACAACTGATTGACAGCTAAAACAATCTAATGATAAACAAACAATCAATAGAACGACTGGTAGAATGATCACCTGAGTGAAAGATAGACAGAGTGATTGATAGGATGAATGGAAGAACGATAATCAGTAGACAGAACAAAAGATCAACAAAACAATTGGTAATCTGTCAATTGATCAATAAATAGAATGAACGTAGTGGTAGATAGAACAAAAGATCAAACGATAGTACAAACAAATGATGGATGCACTGATGGACGGACAGACAGACAAGTGGACTAGTTGTTAAAGCATATTTTGTTAATGCATAATTTCAAGCAGTTCAACCCATTCAGCCTATTTCATGGACCGGTTATGAATATCAAGCTTGGCTGTACTCCTCCACTACTACTACTATCTCTCATGACTTCTTGCCAGTTTTCCACAATCAGGGAACAGTGTAGTACAACCACCTCACACTTATATTCCATCCTGCTTGAGTGAAGCCACTGTCTGCCTGCTCTCACTGCAGCACTGACCTCTGCAGCATGTTTGGTCCCTTGTCTGATTACTATTCACATGCAGTACAGGACCTCTGGACATCTCTGAGGTGAACAGCACATTGCAGATTGCATTTTTTTCTATTTATTTTATTCATTTCTCATGTTAGGCTCAAGGGGTGGGTGGGTTACAACTCCACAAGGCACAACACATTGTTTATGATTCATCTGAAAAACTGATTAATATGTTGTTGCTCTCAAAACACTCATGGTGTTGCCTTTTTCATGCAAGGCAGTGTACGAGTATCCTGTGGGGACGTACATGCTTAATGTGTAATTATACTGTAATTTCATTAATCACTCTGATTCTCGGGGATCTCAGGAGAGTTTCATTGTGCGAACATAGAGACCTGTGAGGAAACGACTCCTTTATTAGCAGTTCTTACTCTCTTCTTTTTCTGCTGTCATCATTTCAAGTGTTGGCCATTCTTCAAAGTTTTTTGATAATCTGTCCTAACTGCCTCAGAAAAATATGATGCAGACAGACAATGTCTGGGTGGTGGCGGCATCTGCCAGAATCTTGACGTGATTTTTATGCAGAAAGTTCTACGCAGCTGCAGCCATTACAAGCAGCAGCCACTGGAAGAGACTGGAATCACAAAGGCTTTGTAAACATCCTCACAATCAAACAGAATAATTTATGAGCACCAGATCATTTTGATGTTTTGTTTGGACACTGGAGCCTTTATTTCTTTTTTTTTAATAAATGAAAAAGTATTGTGCATGATAATGAGAATAATGAACAATCAAAATTCACCCGAGGCCCTCGAGAACTGTTCTTTCTCCAGCTGGCGTACACATGTGGCTCAGACAGCCACGGTGTGTGAAAGAGGGAAAGCGAGAGGCAAGAGAAAGCCCCAAAAAAAAAACACAAATTCCACAACCAAATCTAAAACTTCTCATTCACCGATGATGACATCATTGCCGTACCTTGCAGCAGAGGAACGTCTTTGAGGAACCCTCCACTGTACTCCACCTGGTACTCCTTCTCCTGAAATCCCGGTATACATTCAGCTTTCTCTTCCTCTTCCTGCGCTCCAGTGCATGCAACCTGAAACAGAAAGAAAGATATCCATGGGAATACTGAATACAAGAGGCAATTTCAACATTATAGTATAGCATATATATTTATATTTGTTTAAAAAAATAAATAAATAAGAAAATAGAACTGCACCCACAACTATAAGTCATCAAGACCAATTGGCAAGATTCTAAAATAAATAATTGATTTATTTAAAAAATATAGCAATTGAAATCAAAGTAATAACAGCGCAGATTATACATTGTATAAAATTGATTTTACATTGCATTACAGTAATTTTTCAAGCAAAAGTGTAAATGTGAGTACATTTTAGTTATTTGAACTGAGTTCAGTCCTTTCTCCAAGAACTTACTGATAAGCCAAAAGGTCAAGAAAATCTTCAAGACAATTTTTTAAAATATATATATATAGTATTTACTGGGCTTTAAGCACTTTAGGTATTTAAGCACATAAGGAAAAAGACATTACATATTATTTAGCAAGCCTGTAACCACCTAAATCAATCATTTAAAAACATTTTTGTTAAATTCAGGGAATTTACCATAGAAATCTGATGTTTTTATAACATTTATGACTGTTATAGCAGGTTTTGTGAAGTTTTGAGTTTTCATTTAGGCTTTATAGGCTTTTGAGCATATTTGGACAGGTCCCTTTTCTAAAGCACCCCGTTATAGCTTCCCAAAGGGTAAATTTTAACATGTTTTGATAATTATTGACCTTGCGAGTCCACAGAATTGCACTGCAGTGTTTTTTCCAGACTGAGCGAAAAACCTAGGACTAGTTCAAAAAAGTAGGTTTTTCACATCTTTCACATCTTCTCAATCATTTAAAATTGGTTTGATTGACAGCAGTGGTTCTAGAGGCAAAGTTGTTCGGAACAAGGAGGTCTATCATACGATATGAATATCGTGTGTATGTGCGGAAAACCTTGCAATATAAAATAATTTACGCCCTTGCAAAATGGCCCCTCAGTGGCCAATTTCTTTCAAATTTTTCACAGACCTTTGGGGCTGTGAGTCAAACAGGCCCACCAAGTTTTGTTCTGATCGGCCTCAGTTAACCTTGTCTAATAGGTGCTTAAACTTTATCGGCCAATGGCGGCCATGTTTTTTTGTGATACGCAAATGTCCCCATAGACCAGTGGTCTTAAACTCAATTCCTGGAGGGCCACAGCTCTGCACATTTTTGCTCCAACCCTAATCAAACACACCTGACCCAGCTAATCAAGGTCTTCAGGATTACTCAAAACTCTAAGCAGGTGTGAGTTGGAGCTGGTTGGAGCTAAACTCTGCAGAGCTGTGGCCCTCCAGGAATTGAGTTTAAGACCTCTGCCATAGACACTTGTGGACCAAGACCGTGCACAATGATTTTCATGTTGATAGGACAAATGGTTGCCTAGTTATAGCCATTTTTATGGTTTTTTTTCTTTTATAGCACCACCAAGTGGCCAATCTCCACTATTTTTTTCCTGTGACCTCAGCTTGAGCGCTTACATACGTGTGCCAAGTTTAGCGAAGATATCGCATTCCATTCAGGAGGTACAGGCATTTTACTAAAAGTGGCCCTGCCCCGTCAAACGTTTTGCCATCCCTTTGCCACATTGAGTCGAAGGTTTATCTTTTTTTAATAATTACTGATATTCACTCTCCAGAGAATCTTTCTGCACTGGTTTGGTTCCAATCGGGTGAAAAACCTAGGACTAGTTCACAAAAATAGGTTTGCAAAAAATTCGAAATACCCAAAATACACAAGCATTTGTGGTTAAAAAGTATATACATTTTTATTTTTTTAGAAAATGACCAATTGTTTCGGTAGATAAGACCCTTATTCCTCAGCTGGAATCGTGTAGAGCCTTTTGAAGCTGCATTGAAACTACAGTTTGGACCTTCAACCCACTGATCCCCATTAAAGTCCACTAAATGGAGAAAAATCCTGGAATGTTTTCCTCAAAAACCTTAATTTATTTTTCGACTGAAGAAAGAAAGACATTTTGGATGACATGGGGGTGAGTACATTTGTGATTTGTTCAAGTGAACTAATCCTTTAAAAAAAAAAAAAAAAAAAAACGTAAAAAGTTTTAATTCAGTCATACATTGTTTCAGAACTAGAATTATAATTGTTGCTGCCTTCAGAGCCATAATGAAGTTGCCATCTGCTACATCATGTCACGTTAGCTTTTACCTAAAATACAACCTAACCTACAACCTAAAATAAATATAGTTTATAAAGTTTCTCTTCCGCATTTGTATCTGCATGATAGAAGTTAATTCACCTTTGACACGTTAAAATTACCAGTCTTTAAATTCACAAATACAGTCTCTCTCTAGCCACAATACTAATCAAATGTAACTAAAAATGCTTTTTTTTTCTCACAATGCCAACATTCAGTGCACTATTCTTACTTTTAATTCATTCTCAGAACTGAACTGCATAGTCAAGGTTTTCCGTGTAAAGAATTTATACCCTGATTTTGCCTGATTACATCTTTTGAAAGAGCAAAAAATAAAACTCATTTTCCTGTTCTTAGTTAAAAACAACTTAAGATGCACTGCTAAAACAAGTGTACTACTGACCAAATCTGGAATATTGCCATTCAAACAGTTCAACAAGTCCATTTTCTGTCGACCCCACAATGACTAAATGCTGCTTTTATGGCGAACAAGAGCACAATGATTCTGCTGAGGGCTTTTCTGGTCAATTATACCAATTTTAGGTTGCCTTCCACTTAGGAAAGCAAAGCTTGTCTTCATTAAGAATTAAAGGTAATCATCCAGCTTTTAAAACTCGGAGGAAATTGCTGTTTTGTGGCTTTTAGGTCGATGGTAGATGGAGAGGTTTTTAAGATGGCTTTTCCCTTTTGTAAGGACAAGCCAGCCATACAGCACCAAGCTTTCTGTCCATCTTCCTCTTTTACTTCCAGCAACATTATTACTCTTTCACACCTATTTTTGCTCTCCATCAATCACCCTTTCAGCTGGAGGGAAGCAGGGATTCTTTCTGACAATGACACACCCTGCATGCCATCCTTGAATATACAGCCCTGTTCCTCCTCTCAGTTCTACATAGTACATAACAACTCTAGACACGCAGATGGAATTTCGGAAATCCGCTCAAGAGGTCCTTCCCAGGGAATACATTCAACACAGATTCAATACATCAGAAACACAGAGCATAAATCATCAGCTGTGCTGTCTAAAACGTAAATATTTTAGATTAGATAACCCATTTATGAATAATGAAGGTTTTGGCTTCGTTTTCTCCCTTTGTGATTTAGTAAAACCCAGCGCTTTTTTTTCAAGCATTCTCTATGAAAGGATATGCGCAATCACACAGCTGCTTTGCAGCCAAAAAAAAGCCATTCTTTCTAACTTGAAAGAAAAAAGCATTAGTGTACACAGGGCCAACTCGCCATAAAAAGACAATATAGGATAGGGTAATATAGGGTCATTCTATAATTGTGGGTACACCTCATGTCCGTGAAGTATATTTTTAAAATATTTTTTAATCAGTATAAAACCCAGATGCATAATGTTCTAACACAAAATTATAGTTTCCCAATCACAGTACTATATGTTGAAAAAGTCGTATCTTTTGTTCAAAAATGATGTTTATATCACATACAACCTTGGTATTCAGCTGTCCGATTTTGTAAAGTTGCTCATTCTACTCTGCATTTAAGTATGAAAATTACCTCAAATATAAATGAACTATAAATCAAGACATTTGGGTGTGTGCTTCAAAAATAATAAGTGTTTATTGTGATATAACGTTTTATTTGTAGCCAAAAAACTATTGTCAACTAAGTTACCCACTAGAAAATCCCCCCTCAAAATGGAATGGTTTTTCCCATTCTCACATAATTTGCACAATATGATGATATTTCCTCTAGAAGCACGTGGATGAAACACTAAAAGTTACGTTCTCTCTTTCCCCTAATATTGGTTAAACTAGCAACCCTGTGTCAAGAGTGGATTAATTGATTGTCAACCGTGTTACCCAAGTATTACTGCTGAAAATTTTAACAAGACAAGTTAACTAAAACTTATGTTTTGTTTATGAAAACATATTTCTAAACATACAATATGCTCAGTAGTTCTAGGCTTCCATGTTGAGTATAGGCCCAAAACACTAAAAATCTCAAATAAGTTACCTGTCAACTGTTACCCAGTAAAGGTAACATGGTGGACATGTATTTGTATGCACATATTCCTACAGATCATATAGCACTTTATACAATATAGATTGTTTCCAAGCAGCTATGTGCCTTTTGGGACAATAAAACCTTACACCTACCCCTAACCCTAACCGATAAACACCCATGAGGCATGCTATTTTCCACTTTCTGATTTTTTCCTTCATTTGTATTGAAAATAAATGCCTTTCTGATGTGATATGTGATGTGAATGGAGAAGAAGGAGTTTGGCAAAAGGCAGATTCGAACTTGGTTCGATCACGTCAAAAAATTAATTGCAACACGCTTTACTACCTACACCACTGGAACTGCTGTTTAACAGGCATCTTTTGCAATGTTGTCCAACCCTACCACACATTGATGGGTGGAATTAGTGTAAATAGCCTCTGCCAACAAGGCGGGCTATTTGCACTTTGTGTAAATGATTCATTTCAATATTGAAAGTACAAATTCAAAGCACAGACATTCAATAAATTGCCTTGGATATCTGTCTTTCCAAACTGTAGCCTTGTTCAGCCAGTCTGCATCTCGCTGAGTTCTCTTTAGTTGATATTGAAGCTAATATCCAAGTCAATTATAGAAGATCATTCAAAAATGTCGAAGTGGTGGTTTGATTTGCTGTGGAAAGCGTAGGACGGCAAGGGCCTTGTAAGGAGCCAGCTGGGATGCAGAATGCACATTACGAGGGCAGCTCTCAAACAGCTGCTGCACCTCACTGTGTGTTCAGATGAGCAGCATGGATATGAGATTGTGTGCTTCTGCACTGTCACTACCTTCAAATCCCTTGAAAGAAGAATTCATGCCACAGAGCTTCAGCGTTAGGGAGCTTCAAGCATGTTATTACTACAGCAATTCAGAGCTTCAAGGAAAAACTGCAGCTGGAAAAAAAGCCATTTGCGATCGCACACTCAGCAATACGGCACAGAGTTTTCTTTGACGTTTCCCCTAGGATACAACACAGACAGAAAAAAAAATGGAGAATCTCAGCACTGTGTATTTTGAGGAGAAAATAAATGCTTATTTTAGCTTATTTTTTAGATTTAATGAGCCAAATCTGACAAAAGTGCTGTGTTTACTGAAATGGAAAAAATACTATCATTCTTGTCCTACAGGTTAATTTGCTGCTAAAATAGTAGTGCCCTTAGTGACGCTCAGATTGCACTATGCAGTCTCTTATTAAACGCACAAAGGCATACTCTGCTTTATCTCCGATTTAATGACAAATACATCTGGGGGTTAAGGGCACCTCTTCCAAACAAGGTCCCCACTCTTTATGGTTATTTCCATTCGACCCACTGCTTCTTCAGTCCTTCGGGAGTTCTCTTAATGGAGTTTCTCATAAGAGAACAGAAGCTAGTTTAGTTACTCGGAAACTCAATGACTTTTCTGACCGCATACGAAGCAAATATTCTTAGAATTGCCTCAGCGGGGTAGAGATAACATTGCATATAAGACAGCATGACAGAAATTTCTCCAATCAGCATGGTGAACATCCATCCAGACAAAAAATGTCAGAGCAGATATTATCACAGGGCGCCTGTGCACATGTTTGCCCTCTCTCGGAACAAAAAGAGAATAAAATGATAAAGAAATAAAGATGAGAAGGAAAAGAAAAAGCTGGACATTAATTATGTTGTGTCCTTCAAACTGCCCGAGGCACAAATCCATGAAGTGCCAGCAAAAAAGTGGACAGTAAAAATTTAAAAGGGTGTTAAAGGGGAATTCAAAAAAGGACTTGTTCTTGCATTCGTCTGGAAAGTTTTTTAATTGTTGATCAAGGTAAATGTTCTCAAGAGCAGGGGTTTGCAAACTTTTCATGCCAAGGACCACCAAATATGATGATAAACAGGGCTCCATTTCTAAAATTTAAAGTCATATTTTTGTGCAAAGACCCATTTACATAAGATGCTTTGTCACTGACCTGATTTCTGATCTCTTCCAGGTTTAAAACGTAAAATTAGGGCTCAGGGTAATTAATACATATTGTAGGGCTGTCAGTTTAACGCGTTAATTAAATAGTTATGAAAAAATAATGTGATTCAAATATTTTAACACAATTAATACACTGGCCCCACCCCCCAGACCTGTACGTCATCTTATGTTTTATATAGTTGACTGTTGACAAATACAATGCAGGGCAACAACTCCATAAATGCAGTTATGCCTTAAAATTCAAGATATTGGTGCAAAAAATGCCCCTGTATGTGTTTTGTGTCATATTTATATATATATAAATCAAATGAAATCAAACAGGCAGCAAGATGACATGAGTGCTGATTTTGTCCGATTTTTTATCTTTCACAAGCTTAAATGTGATTTTTGTAGAACAGTTTAGTAAATAAGAAGTTGATACTGATGTTGGACAATTTTTGCAGAGAACATATTACCTTTGAAGCCACAGCAGAATTGTTGCGCATCTCCAAGGAACACAGCGGTGTTTAGTTTCGGAATGAATCCACGTTTTGAACAAATCGTGTGAATCAATGATTCAAAAGCCCATTCATGAAGAGAGCCATTTACTTCATTTCTCTATTGAATGAATAAATGAATCATTTTCAGTATTATTTCATTTTTAAAAAAAATGCTAAGAATAAAAATAAAAACATTAAAGGAGAACTCCACTTCCAGAACAACAATTCACAAATAATCAAATAATAAATTATGATTTTTGAGGAAAGCATTTCAGGATTTTTCTCCATATAATGGACTTCATTGGTGCCCCGATTTTGAACTTCCAAAATGCAGTTTAAATGCAGCTTCAAAGGGCTCTAAACAATCCCAGCCAAGGAAGAAGGGTCTTATCTAGCTTTTTAAGCACAAAAGCTTGTGTAGCACAGGCTCTGGAATGCGCGTTCACGTACTATTGAATCACGTCGAAAGGTCACGTGGAGCGCAGGGGGAACCACAGACCCAGTGTTTACAAAGCGAACGTGCAAAGACTAAAAAAGTGCAAGTAAGTCAAACGCTGTTCACAAACAAAAAAGTACAACGATGTTGGATGATTCTGAAGTTGTAGGAGAAAATAACATGGATTTTTTTAACATACTCTACCTTTTTGAGCTGGAGTACACAGATGATGAACTTGTGGTGATTCGAAGACGTGATTCATAGTAGTGATGGGAAGTTCGGATCATGTTACCGACTCGGACCTTTGAGTCTCGTTCAGCAAAATAAACGAGTCATTTTGTTCATTTTAGCAAAATCAGCATCACATGACTGCCCTATAAGATGAACGAATGACTCGAAAAACCCGAAGACTCGAAACAGGTGAACTAATTCCAGTACAGAACCTAACAGGATGTTGCGCATGCGCAACTGAACGAATCACTCCCCCGAGACGACTCGTTCTTCCCGAGTCACATTAAAGATTTGTTTAAAATGAACAAATCGTTAAAGAATGCGCATCCCAGAGCCTGTGCTACACAAGCTTTTATGCTTAAAAAGTATACAAATTTTTATTTTTCGAAAAAACGAAGATCGTTTCACTAGATAAGACCCTTCTTCCTCGGCTAGGATCGTTTAAAGCCCTTTGAAGCTGCATTTAAACTACATTTTGGAAATTCAAAATCGGGGCACCAATGAAGTCAATGAAAAATCCTGAAATGCTTTCCTCAAAAATCATAATTTCTTTACGACTGAAGACAGAAAGATATGAACATCTTGGATGACAAGGGGGTGAGTAAATTATTTGTAAATTGTTGTTCTGGAAGTGAAGTTCTGTTGGTAACAAAGCTGTTTTGGTTACCAATGATTTTCATCGTAAAAAATACTGAGATGTTTCTCAAATTATCTTTTTTTTATGTTCCATAGTTCACGTAAGCCTTCTGCAGCCTAAATGTTTATGTGTAATAAATTCTATGCTGAATCAAATAAAATATTTTTCTAAAGCTACAATTTGTAATGTCTACTTGATACTTTCTCATTTACCACAAAAATAGCTTTAAATAATCTTTTGTGGGTATTTTCACAGTCAAATTTATTTTGTGATTAATTCGATTAATGTTCACAAAACACCATGTAATTAATTAAATTAAAAATTTTAATCGACTGACAGCCCTAATATATTGACAAGTGTATTAAAAGCACCTGTAAATTCATCTCATGTTCAATACTGTTGCATTCTGTCAAATTGTTAGAAAACATCCTGTGTGAGTCATCCAATGGGAGGAGAGAGAAATGAGGTAAGAGTGAATGTGCGGCCATGCTCACAGAAATGTGTGGCCTTGTTTGATGTGACAAAAGAAAGCCAACCACAAAGGTATTGTGCGGGTCTGCCTTCATCTCCGCTGCGTGGCTGCTTACAGGGGATACAGGCGTCCAAAGCAAGAACACCACCTGCTGCCTTGCCTCGACTTATCCCCTCTCTCTCCTTCCCTCAAGAACGCATGCTTTTCTTCTCCTCTGTCTGAACTGGAAAGCGTAATTGATTGCTTGGCATGTTGGTCACCTTATCAGTTCATTTCTGTGATACAGCTGTGTGGAGACTTCATTAGTTTCTAATAATTTGACTCAGCATGATTTCCTTATTAAACAAAACCAGAGACGATGACACTGGTGGGCTGTGATGGAGGGGACAGGGGTTAGGAAATGACAATGTTCCCCGCTGGTCCGGAGACAAAAACATTTAAATGTGCTTTTAGAAGTCTGCGCTTTTCTGTTAGGTCTTACTGCTTGTGAACGACAAAGGGGGAAATTAAATGGATAGTTCACTCAACAATTAAATTCTGTCAGCATTTACCCACCCTCATGTCGTTACAAACCTGTGGGACTTTTTCCCTCCGAATAACACAAAAGGAGATATTTAAGACTGTTTTTCATGCAATTAATGGGGACTGAAGCTTTCAGCCTTTGAAAAAAACACAAAGCAGCATAAAGTGTCACAAAAATGTAACTATGCACCAAATTCGATTATTCTGATAACAGGAAGTCATATGACAGATGGGCCATCCAGTGGGGTGTTAACTGCTGCAACTTTTTGTACGATTCAACAGATGCTACACATGTGTAAGAGTAAAATATAATGTAAAACACAGCATTAATATGAAGATGGACCTTTCTTGCTTTCCAGAGGACAGAAATATAGATGTTCCTGGATTGCTGAGAACTGTGTGCCAATAATCCTTTGAATCAGTGAGTTGAACATTGATTGAATCAGCTGAAGTGAACCAGAGCAGTCTGATTCATTAACAAATTACAAATCATTAAACAAATCATTCAGGCTGGTTTTGTAATCTGAATTAAAGGAGAAGTCCACTTCCAGAACAAACACTGACAGATAATGTACTCACCCCTTGTCATCCAAGATGTTCATGTCTTTCTTTCTTCAGCCGTAAAGAAATTATGTTTTTTGAGGAAAACATTTCAGGATTTTTCTCCATGTAATGAACTGATATGGTGCCCTGATTTTGAACTTCCAAAATGCAGTTTAAATGCAGCTTCAAACGAATTTACATACTTTTTATTGTCAAACGCTCATCTTGTCTCACTCTGCCTGAACTGTTTTTTTTTTCCCGGTTCATGACAGTTAGGGTATGTCGAAAAACTCCCATCTCATGTTCTCCCTCAACTTCAAAATCGTCCTATATCGCTGTTTTACCTTTTTTGTTGAGGGTGTTTGATCTTCTTTGCATGTTCACTTTGCAAAGACTGGGTCGGTACTTCTGCAGCGATGTAGCATGATTTTGAAATGATTTTTGAAGTTGAGAGAGAAAATACGATTGAAGTTTTTCAACATACCCCAACTGTCTTGAGCCAGAATACACAGAGTTCATGGAGACCAAGACAAGATGAGCGTTTGAGGTCAAAAAGTATTTAAATCGCATTTAAACTGCATTTTGGAAGTTCAAAATCGGGGCACCATATCAGTCCATTATATGGAGAAAAATACTGAAACATTTCCCTCAAAAAACATAGTTTCTTTACGGCTGAAGAAAGAAAGACATGAACATCTTGGATGACAAGGAGTGAATACATTATCTGTCAATTTTTGTTTTGGAAGCGGACTTTTCCTTTAAGTGACTAAAACATCTTCAACTCTCCTGAACAGGTCAAGGGTTACAGTTCAGATTTACAGTTCAGATTAAAATTTTTAATTAATTCTGGTATAGAATCATTAGTAATTTCAGTCATAGACTGTAAGTGGTAAAATGGGATGCTAGATTACCATTGTAGGGTTTTAAAGGGATAGTTCACCCAAAAATGAAAATTCTGTTTTTAATTACTCACCCTCATGTCATTCCAAACCTGCAAGACCTTTGGTCATCTTTGCAACACACATTAAGATATTTTTTATGAAATCTGAGAGCTTTCTGACCATGCATAGACAGCAATACAATTGACACATTCAAGGCCCAGAAAGGTAGTAAGAACATCATTAAAATAGTCCATGTGACATCAGTGGTTAAACCGTAATTTTATGAAGCTACGCAAATACTTTCTGTCCACAAAGAAAACAAAAATAATAATTAATTACACAATTTCTGAATGTGAGCTATCCCTTTAAGGTTAACATAACTGTTGAGGAACAAAAAACACAGCAAGAACATCACAATCACTGAAACCGGATCGGTCCGGTTCATAACGAAACATTCAGGCTGAATTTGTTGACTGAATTAATCAACTCTGAAAAGATCTTAACCATTTTCAACTCTCTTGAACATGTCAGGCACAGATTTTCAAACTTAAATTTCAGTTTCAGTTTTAATACAGAGCTTTCATTTGGAAAACTTCGAATATAGCACACAAGGTCATATAGGTCAGTTTATGATACTTTTATGGTGCTTTTGCATCCTTTTTGAAGCTTGAAAGCTTTAGTCTCTATTTACTGTAACGGCACAAAAACAGTGTTAAATATATCTCAGCAATTCACACAGGTTTGGAACGACATTCGGGTGAGTAAATAACAACAGAATTGACATTTTTAGGTGAGCAGTCCCTTTAAGTTTGAGGAAAATGATAAAAAGGCAGCAGCAAGGGCTATGTTTGTTATAAACAAAGATAGGTGTGACAAGAGACAAGACAAATAAAGCATGAAAAACAGACTTCCAAGCAGATGAGCGCCATTTCTTTGAGGTTGCTTTATGAGACCCTGCTGAGATATAGAGGTTATGGTTTATTCAGCTCTTCCTGAGAGAGTCTGGCTTTTTGTTTTGCTTCACTGAGGGGAAACAGAGTTCAAACCCATCCTCCGTCTCCGCTCATAAACTGTGCTATAAAGCCCAGAGTGATATTGAAGATCTAAACGTGCGCCTTACTTCGCAACTACATTAACACAGAGCCTGATAAAACTCTCTAGTTCGTTAGCTTTAGCACTTTTCCAAGGCCGACAGCATAATTTATGCATGCAACTCACGCACGTTAGAAATCCCACAGTGCTTGATACCTGGATTCTTTCGGCTTCATCAATGAGGTCAGCGTCTGAGGCATCGAATCTCAGCTTACTTATAATGCCTAGATTAATTCTTTCCATAGAAAGTCTGGAACCAACATATTTCCCTGCAACTAAAGCAATAGTTAAAGTACTCTAATCCTTTTCCACGCCATGTAATCTACTCATTAGACCTTCTAACCTCAAAACTACTGGGGGATAAAGGCAACAGATGAAAACGTAGCCATAACACAGGCCACAAGCGCTAAGAGTAATTTCCAAAAGCGTTTTACAGCCACCTAAATTGTACAACCTAGTTTGCAAAGGGTGATTAGAAAACTCCACACCTCGTACTCGTACACCATATGTTGTAAAATGGAAGACTGGATTTCCACTGAACCGTTTTAAGATTAATATAACTGTTGAGAAACAAAAACAAAAGCAGCAGGAGCATTAAAATCACTTGACTGCAGATGGCAAAATGTAAAGATGGCGTTCGTGATGCGTTCCACGCACATTAACTCACTGATTCTTTTGGTGCCTCACAGATTTTTCTCTTAAATAAAGATGTCAGTAGAGCAAATAAAGTTCACCAGCCTTATTTGGTGAGAGAAAAGCAGTGACCACATACGGCAAGTATCAGATCGATATGTCACTACATTTCTCTGCTAAAAGAGAAAGTGAACAGCTTTAAGTGCATCCTCCCATCTTCTAGAGTCCAAGTTAAACCTTCTCCTGTCTCATTCACCTACTAAATGAGAACAAATTAATATCAACATTATTATCATGCAGCCATAATGATGGTAGAATAGGCTATTCATTCTTTATAGATCATCTCCGTTAATGCTGCTCAGAGAATCACATCTTTAATTAATTAGCCCATTAAAGTCATATGCAACTTCAATAAGTCAGCAAGAAATTAACACGGACTAAGAAAGCCTTGCGTATTTCAGCCATAGCAGCATAACAGGGCAAGGATGCTTTCGTGAAGTTAACTTAGATTAATATGAAATCAAAACAGAACGCATTTACTTCCATAACACACATTTTTGTCTTATTGCAATTCATTTGTTCATGTTATAAGACGAAAAATTGTCTTCATAACTTTAAATCAAAACATAATAACTTGCTCTTTTGAAATGACCTTTTTTTTCGCTTATCTCACTTCATAGGGCTATTGAGTAATGTTAACAAACAGGCAAAAAGCTATTTAAGCACTGCTTTGACAAAATCACATTCGGCGTAGCTCCATTTTGGAATGGAACGAAATGAAGCATTAAATATCCTATTTCACATGGAAATACATAATATTATGAAAACAAAATGGGTTGTGAACATCAATAAGAAACCAACATTTTGAGGTTTCAGGCTCCTCACTTTTTCCACCACTTTTTATCCCACTTCAAAACTAATATGATATTGAATATACTATTAAAAAGTTCCGTGAAAACTGAATGTTAGTGTTTACATTTAACTACATTTATGTTAATCTTTGGCTTTTTGAATAGCGTGTTCAATAATTCTTTGAAGTTATAAATCAGTTTTTATTAATAATATGAAAAAGAAATAGTAAAACAGTGATAAAAGTTTTCAGGCCTGCACCAGCTGCTTTAAGAAATAAAATAAAATAAAATAAAATAAAATAAAATAAAATTTTGATAAAATAAAATGTAATTATTTGCCATGGTCTGCTCTAAATAATTATTATTAACAATTATAAAATTATCCAACGAAAAGCAGCAAGTCTGTTTACAATGACTAAATGACAACAGTATGTTTAAGTTAATACTTGAAAGCCATTGGCAATTGCATCTAATTAAGGCACCGATACATCTCATCTTGTGTGCAGGTCATATAAACAGAATTCAGTAAGTAAGAAGCTCAGATGATATTAAAAAGTTAATAAATGTTATTAAAAACTGAATGTTATTTATTTTATGTTATTGTATTTACATTAAAGAAAATTTATGTTCATCTTTGGCCTTTTGAAAAGCGTGTTCAATAAAAGTTTGAAGTTATAGATACGTTTTTTGTATTAATAATATGAAAAACAAATAGTGAATCAGTGATTAAAGTTTTCAGGTCTTTACCAGCTGCATCAAGTATTAAAATAAAATAAAATAAAATAAAATAAAATAAAATAAAATAAAATAAAATAAAATAAAATAAAATAAAATAAATAATAATAATAAATCATTATTTGATAAAATAAAAAAAATAATTATTTGCCATGGTCTGCATGATTATTATGAATAATTATAAAATTATCCAACACTAAAAGCAGCGAGTCTGTTTATAATGACTTAGACTAAATGACTACAGTATGTCTAAGTGAATACTTGAAGGGCACTGGCAACTGCATCTAATGAAGGCACCGATACGTGTCACCTTGTGTGCAGATCATAAAAAGAATTCTGCTGTAACTAAGAACCCCGGATGCCACAGACTGAGTAAACTCTGCCCAGAGGTGTTCAGTGCATGACATTTACACATAGGGTAAAGAAGTTTATTTTGGGCATGTGGCTTTCTAGGAACCTGTACGCACGGTCACTCTGCAGTGGGCTCGGAAGGCTTTAGCGGGAGCCGTTGTCTCTTTAAAGAGTAGTGGTGATGGCCTCTGGGCAGATGGTGTGACAGGCCTGAAGTGTGATTAAGGTTGAGACTTCATTGATGAAAGCCAGCGCAGCCAGAGTCACTAGGCAGAGTCTGGTGTAAATGTCAGCTCCAAAAAAATAAAAAATAAAAAATCAATATGGCCATATGAGTTCACAGACAACCTGAATGGGAACAACTGCAGCACCTGAAGTGTGGGAGTTTGTGGTATTAGGGGTAAGTTAAATTGCATGGATAGTCATTTTTGCCACTAATAATATACAGTTGTATATCAAGATCCAATCTCACTAAACAGACATTTTACTACTTACTAAGTTTTGCTTTGAAGGTTATTTTGCATATAAACTGATTATGATGTAGGCTTCTGTTTAAAACACACACACACGGAAGATGGAAGTTATTTTTATGCTTTCTGGTCAGAGTTTCCCTTCATGTAGATTTAATAACCACTAAGCTTTTCACATAAATAACTCAAAATGCAGTTGTTTAAGGATTTTTTGCAAAATTTACGAAAGCAACCTGGGAGTCTAAAGTTCCTGCCAAAAAAGTGGTTCTCTGACTGCAGCATGACTTAAAAGTATTTAAACATTAAAATAATGTAACTGTAATCTAAATTAAAATGCTAAAAACACATACAGTCAAGATGTATTATAACACTAAAATCATTTTTATTTTTATTTTACCTCAACTATTGTTTTCACTGAAAAACAGAGCTCTAGAATACATATTATACAGTTGAGGTCAAAAGTTTACATACACCTTGCAGAATTTGCAAAATGTTATTTTTTATTTAGTACTGACCTGAATAAGATATTTCACATAAAAGATGTTTACATATAGTCTACAAGAGTAAATAATTTATAGTTAAATTATAGTTAAATAACTTTTCCCGTTCACACACGCTTGATTCTTAATAACATGTTGTTACCTGAATGATCCACAGCTGTGTTTTTTTGTTTAGTGATAGTTGTTCATGACTCCCTTGTTTGTCCTGAACAGTTAAACTGCCCACTGGTCCCACAAATTCTTTGTTTTTGCAGCGTTTTTGTGTATTCGAACACTTTCCAACAATGACTGTATGCTTTTGAGATCCATCTTTCCACACTGAGGACAACTGAAGGTTTTGTATGCAACTATTACAAAAGGTTCAAAAGCTCACTGATGCTCCAGAAGAAAACACAATGCATTAAGAGCCGGGGGGTGTAAACCTTTGAACAGAATGTGTATATTTTTCTTATGTTGCCTAAATATATATATATATATATATATATATATTAGTTTTCATCTAGTACTGCTTTCCGAAAAAACAGAAGATACTTATATGTTTCCCAGAAGACAAAATAAGTGAAATTTACCCTGATCTTCAAATTCAAAAAGTTTTCACCCCCCGGCTCTTAATGCATTGTGTTTCCTTCTGAAGCATTAGTAAGTGTTTGACCCTTCTGTAATAGTTACATATGAATCCCTATAGTAAATACATTGTGTTAATTAATTTTACTCAGCACCTAACTGCATAATTAAACTGTATCAGGAACACCTTAAAATAAAGTGTAATCATTTTTTAAACTCAGAATTGCTTAAAAGCCTGTGTACAATGTGCACTGGACCACAGAAAGCCAGAAGTCAAAACTGAAGCATTTTAAACTACATATACCAGAATAAACACAATGCATGGTGCCCACCCTGGAAGTGATGCCCCTGGGCATGCGCCCAAATACCCATATGGTTCATCCAGCCTTGTTAACAGATGTAACATTTCAACATAGAGTATAATATTCCAATATTGCATCAAATGAAGGCCTCAGGCTGATGCACAGATGCCCACTAAACCCCTCATATCCAATAACCCCAGGAAAATACCCACATCCCCAGACTGTATCTAATGTGCATTAATTATTGCAGTCGCATGGGATGATACACATTCCCCTCCAAACTATCTCCCCAGTGACGTCTCGGTTTTCAAATCTGGCCAAAACGGCACCCTACTGTTCATAGCCAATGAAAAGACCACAACGTCCCGTAATCTGCCCCCAGCTGAGCAAGAAATTATTCCCTCATCGTTCCTTTCCCTAGTCCTCTGCTCTGTGGTAAATGTCAGTGCACATGGAGGGCGTAGCAGGAGTGACCCAGGCCTGGTCACAGCGAGAGTCTGCAGCGGAATCAATCAGTCGGCCGTCCAAACAGCTGCATCTGGCTTGCCAGTGGGAGAAGCAGCCTGCACAACCATCTGGAATCTGGACACACTACACCTGCTGGGCCAGTGAATGAGGGTTGGTGCATAAGCAGGAAAAAAAAAAAGCCGGGCACTGGGCACAACAAACAGACACTCAATCTTGGACGGTATCTGCATTGTTGCTGTAATTTAGGAGGCAGGGCTGACAGGGTTCACAACTGTGGTTCCAACTCCAGATGTGTAAACACAAAGCGCCACCGAGGGATCCTGGCCTACGATTCAAACTCAGTTTAGCAATGATAAACTACTCGTATGCGACGACAGATGATAACGTATATCTTATACGTAACTTATAGCTTTGCAACCGAGAGACAAAAAGTTTGGTGCAATGCATCGGAACAAACTATTGGAAAATAATAAACATAAAGGTTCCAACATAAAGCAAAATCACTGCAGCGTGAATAAAGGGCACATCAGGAAAGAGCAAAAGAAAACAAAAGTGTTTACCTTAAGACATTTCCATTCAGCTGGGCCAAACAGCTGGCGCTTAGCCACTCTGTTTAAAGGGCAGAGAGCAGACCTTGGATGACTAAGCAGATCACTGGGGTCATAAACAGTCTGCATTCTGAAAAAAGGGGGCGTTAGACTGTCTGATGCATTTAATGGCTCTAAACTTAAGTCCACCTATAAACAAAGTGGTATAAATACCACATTTATGTAGTATAAACCACAGTATGTCTGAAAAGTCATACAGTTTTATAGTTTAAAACAGTCGTTTTAATTAGTTTAGCTTATTTTATTTGTTTACAGAGGCATGACACAGTAATAATAAATAGCTGTAAATGTTCCAGAATTAGCTAAAAAGGCTTTTTCATCTGTAGACCCTTAACATAATGTTAATAAGTCACCCTCATGTCAGAATACAGAATTATAAGTCAGACCGCCTAAGTATGTCCGCAGGTGTTCCCCAAGGATCTATTCTGGGTCCGTTGCGTTTCATGTTGTTTGTTTTAAAATGTTTAAAAAAAAAAGTAATTTTTTCATCAGCGATTACTTTGGTCTTCATTTTCACACCCTTCAAATACTTACAGTATTTAAATATTAATATTTAATATTAATAAACTCTAACCTGTAAATCTGTTTTTCTTTTTTTTTTTTGGAAAATTTTTTGCACTGTTGATCAGTTAAACTCATTATTGCTGAATAGAAATATTAACTTCTTAAACTTCTTTTTCTGTATGGTACATCTGGTAAAAAGCTAAATTTGGTAAAAAGAGCAAACAAAAAAAAAAAGATTTAATCGTTATCATTTTTTCTTCATTTGCATAATTCAAACAAATATGTGCTAGTAAATTAAATGACGTTATGTAACATTATTAATCACTTGCTGTTGCGTCTCAAAAAGCAATGGAGCTAATTCATTTTGTAGTTTCCAACTGTTTACAGTGAGTAAGAATAAATCACATATGCTCACTAGTTTCTTAACAATCTTTTTCATAAAAGGCATTCAAGCTTGTTTCATTATTCTGCCCAAAGGTAAAACACATACACTTAAAACCTGGGAATAATTTAAAATTAAATGGGCTAAATGTCTTCTCAAGAAGCTTATCACTCACCTGAGAACATACTCCAGTAATACAGAACATGCTGACTAAAGTGTTAAAAACTAATCTAAGCATATCAAAATGATTTTGATGGCTGAATGATATTTTGCCATGACATTTAAGTAAGTCCAGCGGCATTGGTTCAATATCGTAGCTGCACTTTCTTTGATAACTGCTGAATCTGGCTCGGGGTCAGTAAGGTCATCAACATCAGAAGTGAGAAGGTGACAATTCGCTCACAACAATTGTGCCATCAACTCATATGGCACCGCAACACCCCAGGATGTGTATTAAGGGTCAGAGGGTGCCATCCAATATGGGGATAAGCAAGTACAAAAGAGTCCCAAAGTCAGGTTTCTGTTTTCATCTCCTTCACCAGGGCCGTGGCAGAGAGGAATGGACAAGATTAGCCAGCAAAGCTAGCAATAACTCACATACGCCCAAACAACCTTCCCCTGGTGCTAAGCCCTTCCACAGTAGCGTCTGAATGCAAGATACGGTCGGCGTGAGCGATTGCGTCCTTTTTCCCGATTATCTGCTCAAGTCTCGCCGTCAAATCCAGCCACGGTCACACCATCCATCAGTTTAAAGGGCAAAGTTGCCAATAAGCCCTCCAACCCATGAAGGAGCCCTCCTTCTTCTTTTCAGTGAGATTCAATAGTGGATTGAGAGCGGAGAAGAAAGATTTCTTCAGACATTTTGAGGGAGCAGATCAAACTACTGGGCGATATTCATGGGGGAGCTGCAAAGATATCGAACGGGACGTCCACTTTTTCTACTTCTTCTACAGGCCTAATATTTCGCTGCTGACATGGTATTTGCTTTATCCCCCTTCCTGGGAGGCCATAGCGATCTGTGTTTTCTGGAAAATGTTGTAGCGTTCTATCCCTGGCTACCGCATCGAGTGATTCACGGGAATTTACCAGAGAAGTCAAATGGTTTGACTTCTTGTCTTAGCTTGTAAACAGCACTTACTCATCTCATGATATTTGGACTTCTTTCCCTCTCTGGTAAAATTCTGTGACTGCATCTCACGGATCTCTTCCTTCTGTGTTTTAAACCCTTCCAATTAACAACGTTTTCCGAAGGAGCATAAAATTCCTCCCTGTCAACAATGCCAATGAGACGCTTAAGCCAAGCTCAAAGGAGCACAACCGGCGGTACAAAAGAGATATGCAAATTACGTGTCTTTTCAGATCATTTGATACATCTGCACGTTTGATCTGGGTCCTTTCATTTCCCCACGTCTATTCGTCTCCAGTTCTCCTACTGTTAAATCTCCTACTGTTGGCGTGATTAATGACAACAGAGGCCGTGCGCTCGTGTTTTTTCCCCCCTCAGAATCAAACTCTTTAATACCATTTTATAAGCACGTTAAAAGGCCACTGAACGAGCTGTGAAAGGTTCCTCCTGTTTTCCTTTTTTATCATCTCCAGAGGGGAAAGCAGAAAAATCCATTTTGTCTGAATCAATATTTACTCCTGATGCTGTCTTCTCCCAAAATAATCGACAGCTGGTCTTTTGTTCAACCCCCGAAGAAAGTAAAAAGGAACTTAAAGGTTACCACACTAGAGTAGCTTTAAAAGCAGAAGAAAAAGGGAAACCAGGGGTAATGGTTATAATTTACCTCTCACAACATCCCCTGAGCTTTGCTGATCATCTCTATAACACTGTGAACCTAAAAAGCAGCTGAACTTCTTCATGGCGAGACATTATGTTAAAAGCTGTCTGCTTTCACAAAAATGAGGAAATAAATAACATTCTACATACTATGCATACAGCCTTCACTTCAGGGTTGAGTGAAATTAAGAACTGAATTTGAACTGAACTGGCCACACCAGGGTTATTATTTTTAGCTAAAACTATTAAAATATCTTTGTTAATTGAAATAAAACTGAAATTATGGAAGCCTGTTTCTGCCACTGAATTCAAAAACAGGTTTTTGCGATTTGCTATTTATCTCACAATTTAGACTACAAACTCACAATTCTGGCTTTTTTCCTCAGAATTACATGATATAAAGTCGCAATTGCGAGTTATAGTCAGAATTGTAATATAAACTTGCAATTGCGAGGTACAAAGTCTGATTTGCGAGATATAAAGTCATAATTCTGACTTTTTTCTCAGAATTGTGTCATAAACTCAGTTGTGAGAAATAAAGTCACAATTGCAAGATAAAAACTTGCAAATCTGACTTTTTTTTGCAGTTGCAAGTTTATATCTCGCAATTCTGACTTTTATGTACATATAAATATAAACTTGAATTTCCAAGTTATAAACTCCAATTTTAAGGGAAAAAAGACTGATATGTTTACAAAACTGCAAGTTTATATCTCACAATTCTGACTTAATAACTCGCAACTGTGTGAAAAAAAAAGAGTCAGAATTGCAAGATGTAAATTCGCAACTGCGTGAAAAAGTCAGAATCGTGAGATAAAAGGTCACAATTACCTTTTTTTTTAAATTATTTTTTACTACGTGACAGAAACTGGCTTCCATACTGAAATAGAATATAAATATTACTTAAGTTAAACAAGAATGAGAAATTAGTTTATTAATTAAGTTTAAGAATATTTTTTAATATATATATTTAATTATATAAATTTAAGTTGAAGCACTGAACTGGAAATAAAAGAAAACTAAACTGAAACAGGTATAAAAAAAATAAATAAACAGCAACCTAAATAGTAATATATTTAAAAAAAAAATAAAAAGCACATAAAATTAATAATAATTAAATTAAAAAAAGAAAGAAAAAAACTCTAAATATAAAATAAAATATAAAAATCTCCAAATAATTATTAAAATACCAGTAAAAAAAAAAACACTATTAATATATTATAATAAAATGACCACACCCCACAGGAAATTATATAGGACTTGCATCTATCTATCTATCTATCTATCTATTTAATTTAAATTCAAATTCATAAGATTTTAAATTCATAAGTTAATTTAAAATGTCAAATTCTGGAGTTTTTTGTTGTTCTATTTAGTTCTGAATGTTGAACCCTGTTTGCATGGTTAAAAAATATTAAAACAATAGAGTTCTAACATCTCCAGTGGCAGTCTGAAGTCTTGTAGTATCAGACATAACATTTTGTGTAATTATTTGATACCACCTTTATTCAATTACTTATGAAGTATGCAGGCTGACCCATATGACCCAACCACTTCCAGACAGGTCAACTACTGTAACAGGAAATACTCTAATAATCAATAACCTTCCATATGGTATCAAACATTCAAGCAATCGTTCTGTATATGCACTACAAATAAACTGACACTGATGGTAATAACATATAAAACATTAACTGTCTTACCTACTGCTAATGCTTCTGTTTAATACACTAGAAAACCTTTCCGTTCCATTCATGTTTAATGCTGATATCTGCGAAGCCAAACCATTGCAGAATAGTTTATACTGTAGGACAGAACACCACAGAACAACCGTTTTATTATTACCAACGATTCGAAAGCTTTTCTGCTCCACTGCCCTCTGAATATATTAATATATATCTCATAATACGAAATGAATATATTACATACTCGCTCAATGAAGTAAGAACTCTATTATCAATCAATGGAAAAAACAGCTGCACACCTGCGCACAAAAGAAACAAATTGCCTTTATACAATTCTCCAATATTAATAGACGAATTTATAATCTGACAGTGTGAAAAGACAAAATGATTTCATTCTGTCTGTTGACCTCATTGAAAGTAGGCAAACCTACTGTCTGTTCATTATTAAATATATTGCATAAAATTCTATTAAACTTCTAAATTAGCAAAACTGAGAAAGTTTATCTCCAACTACAATCAATTCACCCCGCAGGCATGTCACTTCCTCTCCTTTTCAACTTGTTTTAATCTCAGATAATCAATGCTAACATGAGTGCCTTTTTCTTAGTGAGGAAAAAAACATCTGAAATGCACAAAAGAGAAAGAATCTGCCAAGTAACTGAAAGCACAACAAAAAATTGGAAGATAATTTTACAATATTGTCACTTTAAGTTGTCAGAGTACAAGAGATCCAACAAGAGGAGATTGACAATTATGTGCCACGTAGAGGAAAGTGACAGACAGACGGGTGGAAGTTCTTAGATAATGCGGGAAAAACAGCACTGAGACAAGCAGATGTGGGGAGGGAGTCAGTCACGTAGGGTTATATTTAAACATAACAAAGAAAGACTTGATATTGATGCCGAGGAAATGGAGAAGATTTCAATACAGTGTCGGCCAGGAATAGGTTAGTGGGATCAGGCTGGCAGCTTAAAATTTCTAGGCCGTTTCAAAGGTGTCGGGACTCCTATATCGGCCATTGTGCGTTCTGCCTCGTATCACGTAGGACTTGATTACCTGTCTGTCATGAGCGCGTTACAATCCAGTCTCTCAATTCTGACAAATAACTCAATTTCTTGCACGCTCAGAATGGCAAAACCCATTTTGGGCTATTTGCTTGAGAGTTTTACGCTATGAGAACACAAAGCAACTTTCCTTCAGTGCTACTGCAGCAGCTGACGCTTTATTGAATCAAGTTACGCTTACATTTTTGAGCTGTTTTAACAGTGCGGTTTTTGAAGCAAGACCTTTAAAACCTTATATCCAAGAAAAACCCACCGCATCAGATAAAACAGAAATGAAAACACACAACAGAACAAAACAGGAAGCACAATGTGAATTATTAGGAGAAAAGACATGGGAAGTTTCAAGGTGATTCAGGCACAACGCTGTCTATAGCTTGGCAACTGCAGAAGCATAAATGTGGAATAATGGATTTATGATTACAGTTATAGAATGAGTCATTAGCTAATCATTGCAATTAACAGCCTGTTATTTTGGATGTAGTCAATTAAGTGCTTTATTCAAAGCAAATCTATGAGACATACAGACTGATTTAAATAGTGAATGGTGTGAAGCACAGAGCAGAGGTGAGCGAATGCCTAGAACGAGCTGTGTTTATTGTTTTTAAATATATATTTTTCGAAAGTCAGAGCATCTGTGTTTTTTCTCACTTCAGGATCACTCTGATATCACTCCATCATGAGCATAACACGTTAACGGCCCATAATGCAACTGCACAACAGAAAGAATTATTTATGTGTTAAACAGTGTAAATAGGCTACTAGCAATTAGAATGAAAGAAATATAGAATTTGTGAAATTTTAATAGAAAACACAGACATGTGTAAACATGACTGGGTCATTTAAAAACATTAAGTATGTCTTTAACATGAGATAAAATCATATAAATCATATAATAGCAAGAAAAAAAACTTGCGATTTAAACTCGCAATTTTGAGAACATATCAGTTTTTTTTTCCCCCTCAGAACTGGACTTTATAACTTACAGTTGCAAGTTTATATCTAACAATTTTGAGAAAAAAATTCAGAATTACAAGAGACACAATTTCGACTTTTTCTCACAAATGCGAGTTTTTATCCAGCAATTCTGACTTCATAACTTGCAACTACAAGTTTACATCTAACAATTCAGCTAACAAGTCAGAATTGTGAGGAAAAAAGTCATAATTGCGAGTTTTTATCTTGCATTATAACTTGCAATTGCAAGTTTATATCTCACAGTTCTGAGATTTAAACTTAAATTTAAAATTAAACTCACAATTCTGAGAACATATCAGCTTTTTCTCCTTTTAGAACTGGACTTTAGCCTGCAGTTGTGAGTTTATATCTCACAATTCTGAGAAAAACATTGCGAGATACAAACTGGCATTTGTGAGAAAAAGTCAAAATTGTGAGTTTTTATCTTGCAATTTTGACTTTAGAACTCGCATTTGCAAGTTTATATTGAACAATTTTGAGAAAAAATGTCAAAACTGAGAGAAAAAAGCCAGAATTGCAAGGGAAAAGTCTGCATTGTGAGAAAAAAAGTCAGAATAGCGAGATACAAACTCGCATTTGCAAGAAAGTCAGAATTGCACATTTTTATCTCGCAACTCTGACTTTATAACTTGCAATTGCAAGTTTATATCTCACAATTCTGAGATTTATACTTAAATTTAAACTTAAACTCACAATTCTGAGAACATAGCTTTTTCTCCCCTCAGAACTGGACTTTAGTCTGCAGTTGTGAGTTTATATCTCACAATTCTGAGAAAAAAGGGCAGAATTGCGAGATACTAACTCGCATTTGTGAGAAAAAGTCAAAATTGTGAGTTTTTATCTTGCAATTTTGACTTTATAACTCGCATTTACAAGTTTATACTGAACAATTCTGAGAAAAAAATTCAAAATTGAGAGAAAAAAGTCAGAATTGCAAGGGAAAAGTCTGCATTGTGAGAAAAAAAGTCAGAATTGCGAGATACAAATTCGCATTTGCGAGAAAGTCAGAATTGCACATTTTTATCTCGCAATTCTGACTTTATAACTCACAACTGCAAGTTTATATCTCACAATTCTGAGGGAAAAGTCAGAACATATCAGGTTTTTTCCCCTCAGAACTCGACTTTAGTCTGCAGTTGCGAGTTTATATCTCACAATTCTGAGGAAAAAGTCAGAAGTGTGAGAAGAAAATCTGAATTGCAAGAAAACAGTCAGAATTGTGACAAAAAAGTCAGAATTGCAAAATAAACACATTTGCGAGAAAGTCAGTATTGCAAGGTTTTATCTTGCACTTTTGACTTTATGACTCACATTTGCAAGTTTAAATCTCACAATTCTGAGGAAAAAAAAACGAAATTGTGAGAAATACAGTCGGAAATGTGAGATATAAACTTGCAATTCCAAGAGAAAAAAATGTTTTGTGTTTTTTTTCGTCAGAACTGGACTTTAGTCTGCAGTTGCGAATTTATATCTCACAATTCTGATAAAAAAAAATCAGAATTTCAAGAAACAAGTCAGAATTGCGAGAAACAAGTCAGTACTGTGAGATACAAACTCGCATTTGCAAGAAAAAGTCATAATTGTCAGTTATCATCTTGCAATTTTGACGTTATAACTCGCAATTGCAAGTTTATATCCCAAAATTCTAAAAAAAAAAAGTCAGAATTATGAGAAATTAAGTCAGAATTGCAAGATATGAACTCAGTTCTGACTTTTTTCTCAGAATTGCGTGATATAAACTTGCAATAGCAAGAAAAAAACTTGCGAGTTAAACTCACAAATATGAGAACAAATCAGTTTTTTTCCCCTCAGAATTGGACTTTAGTCTGCAATCGTGAGTTTTAATCTCGCAATTTTGACTTTATAACTCACAATTGCAAGTTTATATCTCACAATTCTGAGCAAAAAAAGTCAGAACTGTGAGAAAAAAAAGTCAGAATTGTGAGAAAAAAGTCAATTGCGATCACTAGTTCTCTTGCAATTCTGACTTTGTAACTTTGTTTACATCTCACAATTCTGAGATAAAAAGTCAGAGACGGCCTTCCAAAAAAAACACTGCAAATATTGCAAGCAGCAAACTCAAAACAAGGGTATAAGATTTAGAAAGTCCTGTGGATTTGTGAGGATGGATTGGACTGAGTGTATGAGTAATCTCATCACTGTCCAACTAGAAACACTGTGAGAAAACAGCATGTTTGCACAGATAGCATGTAACCTTCTTAACAGATAAGACAGAAAAAATCTTTTGACATTGCACAGAAACTACACCATGCCTAGTACAGCACAATCCTCTCCAAAAGCCATAAAACACAGGCTCTGTTTCTTGACGCTACATTAATTTAACCAAATCTGACTTTGCTAGGTTAGATTGGTTATTGCATCTCGGCAGGAACACGTGCGAGCCTCAGAGGGACTCTTGAACTCTCTTGCCTGTGTGAAGGTTTGTGAAAGCATAAGGTTTAATGATCCATGAGCATCAGATGCAGGTTTCTAGGAGTGGGGCATTGAAATGATGGATCGATCTGGATATTTACGCATTCAAGCTGCTAAAACGTGCCGGCCCATACAGAGGCGGAAGAGAGAACCGCATTTGTCCCTCTGCCACATCTTCATCTACTTCTAAACCATCTCTCCAGCTCAAGACAGAAAGCTCGATCTATGCCACACTGCCTAACCACAAACACACCGGCTCATAAAACCGCAGCAACCACTTATCCATCATGGTGTAAAACTCTCCAGAGATATGCTGAACTCATCTCTGAAAGTTTTACTTGGTAATGCCTCTAATCTTCCTCCATTTACTGGACGCCAAACACCGTAGGTACCTGAGCTCGATGCATTAAGCAGAACAATTTTCTCTTTAATGGAACATGATGAACCATGGGAAGAATGGACAAAGAAACAAAATGCACTGCTCTTTGCAGGGGGAAAAAATGAAATGAACAAAATGTGAACTGCATGGAAGGAAAATAATGGATTTTGTTCATAAAGACATTTAGATACGTAAATGCTGCAGATATGCAAGACAAAGTTACAAAAATGTTCAGTGACCTGAATGAACAGAATGAGAGTGAAAGCTAACAAGTACTTGCACACAACACACACGCTTAGCCATGTAAATGAGCATAAAGAGAGGAAATGGAGCTAGTTGTCAGTCTTTATAGTGGATATTTTTTAAAGTAAAGTTTTTAAAGGGATAGATCCCCCCCAAAAAATGTAATTCTGTTAAAAGAATTGGGTAAGTTGTGACAATGGAATCAAAACATACCTACCAGCATATGCTGTTTTTTTCACCAGGGTTGTGGACTATGTAAACGTCTTTTATGTGAAATATCTTATTCAGGTAAGTACTAAATAAAAAAATAACATGTATTGTGTATGATATCTCTTATTTTGGTAAAATAATTAACATTTTGCAGATTCTGCAAGGTGTATGTAAACTTTTGACCCCAACTGTTGCTTATTCTATATATTTTAAGCTAAATTTTAACTGACAAAAGTAAATGAAATGGTAAAACACAAAATTCATGAAAAGGTTTATGTACAAACATATCAAACAGTTGTTTTGACCAAAAGAAATTCTAAAAAAAATATATATATATAATATGGATAAGATGGAACGACATCTAAAACCCTGATCCAATATTAATCAAAAATATCATTATTCTAGGAGCAGAGTTCAACCATTCAGTGAACATCCAGTGATTTTATAGTTATGCTTTTGCCTGAATTATATATTATATTAGTGTGGTTTAAATGGGTCTGCTCCTTTACCCAAAAGCTTAAGAAAAAATATGATACTTTTTTTACTTCCTTTGGAGCATAAAATTCACAAAATTACTCTAATTTAGGGCCGCTTTGTACAGGCAAACCACTGCTAGAAATAACAGAAAGTGTGTAATTGGACTTTTGACTTAAAACCTTACAGTTACTGAAGCCCTTGTAAAAATTTCACCATGTGAAAACAATCCCTGGCCTCTCTACAACATACTACTTAATTACTGCAGCCTGGCCGTAACTCAAAGCCCAGTCCTACACCTAAAAGAAAACATTTTGCATATTTACAACATAGAAACTTCTTTTATAAACTGTTTTTCCAATTGAGGACATGCTTGCACATCCCAAAGGGAAAGTTTCATAAGATTATCCAACTTCTGGGGACAATTTTGTCCCCTAAGTATATCGAAGTAAGCTACACAGACGTAAACAAGTGGAGCCCAAGGCTCAAGGCCAAAGATCAACGATTACTCTGATGATAAACTAGCTTTATTTAGACTCTGAATCAATATCAATCAGATACAAACTGTTCACTTTTCAAAGTCATAAATCTCTGTCGTATCTTCTTTCACATTCACTTTCGATTAACTCTCAGACCTGCCCTGCAGCAAAACAAGCTATGATACAAGAGCCATAAGACTCAGTTTGTTTTTGTCCCATGAGAAATGCAATTGCAAGCACAAAGTGAGGGATACAAATAACTCTTTTGAAATCTCATTTTTCCATTCGCAAAAACACCATGTGGACGGAGCCTGACAGACATCACAAGGGGAGACTCTTCACGGTACCACTCTGGGACAGCCTTCCCTTCCCGCATATGCTTGCGGAATGTTAAACAGAGAAAGAAAAAACAGTCTGCCTGCTTTTCAGGGTCTCTAAGTTAATGCTTTGCCTCAAACCAATAAGTACAGTCTGTGCAAAGGCAAACAGTAACTTTATAAATAATACATGATGCTTAACAGACCATTAGTTAATGCATATTCAAACAGACAAAATATCATGAAACTTTGATTCTTGTATTTAAGTAGGTCTTGAGTTGTTAAGATTTTTAATACTTTTTGAAAGTCTTCTGCGCTCACCAAGGTTGCATGAAGTTTGTCAAACCTACAGTAAAAACAGAAATATTGTTACAACTTCTTCTACTGTAAAACATTTAAAAATGTAATTCATTCTTGTGATGGCAAAGCTGAATTTCTCCACTGTCTTCAGTGTCACATGATCCTTCAGAAATCTGGCATGATGAACTGCTACTCAGTAAATATTTCTTAAGTTGATATTTTAAATATTTATAATATGCTATTGATAAATATAAATGTAAAAATAAAGGCATTTATTTAAAATGAAAACCTTTCTGTAACCATACAAAAAAGTCTTTACTATCACTTTTGATCAATTTAATGCAGCTTTTCTGAATAAAAGTACAAATAAATAAATAAATCTTACTGATGCACACTTTTAAATGGTAGTGTATATATGATCTCAATGTACATTAAATGATTTTAAGGGATTATGATGATGACTTTTTATAAAGGTGATACAAAAGAAATTCACAATTAATTTTTTATCTGAAATACCTTATTTTCGAACTAGATGAGCAAAGTTTGAGAACAAATTTTGAGCTGGCTTGAGAAAGCCTAACTTTAGAAAGTTTAAAGCAGTTGAAAAGGTATGAAAGTTGATGTTGCTATCATGATTTAGCACATTGCTTACATGATTTAATATGTTGATAGCTTGTTGCTTGCATTTTATAGGCTGATTGCAATGTTGTTAACATGTTACTAGCATGTTGTTAGCATGATTAGCAAGTTACTAGCATGTTGTTAGCATGATTAGCAAATTACTACCATGTACGTAGCCTGAATAGCATGTTGCTAGCATGTTTTTAACATGTTACTAGCATGTTTTAACATTATAAGCTTGTTACTAGCATGTTGTTAGCATGATTAGCAAATTATTGTAATGTTGCTAACATGATAAGCCAGTCACTAACATGTTGCTAGCATGATTAGCATGTTGCTAACTTGTATTGTAATGTTGTTAACATGCTTACCCAGTCACTGGCATGTTGTTAGCATGATTAACATGTTGCTATCATGTTTCTAGCTTGATCAGCATGTTATTAGCATGTTGTTAGCATGATCAGCAAATTATTATAATGTTGCTAACATGATTAGCCAGTCACTAACATGTTGCTAGCATGATTAGCATGTTACTAACTTGTATTGTAATGTTGTTAACATGCTTAGCCAGTCACTGGCATGTTGTTAACATGATTAACATGTTGCTATCATGTTTCTAGCTTGATCAGCATGTTATTAACATGTTGTTAGCATGATTAGCAAATTACTAGCATGTAGCTAGTATGATTAGGAAGTTACTAACATGTTGCTAGTATGATTAGGAAGTTACTAACATGTTGCCATCATGATTAGCAAGTTACTAACATGTTGCTAGCGTGTTTCTAACATGGTTAGCAATTCAGCAGCATGTTACTAGCATGGTTAACATGTTACTAGCATGTTGCTAGCATGATTAGTATGTTACTAACATGTTGTTAACATAAGCGAATTAATGGGATGTTTGCTAGTATGAATAGGAAGTTACTAGCATGTTTCCATCATGATTAGCAAGTTATTAGCATGTTGCTAGCATGTTTTTCTAACATGGTTAGCAAATTAGCACAATACTGCTAACACGATTAGCATGTCGCTAGCATGTTTCTAACATGATTAGCATGTTACTGGCTTGTTGCTTGCATGTTTCTAACATGATTAGAATATTACTAGCATGTTGTTAGCATGATTAGCATGTCGCTAGCACGTTTCTAGCATTATTAGCATATTATTAGCTTGTTAACATGATTAGCATGTTGCCATCATGTTTCTAGCATGTTGTAAGCATGATTAGCAAATTACTAAAGCTGCGTCCGAAATCGCATACTTCCCTACTATATAGTACGCGAAAAACAGTATGTGAGGCCAGTAGTATGTCCGAATTCATAGTATTCGAAATTCAGTAGGCGAGAAGTACCCGGATGACCTACTGCTTCCGCCCGAATTCTGTAGTACGCATACCATGGACACTTTCCTATCCCATGAGGCTCCGGGAGAGGAGGCGTCATATTCGAAAAGTGGAGACGCGGCTCATTTCAAGTGTAAATACCTCAGGAAAAAAACGTTGTTTATTGTGATTAAATTACACTTGTTTAACACAGTCTAAATAAACGGATGACTTATTGAAAGTTTAAACATTGTAAATCGAAACGTTATTTGATAAATAATCTAGCGTCTACGAAGGCGTGATCTGCGAGCAGCTGACCGATGCCTTCTCTGAGCTGTCTGTCCAATCAACGTTAAAACGGCGAACATTGCCGGTGCCGGTGTTCGTGCAGTGGAGAAGTCTCTTTAAATTTTCGCGCTGTTGTGACGACGCATGACACGTGACAACATCAATATGGCGGATGTAGTACGTCCGAATTCCATTCATACTACCCACATTCATACTATATAGAACGTACTTTTTAACGGTCGGGTAGTACGTTCATATTTAAATATAGTACCAACTTAAGCAGTATGCGATTTCGGACGCAGCATAACATTTCCATCATGATTAGCAAGTTACTAACATGTTGTTAGCATGTTTCTAACATGGTTAGCAAATTAGTAGCATGTTGCTAGCATGATTAGCATGTTGCTAGCATGTTTCTAACATGATTCGAATACTACTAGCATGTTGTTAGCACGATTAACGTGTTGCTATAATGTTTCTAGCATGATTATCATATTGCTAGCTTGTTAACGCGATTAGCATGTTGCCATCATGTTTAGTAGCATGTTGTTACCATGCTTAGCAAAGTACTAGCATGTTGTTAGTATGATTAGCAAGTTACTACCATGTCGTTGGCATGTTTCTCACATTCCCTGGTGAAGAAACCAGCAGGTATATGCTGGTAGGTATGTTTTGATGCTAGTTTAAGATGGTCCTTAGCTGGTTTATGCTGGTCCTTTGCTAGTTTATGCTGGTCACGTTGCTGGTCAAGGACCAGCATAAACCAGCAAAGGACCAGCTTAAACAAGCATCAAAACATACCTACCAGCATATGCTGTTTTTTTCAACCAGGGTTGTTAACAAATTAGTAGCATGTTACTGGCATGATTAGCAAGTGACTAGCAGTTGTTAGCATGATTAGCAATTTAATAGCATGCTGCTCATGCAAACACACCAAAAAGCACAAAATGTTTGTAGACACTATTTTTGTCTGTCCAAAAGTAATATATAAGCTACTCATACCTCATAACAATAATTAGAATATTTGCTCACATATATATCAATTAAGTTCTGAAAGAATTTTTTTTAAAGAGTTGATGCTATGAACCTTGCCAACTTTGGCAAATCCAGTAATTAGTTCTTCCTCAAAATCTTATACCTTGTAAACACGACTCTGTTTCCAAGCAGACTAATAATAGGTTTTCTCCTACTTCCAAAAGTTCTGTAAAGCCAGCCAAACAAGTTGCCACACTGAGACAATTTTATGTGCGACGTGCAACAGAACAGGCCGTGGGTGATTCGTAGGCGTGTTGTCGGAACCTAACGATCCAACAGAAAAAGTGAGTTAAAGATATGCATCTTTTTGATTATGATTTCTTCATCGATGCGTGAAAAATTGACAACCAAACAAAAAAGCTCTTTGCAATTAAGACTCAAACAACTACAGAATGTTTAACCTCACATTATAAGTATTTAAAGAACTGCATGTTAATATACTCTGCAAGACAAGTTAGATACAGAATGCATCAGAATGGAAACTGAATGTGCTCTCTCAACAAAACACAACACAGCAAATCAGGTCGGTGTGCCGTCTTTCCACCCCCAAACCATCCCCATCTTGACATCTCATAAACTGCACAGTAAGCAGAAGTTGTCAAGGTGAACACATTTTGTGCCTCTAAACTTCCTGTTTAAATGTGTGTGTGCGTTCGGAGGGAACGGATCGGCATGGCAGAGAGGGCGGTCACCATTATTCTAACGCGACGCTTAGCTGCCTGTCCCTAATTCCATTTCTGGTCCGGTGTCATTCCAAGACGGAATGTAACCAATTCCCAAGAGCAAATTGAAGAGCCATCAATTGTGCGAGGGCTGCATTGTCGCCTCTGGCGCACACCGAGAGGAGGGGGAGCCACGGGCCGAGGGAGAAGAGATGGCGGAGCAGCAGGTCAGACACTATTCTATACCCTCACAATAAATCTGATTTAATATCCATTGTCCCACCAACCTCAGCGGCGAGACGGAGGCAGGCAGAAACTGGCATAAATAAGAAGTGAAGGAAGCAGAATGGATATTGGTGGCATTGTTGTATTAAATCAGAATAATAAAACCATGCATGCACAAACAGGATTTAATAGAGACGTCCGGCTCGGCGCACGCCGGCGCACTCCAGAGACGAGCCCGGCGGAGATACGGGGGACGCAGCTGCGGCAGACGTTCTTAATCAAACCGAAATGAACAGCGGCTTCGGTGTTTAACGAAAGGGCTTGTAACAACAGACCCTGGACCTGGGTGTTGAGTCAAGTGTTAAGCACCGTCTGTGTCGAACACGCGGGAATCTGAACTGGGGTCTGTGAAATGTCACAATCTTTTAGTTGAGTCACAAAAGCGGATTATGATGGAGGGTGGATGGTGTGCTGTTCAAACTTCTCTTGGCTGGTATTTACATGGCTGTTGGAGGAGGTAATTGGACCCCTGCTCTTTTGACCTTATCCAGAGTCAAACAGAGATTCAAAAAGACTTTAACTGCTTTCCATAATGAAATCAGTTGATCCAAATGATTGTATGTCAAAAAGAAAGTCAATATAATGGCAGCGGGACAAAGCGCAAGGTCTGGCTGCTCCTACAAACAGAATATCATGTAAGCTTGGTTTTGACATGGGATAAAAAATAAAAAGATAATTTCAACTTTTTATCTCACAGTTATGACTTTATTTCTTGCAACTGTAAGTTTACATCTCATGAAACAGATTTTATTTCTTGCAATAAAAAAGTCAGAATTGCAAAATATAAACATGCAAATCTGAGAAGAACTGTAAAAAGGTTTGAGATATACAGCTGGAATTGGGAAAAAAAAGTCAAAATCGTGAGATTAAAATCTAAAAATAACTTTATTTATTTATTCTGTGCAAAAAAAAAAAAAAAAAAAAAAACTCAGAAATTCACAGGGGGAAAAGCCTGAACTGCAAGATGGAAACTTGCAATTATGAATTTATGTTTCTGAGAGGGGAAAACCAGACACAAGAAAATAAAATAAAATAAAATAAAATAATTTATTCTGTGCCAGGAAAAATAAATAAATAAAAATAAATAAATTCACAGGGGAGAAAAACCTAAATTGCAAGATGGAAACTTGCAATTAAGAATTTATATTTCTCTGAAGGAAACAAGCTTCCATTCCATTCCATTCCATTCCATAAAATAAAATAAAATAAAATAAAATAAAATATATTGTTTACTTATTCTGTGCCAGGAAAACAAATGTTAAAATCTCAGAAATTCACAGGGGGAAAAAAGCCAAAATAAAAGAAAATAAAGAAAAAATAAAATAAAATAAAAAAAAAAAATATTTTTTTAATTTATTTATTCTGTGCCAGGAAAAAAAATGTTAAAATCTCAGAAAGTCACAGGTGGAAAAAGCCAAAATTGCAGTAAATAAAATAAAATAAAATAAAATAATTTTTTTAAAAGTGTAAAATCTCAGAAATTCACAGGGGGAAAAGCCAAAATAAAATAAAATAAATAAAAAAAATATATATTTTTAATTGACCTATTTTGTGCCAGGAAAAAAAAATTAAATCTCAGAAAGTCACAGGGGGAAAAAGCCAAAATTGCAGAAAATAAAATAAAATAAAATAAAATAAAATAAAATAAAAAATTTTTTGGTGCCACTGTTCATTTACACGTTCAATCAAAGCTTGTTTATACACAATCTATAGGCCTTTCTAAACAAATGTTGGGCCTTTTCACTGTAATGACAGAATGATTCACCAGGCCACCTGTTGGGTTCACGTAATTACTATGCTTCCCAACATGGTTCTTCAATCAAACCAAGAGCCGCAGATATACACAGCATGTTTAATTGACAAAGCATGTCTTCAGCAGCTGTAAAGTAGCTCCTTTCTATTATCACAGGTGTGTACGGAGACTGTCTCGTTAGATAACGCCTTCACTTTCTGCCCATGCTATTTGTCTTCTTAGGAGGAGAAAGTCAAGAGCACTCAGTCTGGCAATCTTTCTAAGAGCAGGAAAAATCAGTGTGATGCTGTGAAGAAGTACTGAGTGAACTGTGTGGCATCCAAATGTGGCATTTGAGCTACTGTATATAGCTATACGCTAAATTCAGTATGCATGCAATGATTAATATCTAAAAAATGACTAATGACTAATGTCTAAAAAAAGAGGACTAGTGTATAATCACTAAAATATGCAGTCCTGCCTAACAGCATAATTCATTCAATACACAAAAACATTATCTATAAAACACCAGAGATTCTTCTGATAAAGCTGTCCTTTAAACTTACGTTTCTTTTTGGAGAATGAAAAACACACACGTACGTTTCAATGTCAAAGACGCATCCTGCTGATTCTCCCTGCTGAAAAGCCAGCACAGCTAGTCATTAGCGTATGTTTTGGATGCTGATGTCCTCACCAGGCTTCTTAATTATTAAAAAAAAAATCTTTGTCTGCCAACTTCATCACCTTGTGAAACTACAGATGCAAAAAATGTTTGTTTTTTTCCCCCCAAATAAATTAATGCTTTTATTTATCAAGGATACATTAAATTTACCAAAAGTAAAAGTATACTTTCAGTAATAAAAAAATTATACTGTTATATTGTACAAAAAGTAATTAAATAAGAATCAGAAAATTCAGAAAAAAAAAAAACAAAAAACCTTAAGCAGAACAACAGTTTAACTGTGCATCGCTAATGCTAACTAAAACACCACCACTAATTAAAAAAAGAAATGTATAAAATAAATAAATAAATAAATAAATAAATAAATAAACTATAACTCTCCGTAACTAAAACCAGCACAAACCTGCTGGTCTTTTCAATAGTCTTTGCAGCATTATCATAAAGGCATAAATGAGCAAAAATATCACAGAAATGATACTGTTCCTGCAAAACTTGCTAGAGTCAATTGGACTTGCTCTCTAACCATTATAAAATAATAAAATAAAATAAAATAAATTGCCAGAAAAAAAAATACTTATATTTCTGTATATTCTGTATATATCTGTATATATTTCTGTTATATTTTATATTTAAAAATTTATATTTCTGTGAGGGTAACAAGCTTCCATTTAATATACCAAAAAAATAAAAATTAAATTAAATTAAATTAAATTAAATTAAATTAAATTAAATTAAACAAAATAAAATAAAATGTATTCTGTACCAGGAAAAAAACTCAAAAAAAAAAAAAAAAAAAAAAAAAAAAAAAAAAAAAAAAAACTCACAGGAGGAAAAAGCCTAAATTGCCAGATGTAAGCTTGCAACTAGGAATTTATATTTCTGTTAGGGTAACAAGCTTCCATATAATATACAAAAAATAAAATAAAATAAAATAAAATAAAATAAAATAAAATAAAATAAAATAAAATAAAATATTTAATCTGTGCCAGGGAAAAAACTCAGTAATTAAATGAGCATTTAAACATTTTATTCAAATAATTCAGGAAAAAAAAAAAAAAAAAAAAAAAAAACAAAAAACCTTAAGCAGTGCAACTCTTTTACTGTGCATCACTAATACTAACTAAAACACCACCACTAATTTAAAAAAGATAAAGAATAACCCTCCGTCACGAAAACCAGCAAAAAACCGCTGGTCTTTTTAATAGTCTTTGCAGCATTATCATAAAGGCATAAATGGGCAAAAATATCACAGAAATAATACAGTGTCTGCCAACCTTGCTAAAGTCAACTGGACACACTCTCTAACCAGTGACCTTTGATTGGACCTGCTGGGGAGTAAAGAAACAGTAGTCCTTGCTTTTCAGAACCTAAAGAGAAAAAGAAGGACCCCAGAGTGCGAAGACTATCTTTACTTCTACAGTGATGATCGTATTATGTGTTGTGTGTGTTTTTAGCTTGCTGAGAGGACAAGGCCCTTGGGAGATTAATGAACCGGGCAGCAATCTCTGGCAGAGGTCACCCGGCCCTGGCATGCTGTGCATAAGGGCTCTACACTTGTCAAAACTCAAGTGCAGACGCAGCCACAGAGAGATAACAGAAGCGATCGGGAGTAAGCATAGTGAAACGACAGTCCACACAGGCTTTTTTCAGTCAGAGATAAGAGAGGCTTACTGGTCAAGTTTAGGGAAACTCGGTATGACTAAGGCCAGAAAGGCCAGAAACCATGGTTTTACTACAAATAAATAAAAAACAAACAACAACAACAAAAAATGTGGTTATTGTAGTTAAACCATACTAACCACAAATTACCCTGTTGAAAAAAACTGCATATGTTGGTTAGGTATGTTTGCTGGTCCTAAGCTAGTTATAAGCTAGTTATGAGTTGATCCTAAGCAACTAGCTCCTGCTCAGGACCAGCTCATCTTAAACCAGTTTATGACCAACTAAGGACCAGCTCAAACCAGCTGCCATGCTTCAAAACATACCTAGGGTAACCATGGTTTTGCTATACTAACCTTAATTTAACCATGGTATTTATAGTAAAACTGTGGTTATACAAATGGTAATCAATCTGTCCAAAAACACTGTTACTTAGGACTAGCACATGACCAGCTAAGGACCAGCACAAACCAGCATCCATGCTTCAAAACCTACCTAACCAGCATATGCTGATTTGTTTTAGTTTTTTTTCAACAGGGAGATTAATTTCCATAAGGGATTTATCAATCACAGTTAAGGTTAATTTCAACATCAAAAGTTCAAATAGATTTTTTTAATGGAACTAAGGTAACATGAAATAACAAAGAACAGTGAATAAAGATTAATAAATACTGTTACAAAGACATTGCTCATTGTTAATACTAGTTAACAGTTAATAACTAGAGTAAGTACACTCAAATGTACAAAATGCAGTGGTTTTGATTGGTTATTTTTCTGGGTACCTGTTTCCAGAGCCTAGGGTTGGGATTTTATACTAGGTATGTACAAAACACACACACACACATACTTACAGTGACTTTACAAAACTTTAACTATAGAGCTAAACAAACTTTTCTTTAAAATGTTGCTCAACCAGCATAAGTCGACCTGAGAAGTGAGAGAAAAGTGACTGTAGGAGAACGCTTAATGTTAACATCCCTTGCAGCGACGCTAAAAAAGCAACAGCATTTGGAAGGCAAAGATGCCTGTAATTTCAACTTGCATAGCTAGAAGCATTTGTGTTCATATTCTTGCGCAGAGCATATTTTGAGCCTTAGGGTGAGTTATATGTTGAGTGAGTACAAAATCTATTCCTTCTGAAGCTATTTTCTGGCACATGAAATGCTTGGATGGCACTATCAAAAAGTTTATTTAGATATAAACAAGCTAGTTTGCGCCAAAAAGCACACGCTGCACTTGCAATGCTGGAAGAACCGTGTTTCCGGGCACCCTCGAGAGAGTGTCCTTCCTCTACAACAAGTTTGACTGGAGGGGAGCAAAAATACATGAATCACAAACGCCTCAGGGTTTTCACTAACACTTTTTTTTTTTTTGGACAAAGGGGAGGGGATTTCTTAATTACAGGGCTCCCCAGTATGGGCTAAAAGGGAAATGTAATTAGAAGAGTGCAGCCTTCTGAACGAAGACAGTAATTAGAACGAGCACACGTTACAAGAGAAAGGGCTGATTGCGGGTGCAACACCGATTTCCGCCTGGTCTGCTGATGGTGACCTTCATACTTCCCTGTGTCTGTTCATTGAAAGAGCACTGAAAACAGGAGCATGTCAATACTTAGCCCTTTTACTCTGTCTCCCTACACTACTCTTAATTACAACCATTCAAGCAATCAAGGCCGTGATTATGGTCAGAGCTCCAAAGTATGCTCATCGATGCCGAATGTGTGTACAACAAAACCTGTAGCTCGGATCCAAAATAATGCAGCTAATGTGTGTAAATATGCATAACATACACTACTGGCCAAATCTCAATCTTTTAAAAGCTGAAAAGAACAGAATTTATTTGCATTAGGAATCTTTTGTAACATAAATATTTTTACTGTCTTTGATCTATTTTGGATCAATTTTACTGCTTAATGTTTTTGTGCTTTTTTCTGCTTAATACTGTCAAAACATTTGGAAAAATAAAATAAAATAAAATAAAATAATGTAAAAAATGCTGTTATTTTAAATCCTGTTTTTTTGTTTGTTTTTTTTACTGTATAATATTTTTGTGGAAACCAAGATACCATTCAAAAGTGTGAGGTAAGAATAGAATTGAATTGAATAACAAAATGAAATAATAAAATAAAAAAAAAATAAAATAGAATAAATTAGAATAAAAAACTACAATAAAATAAAATAAGAAGATACTTTTTTTTCTTTTTAATGCTGAAATTTTTGTATTGTGTAATATTTTTGCAGAAACCGTGATACACCATTCAAAAGTTTGGGGTAAAAAAAGAATAGAATAGAATAGAATAGAATAGAATAGAATAGAATAGAATAGAATAGAATAATAAAATAAAATTTAATTAAAATAAATGAAAATAAAATAGAATAAATACAATAAAATAATAAAATAAATTAAAAACTAAAATAAAACAATAAAATTAAGTTATATTTGAAAAATAGCTGTTATTTTAAATCCTTATTTTTAATTTTTTTTACTAATGTAATATTTTTGTGGAAACCATGATACACCATTCAAAACTTTGGGGTAAGTAGGAAAATAAAATAAAATAAAATAAAATAAAATAAAATAAAAATGCTGTTATTTTAAATCCTGAAAAAAATGATGGGGGGAAGTTTGGGGTAAGAATAAAATAAAATAAAATGGATGCAGAAAATTCAGCTTTGCATCACAGGAATAAATTATATTTTAAAATATATACAAAAAGAAACCTTCTTTAAAATTGTAATAACATTTCACAGTATTACTGTTTTTACTGTATTTTTTATTAAATAAATATGGCCTTTTTCAGCATAAGAGACTTCTTTTAAAAATATTTAAAAATCTAATTTATTCCAAACTTTTGACCCATAGTGTACATATAATATTACAACTTGCATCTGCACAGAAAATTTTGATAAGACATGGCTAAAAATACTGAATTAAAAATCAGTATAAAGAATCATGAGACATCTTGGTCAAAGACAAAAACAAAAACTTAAAATCAAAAAAACAAACATCTTCCTGCAGTGGCAAATTCTGTTGTGCCCTTCAAACAGTATGTTTCCAACTTCCGTGACGTCGCAATAACAAATGCTGCCTGATTTGGAAGTATACGTTTCTCAGGTGCACTTGAAGGCAGCATACACTTCAGGTCACCTCTCCACACCAGGATCAGTGACTGGTGCAGTCGCCCCTTGCTGGGCTGGAGGGTCTTTTGCTTCGAAAAGTGTTGCTGTATGGAATAATAAATCCCTGACACTGTATCGATGTCAAGCACAACATATGGCTGAAAGGACTACATACAACACGATACCCACCCCCATGCTGCAGTCGCTAGTTTTCCCTCAATTCTTTCAGATTATAACGCAAGTAAGGAATGAGTCAATCCACCAATCAATGCTGTTTTACACCTTCACTATTTCCTCACAGCGGCGGACAAATGCAGTCCACAGGGAATGGAAGAATCTATTTCTCCTACCCTTCTCGCTGTTCTGAAAACCTCTGTCACCACCCCAGGGGGTTTGCGAAGGAGGCTTGGTGGGAAACAGTGTAGAATGTACGAAATATTGATCCCCCTTGAAAATGTGGTCTGTCCTCTTCATCTAACCTTGAGAACCCCCCTCTGCTCAATATGTTGTGTTGCCTCACGCTACAACTTTTAGCACTTCCACACTTCTACTGATCCAGAGAATCCAATCTCATCCTCACCTATTTGTGTCTGTCAGATTCATCTGATGAAATTCAAATAACCCAGAGGGGGAAAAAAGACCTGCAGTATTTACTGCCCAACAGGCCATTTGTTCCTATTTATTGTGCTTGGAGACTGACATATCAGGCGCTGTAGGTGCTGTCATACATACTAAACTACGAGGTCACCATGCCTCAGAAAAATTCATCACGTACACATACACAGATGTGCAATCTGTGCGCAAATGTATCACAAGGTAAATGCTTTTGGTTGTGATGAACCGCAGACTTGCTCAGATAGTGAAGATAGCGTTCCCAGACAGTCGCCGAAAACCGAGCACCTGCGCATAGACAAAACTTTTAAAAGAGGGACACTTTGAGTAATGACTTTTCGGCCGGCTCGCTCTCCTCTAATAGCCTTATCGTCTAAATCCCTGCTGGTGCAAAGGGAAGCAGTGTGAGATTTTATTTCCTCTTGTTACTGCTCTCTGGAGAAGTGAGCCCTACCGTAAAGGTAATTGTGATGAACAGGGACTCTCTGGGTATACTTCTAGTTGCACAGCAAGGGTCGAATACGAGACCTTATCTCTGGAAGCCAACCGCTGAGAATAAAACATGATGGATGACATAAGCTGTCTTTGAACACCTTGCTACACCTCTATGTAACGTGGAGCTTCCATCGCCTGATGCTGAGCGAGCGGTCTATATGATAAAGCCATGAAGTAGGAGGAGAAGAAAATGGAAACATTGACTTTTTCCTATCATGCAGAGCCCAAAAGCGATCAAATGCCCTGATTTAGGAGAGCAGAAGCATGATAGCAGGTTTACATGTACATAACATGGCTTAAAGTACGCACACCTTATATTTAACAAATCTGACAATGACCAAACAACATACTTTTTTTTTTTTTTTTGCGGAAAACGTGGACGGAATCGCAAAATCCAGTCAGAAAAATGCAATTTACTCTATAGCACGGAATGTCATGAAATTTGCCAAATTAGAACAGAACAGAACAGAATAGAACGGAATAGAACAGAATAATAAAATAATAATAAATTAATGAAAATATTAAAATAAATGAAAATACATCAGAATAAAATTGAATTTAAAAATATTAAAATAAATGAAAATAAAATAGAATAGAATAAAATAAAAAATATAAAGTTTAAATACAATAAAATAAAATAATAAAATTAATTAAAATAAAATAATATAAAATAATAAAATAAAATACTGCTGTTATTTTAAATCCTGTAGATTTTTTACTCTGTGATATTTTGTGGAACATGTGATACATGTTATATTTAAGAAAAATAAGTTAGATTTATATAATACATTTATTTATAGTAATATAAAATACATGTAAATATTTTGAAAATATATACTGTATGTGTGTGTGTCTTTATATATATACATAATAAATATACACAGTACACACATATATATTATATAAAAAAAAAAACTTTTAATTGTTTGAACAGGATGTCAATATTTTTTTTTTTTTAATAGAATCAATTAATTACAGATGCCTTTGGTTATTACAATTTAATGAAACCATTAAAATGGAAAACAGAAAAAGAATGTAAAACACAGAATTTTATAAAAAAAAAATTGCTGTTAAATTTTGTATGTGTCATTATTTCAATTAATTAGACATGCTTTTTGATGGGGTTTTTTTTAAACGTTAAAAGTCTATAAATGAAATCCGGAAAAAATAAAAATAAAACAGATTTCATAGGGCACTATATCATGCAATGAATTCTAGATCATTTTGTTATCTTTCAGAGATTCTAGAGAAATTTTAGTTGGTTAAAACTAGTCTAGCTGCTCTTGTTCAGCAGTTTTTAGCTTGTTGGTTGGCTGATCTCCCATTCTTGAAAGCTAAAAGGTGCCCCACACTCTTAAAAATAAAGGTGCTTTAAAAGGTTCTTCACAGCGATGCCATAGAAGAACATTTTTGGTTCCACAAAGAACCAATCATAGGTTCTTTAAAGAACCATCTCTTTTTTACCTTTTTACTGTTTTTTCTTACCCGTTTTGAAAGGTTCTTCAGATGTTAAAAGTTCTTTGTAAAACCATTTAAACAAAAACAGTTCTTCTAAGGAATCATGAAGCTCCTTTATTATTAAAGGGATCATCAGATGCCCATTTTCCACAAGTTGATATGATACTTTAGGATCTTAATGAAAAGTCTATAATATACCTTGGTTAAAAATTCTCAATGGTAGTGTAAAACAACACCCTTTTTACCTTGCCAAAATCAGCTCTGCAAAAATCATCCCATTCTGGTCGAGGCTGCTTTAAATGCAAATGAGCTCTGTTCGCCCCGCCCCTCTCTTTTCTCTATGGAGTGACGAGCCTGTTTACTTTAGCCGCATTTAGCACATTATTAGGAAAGGCGATCGCAAAGATTCATAATAAACCCCTTAAACTCACCTCCGCCGTAGGTGAAGCTGGATCACGAATGATTTGCGCGAACATAGACGCGTTTATGTAGATCAGGAGGTGCATTCCCATCACAAACAAATGTAATCCACTGCATCTTCAGCGGCTCAGATGTCAGTAAATGACAACCACTATGTTCATTATTACATCCAGCAACACAACACCTCAATCGCTCAATTCTTGTGTAACTTACATCCCTGTTCCGGCATCAAAACATGGAGGTCGGACTGTTACAACTGATCTGAGGTAAGACGAGTGTCCACACAGTTTTGGTTTGATCATGCCTGACGACATAAGATTTTTTTTTTTACATGTGTGTGAGAAATAGAATACAATATACAGTAAAGGTGACTGAAAGCATAAAAAGATTGAAAGAAGGAATGAACATCCACAGAGGCAGGAGCCTGACAGCTCGAACACTGATGCTTTATCTGCTATTTGGTTGTAGAAGGTGTTTGCAACAAAGCAAAACAGCATCTGTTTAAAGCATCACAACGAAAAGTATCCGACTAAAGTGATACATCAACAATACATCCTCTTGACAACTTGAGTATGTCGAAGGGACAGTTAGCAGACGGTTGGTTTATGGGTGTGTGTGACTTATATAAATATGACTTATACAAAGCTATTATCTAACATGTCACGTCAATTTCATAACATTTTATGCTTATAAAAATGTTTCGGGAGCAAACACTTGCATAGATTAAACTTATTAAAAGAAATAATGAGCGAGCTAAAATAGATTTTCAGTTCAGACTACAATAAAGTTTTCTGGCTAATTAAAAGTGGCTAATAAAAAAAGAAAGGATGCTGCATGAGATAAATCATATTTAATGGAGCAAAATGATGTTATGCATTCATTTCTTCAGTCTAAGATGCCAAAAAAAGAAAAAAGAAAAAAAAGAAAAATGACTTCTTAAGAATGAGTTTGTGTAAAATGTCTTAATAAACATACTAAAATATTTTAATAAAAATCTAAGATTTTTTAAGGGTTAGGCTTAGAGGTATGAGTACAAAACCAATAGAAGCCAATAGAAAGATAGAAAAAACAACTTCTTTACAAGCTGTTGCTTTGCTTTCCGGATACAATTAAGTCAAGCATGCATGCAATAAATCAATTAATTACGAGTGAATAAATAGCATTCCCCAAGATAGACTTCAGTGCTAAATCTTCTCGTTCCCTCTCTCTCTCATCTTTGTGTTTTGATGTTGGCAGTCAGATCTATGCAACCCCTCGCATGCTTTTCATCAACTTCTGTCTTACAGCGGCAAGCTGTGGCGTCATGGGCAGGTGTGTGAGCTATGACCAGCAGAGGTGTGCGTACAGCACCCTTTGATGGTGCATTAGTGCCAGAGGAGAGACGCAGTGTCTGAACTCTCTTGGCTGTGCCTTTGTTTTCCATTAGACAGAGTTATAGTGGTGGAGACGGTTCATGAGAGCACTTAAGATGGTGATAAATACACACACGCACAAAAGCAAGGCCGAGGACTGTCAGCTCAGGGACGCGCCGCCTCCGGGCCTTTAATCAGACACACTCGAACTCATGAGCATCACTTTGTTATGAAAAAAATGTCAGGGATTGGTCTATACTAAAGTATTTGCTTATTTTTAAGCAAAAACTGAAAAGTGAGCAATAATATAAAAATGAGAATATCGATTCAATATCTTACTGAGTTGCTATTTTTTGGAAAACACCTAATTAAACACTGTCTAATTCAAGTGCTCAAATGAACTTATTAAATTGAATCATATAATTTCTGTGGTTTTCTGTTTCCCCACCATAATTTGGCTTTATTGACTGATTGATTGATTGATTGATTGATTTTTCAGCTTATTTCTTTTTTTAATTTCAATTTCGTTTTTCCTCAAATCAAAAAAAGTACATAGACATATAAAAAACTACTAAAAATTACAAAAAGACAAAATAAAATTACTAAAACTTCAAATAAAATAACTAAAACTGAAATAAATTAATAAGAACTATATGGACATTAAAAAGCAAAAACTGCTAAAAAAAAAAAATAAATAAATATAAAAAAGATTAAAAACACACAAAAAAATGTACTAAAATGTTAAAATAACTAAAACTGAAATGAAAATTAATAGAAATATAAACATATATTATATATATATACTTACTAAAATAACTAAAACTGAAATTAAATAACAATAATAATAAAAAAAACTATGCAGATCTATAAAAAACTACTAAAAATGACAAAAAGACACAACAAAATTACTAAAACTTTAACTAGAAATTGAAATTGAAATGAAAATTAATTAAAAAATATATATATATAATTCTAAATATAAAATACTAAAATTACCAAAATAACCAAAACTGAAATAGACAAATTATAAATAAATAAAAACAACTATAAAAGACATTATACAGACATTAAAAAACTACTAAAAAATTACAAAAAGACACAACAAAATTACTAAATTAAAAAAATAAAAAATAAATAAAAACTATATAGACATATTAAACATTATTATTAAATTATTAAAACTTTAAAATAACTTAACCTGAAATGAAAATAAATAAAAATATTACCATATAAAGCCCAAAAAACTAATAATGGCAAAAACAACAAAATTACTAAAACTAACCAAAATCACTAAAACATATACAGATACAACAAAAACTATTAAAACTGACAAAAAAACACACAACAAAATTACTGAAACTTTAAATTAATCAAATGAAATAAAATTAATAAAAACTACATAGACAAAAAAAAAAACTTTTGAATTAAAAAAAAATCAGAAAATAAAAAAATATTAAAAACTATAAATAGAAAAATATAAATACATTTAAAAAAAATAGAAAAACTATTATAAGTCAATATAATATGCTAAAATACACTGACAATGTTACATCATTACAAGAGCAAAAATGACACACTGTCACATCATAAAATCTGTAAAGATATCTGAGAAAAACTGACAGCTGTAATAGTGAAATATGTTGGAACAAACACGTAGAATGTTGCGTGACGCCCTGAAGAACAGCTGGTCCGCGGCTACCTGTGGTTTGTTTACGTCCTGTCAGTCTGTAAATTAATGCCAAGCCAAAAAACCATATGCATAGGCCACAAATAACTCCGTAACCCTACAATGTATGACACTGGTAATAACTCCAAGAAGCGGCAAATCCAAAAGAGAAATGCAAAGCTATCTACAAAACGAGCTTCTGCCGTATTTCAGAAATGACTTACTACTTCAATTTGTCACAAGTACCATGATTGACTACAATGCATTTCTGTTCCAAGCCTACAATCTTGTGTTATCTTGCTTTCCATCAACTTCCACTTCAAAAACACAACCCTGTCAGATCAAAAAGAAAAGGCGTAGCTAATCATCCTCTACCCTAATATGCTTTCAAAAACGTTTTTATTTCCTCCTACGACTATCAGAAGACGCATCTGAAAGTAATGCACTTAATTCTACAAGAGGGCAGAGGATAAAGTCATATTTCAGATGACACAGCCTTGTACCTCAGATGCGTCCCTGCTTTCAGTCACGGAGAGGCATGAAGCAAACATTCAGATTGATGCTGAAATATGCAACATGCGTTGCTTTCCACTTTCATTTGAAGTAATTCCACCTCGTGCATATTGCAGAACGTGGAATTCATATAAAGGAGAAAGACAGCATTGTGACAAGGTAAATCATCTCCCAAAAGATCTTTCGCGCTACTAGATGTTATGTTCTCGATGAAAAAGTGTTTAGTTTCAAGTGTGAAGACAAGGATAGAAGCTGAGAGAGAGAGACGAAAAGCCTGTTGTCAAAATTATAAACTGCAATAAATCAAAACGACTACATTGTGCAAATATTCTTTAGTTGGCAAATGTCGACATTCACCACCCACTTTGAGTGTTGACTCAAAATTGTCATTGTACTTCTGTCAAACCTATTATTGTTCACTTCGCTATTATTGAAAAAGTGTAGAGCACCACAGAATTACATAAGATACTAAGAATGTATTAATGTGCAAACACTCAAAAACAATTACAGGTAACAGCTATTCAGGCAAACAGATCAGAATCCGTCTAAATCCATTCTAGAGAAAAGAATAAAATACACATTGTTTACAATGTAAATAACAAATGGTTGAGAGAGGAAGTGAAATGAAATAAAACTGAAGTAACGCCGCTGGTACAAACTGAGATTTAATTTTCTATATGACTGGTGCAGATCTAACTATTTTAAACAAAAAAAACATGCAAACTACCATATTTTAATTTGTGCCACAGCAACATGTTGGCTGGTTTGAAGAATATTTTAAAAAGAATAAAAAGTTTGTTTAGGCTGGAAAAAATTTTACTTGTTCAAACAATTCTATATTTTCATAATATTTCCTTATGAAATAAAATGTTTGGCATTCAGAATTTTGTTTCGAATAGCAGAAGATTTCTATGTTCTATAGAAGCCTGTTTCCACCACTTATTAAAATAAAAAAAAAAAAGTAACTGCAACTTTTTCTCTTGCAATTGCAAGTTTACATCTCACAATTTTTTATTTTTTTTTTTCAGAATTGGATGATATAAATTTGCAATTCTTACTTTTTTCTCAGAATTGTGAGAAACAAACTTGCAATTGTGAGTTATAAAGTCAGATGCAAACTCACAATTGTGACTTTTTTTCTCAGCGTTTATTTCAAATATTAAAGTCAGATGTATTAAAGTCAGAATTGCAAGATAAGTCTGAATTGTGAGATAAAAACTCACATTCGCAACGAGTTTATCTCATGTAATTCTGAGAAAACAATTCTGAATTGTGAGTTTATATGGCGTATCTCACAATTCTGAGAAAAGTCAGAACTGCGATATAAAAACTCGCAATTGTTATAAAGTCAGAATTACGAGACATAAACTGACATTTCAGAATTCTGAAAAAAAAAAATTTTTCTCGCAAATGCGAGTTTTTATCTCCCAATTCTGACTTTATAACATGAAATTGCGAGTTAGTAAGAATTGTGAGATATAAACTCACAATTCTGCAAATATTTCAGTCTTTTTCCATCAAAATTTGACTTTATAACTTGCAATTGCAAAAAATAGAAACTTGCATTTATGAGATAAAAACTTGCATTTGCAAAAAAACAAAAAAAAAAGTCAGAATTACAAGATAAAAACTTGCATTTGCAAGAAAAAAGAAATCACAATCACATTTCTGATTATTTCTCGCAATTACGAGTTTATATCACGCAATTCTGAGAAAAGTCAGAATTGTTAATTTATATGGCATATCTCACAATTCAGAGAAAAAGTCAGAATTGAGATATAAAAACTCTTAATTGTTATAAAGTCAGAATTATGAGACAAACTCACAATTTTTTTTTTAGAATTCTGAGAAAAAATAATTTTTTCTCGTAAATGCAAGTTTTTATCTCCCAATTCTGACTTTATAGCACGCAACTGTAAGTTATTAAATCAGAATTTTGAGGTATAAACTCACAATTCTTTGAATATTTCAGTCTTTTTACATCAAAATTGGACTTTATAACTTAATAACAATTGCAAAAAAAAAAAAAAATTGCATTTGCGAGAAAAAAACACAATTCTGTTTATTTCTTTTATTAGTTTATATCACGCAATTCTGAGAAAAGTCAGAATTGTGAGTTTAGATCGCAGTTCTAACTTTAAAACTCACAATTTAGTTTATATTAGTTTATATTACAATTATCTGAAAAAAAAAGTCAGAATTGCGTGAAAAAGTCAGAATTGCGAGATAAAAACTCGCAATTTTAAAACAATTTTTTTCTCGCAAAGGCCAGTTTGGCAAGTTTCTTTTTTTATTTCTTGCAATTGTGAGTTTATATCATGCAACTGGGTCAGAATTGGGCGTTTATATCACAATTCTGACTTTATAACTTGCAAGTGCAAGTTTATATCTCACAATTCTGAGAAAAAATCTGAATCGTGAGATAAAAAGTTGCAATAACCTTTTTATTTTTTATTCAGTGGTGGAAACAGGCTTCCATAATATTCAGATATAAACACTGCAGTCGGATTGAATTTATTTGGACCGATGAAAACCTGTGCATGTAAATAGCTAAATATTTCCATAAAGATACAGAAGAATAGTGGGATCACAAACATACATATGAGACAAATCAATGTCATTCAAAAAAAATGACATGAGCATGAGGCAAAGCGTGGAAACAAAGACAAACAGTGTGAATGCAAACCTGATCAATAAAACATCTGCCTCATTTTCTTCTCAGGGGGATGAGGAATGTACTCCAGTGTGCTAAAGGTAATACCCCAATTCTCCAAACACACACAAACACAGATTCAGGATCCACCGATGCTGCAAGACAGTTACATTTCAGGTGGTTTCTGTCAGCCTCTGTCATTCTGTTTTCTCTTTTTTTCCATCATTTCCCATCTCTCCATCACTCCTCTAGCTCTAAAATGGGCCCATTTACTGGAAAGGCACTTATTTGGAAGATTTCGCTCTCTGGTTTCTGGTGGTGCTTTTTGTCAAATGATAGTGCTCCATTGTCAGCCATGCTATAGGACCCTGCAATTCGTTCCACGCCTCGCAACAATTGGCTGGGAAATTCTTAAGGTAACAATAGGGGGAAATTTCTAGGTTTTTTTTTTTTTTTCTTCCCTAAACTATACAGTTTCTTTTGATCCTTCCACTGCCTTGATTTAGACAGGGAATTTTGCCTGACACTTCACAACTTGCTGAAAACATTAATATTCTTTTTAAACCATTCTTGTCAGAAAGAAAAAAAGGGTATGGATGCTTTAAAATGTTTGTTTGGTTATACAATCTATTTTGGGACTATTGATCGATTAAAAAATGCAGTTCACTACATGATAATCAATCAGTCAAATAAATCATAGCATATATCAAGTAAAGCACGGAACAGACATTATGGATTTAGGAATTAATATATACAAAAATCTAATTGGTTTGAGCAAATCTAACCTTTAAATCCATTTCACAGGCTAAAATTAAATACACCCTGAAATCAGTTTCGGCAGATCACAACATCAGGAAATCTACTCTGTATTACTGAACGAACACTATTCACAGTCGTCACATTCAGCACTACCACCGCTCCAGCTGACAAAGCCTTTCAGAACTGTCTGCTTTGCTAAATTCACAAGCAGCATCTTTATTATTGCAACAGAGGTGACACGCTATTGTGATCAAAGTGACATCTGTTTTAAGCAGCATCCTAAATAAACCTCCAAGTCAGTGCTCCTGTTAAAATAAGTGACTGCTTAATAGTTTATTGGGAATGTGCCATGTATTCAGTTTAATAGACATAATATGTGTTCTTTCTTGAACGGGTCATTGCCTTAATGGAGTCTCTTCATCAGGATATTTTGGCTCATTTCCATTTATATGGCTAGAGTAACTATATATACAAAAGAAAGTTGTTGTTTTTTCCCATTTACAACCAAAGTGCAACCCTCTTAACTTTTGTCGTTATACTTCATTAGAATATAGGGCTGCACACTAGAGAATGAAAGGAACACATCCAACACAAATAATCAAAATAATAGTCAATTATCAGCTCTCAAAGTTTTACACCTAACCCATGTAATCTTGAATATGTGCTTATGCTTGCTAAAATGCAATAACAATAATAAAATAGCTGCAAGTAGCGATTACTGGGGTTCAAGCCTTAAGGCATTTAAGCATTTAGGGAAAAACACATTACATATAATTTAGCAAGGCTGTACCCACCTAAATCAATGATTAAAAAAGCATTTTTGGCAAATCCAGGTAATTTACCATAGAAATATGATGGTTTGAAATGTTTATGAATGTTGGAGCGCCAGCTATACTTTGCATGCTTGTGTTTTCCTTTAGGCTTTATAGGATTTTGGGTAAATTTGGACAGGCCCCTTTTCTAAATGAACCCGTTATAGCTTCCCAAAGGGAAAATTAAAAAAAAAAAAAAAAAAATTCAGATAATTATTGACCTAGAAAGTTCAGAGAATTGTACTGCAGTGAGCAAAAAACCTAGGACTAGTTTGCAAAAGTAGCTTTTTTACATGTCCTCAGTCATTTAACAAACAATTTGATTGACAGCGGTGGTTCTAGAGGCAAAGTTGTCCAGAATGAGAAGTTCTATCGTATGATAGGAATAACCGCGTAACGTACAATTGTTTACATACCTGAAAAATGCGATATCACCTCCCACTGGCCGATTTCTTTCATATTTCTTTCAGAGCTCTGGGGCCATGAGTCGAACAGACCCACCGAGTTTTGTTTCGATCGGCCTCCGATAACCTTGTCTAACAGGTGCTCAAACTTCGTCGGCCAATGCCGCCCATGTTTCTTGAGATACACAAATGTCCTTGTAGACACTTGTGGCACTTTGGACCAAGACCATGTGCACGGATTTTCATGTTGATAGGACAAATGGTTGCGCAGTTATGGCCATTTTTAAGTTTTAGCACCAACAAGTGGCCAAGCTCCACGATTTGTTTCTTGTGACCTCAGACTGAGCTCTTACATAAGTGTTCCGAGTTTGGCGGAGATATCTCATTCTGTTCAGGAGTTATAGGCATTTTACTAAAAGTGGCCCTGCCTCTTCCGAACGTTTTGGCGTCACTTTGTGATGGTGAGTTGAAAGTTAAACTTTTTTTGATAATTACTGATATTCACTCTCCAGAGAATCTTTCTGCACTGGTTTGGTTCCAATTGACCAAAAAACCTAGGACTAATTCGCAAAAGTATTTTTTTCAAAAAAATCAGAAATACCAAAAAATTCCACCGATCAAATAATTTTTTCCAGCATGAGTGTCCAACTGCATAAGACACTTGACCCTGTGACTGATAGTATAGGAGTTATGAGCGTTTACTTTTGTACTATTGTTCACTGTAGCGCCCCCGTCAGGCCAACTAGGGCGAGCCTTGGTCACGTTATCGGCTGTGTGAATGCTACCAGCCCTCCAAGTTTCAAGTCTCTACGACTTACGGTTTGGTCTGCACAATCAGTTTTATGTGGAGATCACTGATCCGTGACCATTCTAACAATTACAATAGGGTTCCAGCGCTATGCGCTTGAACCCCTAATAATATATGGGTCTCAAACCTTTTGATGCCACAAACCCCTGTGGCCCCCAGTTTGGAAACCACAGCCCTAAACAAATCAATCAAGAGAAAACTTTCTCATGCCAAAACCTGAGCATTCAACTTTAGGGTGAATCAAAACTGACCACAGCCAAATATAATTCTGCTTACACTGCTGAAGCAAACACTTGAATATGCTGACAGCATTTCATAATGGAAAAGAGGCTACAAGCTCCTAGAAATGTTCTCGTTGTCTCTCATTGGAAAGCAAAAGCTTTCAGTAAAAAAAAAAATCTCGGCCTAATCAACTATACCCAACAGCTATAGTTTAAAAAACAGACCTGATCACCTAAGAGAAGATCTGTAGACATTCAGAACTTAAAAGTTTCACTGGAGGGCAATAAGCATCCGTCCTGTTGAGACCTCAATCACAGCTCTAAACTCTAATGATGTAATGTATAGAGAAAACGGTGCAATGATTACAAAATATTCTCCGGTTTCTCCATCTCGTTTTGTACCTCCTTATCCCTACACGTTATCCCAATGCAGAGCAATGAAGTTGGGTCAGGCCTCCCACCTCCGAGGGGCAGATGGGCCCATGGGAAGCAGCTAAGTAATGTCCAACACTTGCTCGCAGTCGGATCTCTCATGTAGTCGCTACGCTGGGTGAATTAGACATGCCAGGCTCAAACGTGCATGGCCCAGGCGCTAACGCCAACACCATCAGTCGCGGCAGATGGGACTCCCTGCCTCAACGCCAAGGCCTTAATGAAGCTGCAGCTGCTCGAAGACAAGGTGAATCTTCCTCCATATGCACTGCTGCACGCCTGGCTTTCAATACAGTTTAGGGAGTCGGACCCTGTCCATCCCCATTTCAAGCTTGACACATTTGTGAGTCCTCCCTAGATGTAAGAAACAATATTAGCGCAAGACGGCTTCAAACAAAGCAAAACAAAGCGTGGGTGGATATTCATTAGCCAGACAAACAGTGGCACCCAAAAGTTATGCTGGTTCTTACCCAGGCTGAGAGAATGGAGACACGTTTACCTTTTTGTAAATGCACTTAGCCATTTATGAGCAGGTGTAGAAGGCTCCACGACTGCAACATCATCCACAGGTCAATTGATGTTTGTTTACCAAAACGCTTCATCAGGAATAATGCTGCTTTAAAAAAAGAGCCTCTCACCTGCTCAGCAATTCAGAGTCAAGCATTACGCTTGTTAACTTAATGAGCAAGCTCTCCAAGCTTTGCCGCCAGAAAGGCGAGCACGACAACAACAAAACACAATGAAATGATCTCAAAATGCTCCCCAAAATGTCAGATCTAATGACAATGTTTTGACCCTTTATTACACAACACAACCCTGACCTATCCAAGCAAAGAAACGAAACATATTATGTATAATTATGTGTACTCAGTGCTGTATGAAATGCTTTATTAGACGCATTTTGGCCTTCTATTACTTTGCACCACTCTTTAGCAAAAGTAAAAGAATTAATTCAACCTGAATTAATGCACAAATGCTGTAAATCACACTGTGTTATTATGGGAGGCACTGTGAGTGGGATTCCAAGGTGAATGTTTTTTCATACCCGGTGATTTTTGTCACTAATAAAATCATTCAGAGCTGCCAGTTGCTCTATAAATCAAACGTAATGTCGCACATAAAACTTGCTGCATACTGTAGTTTACTCAGCAACAACGTGAAAGCACAATTATTGCTGAGAGTTACGTTCTGCGAGCAACCCAGAAGAAACTAGGAACCTATTTGTGGATTTTTTGGTCAGAGTTGAGCTCCATCCAGATATAATAATCTCCAACTATTTCAGCTGTAAAAAAGCTAAATATACAGTTGTTTTTAGTTATTTCCAGGGTAAACAGCAATTTGCAAGCTTTGAGACAAGTGCCTGAGCATGTGCCGTGTTTGCAAAAACGCAACTCTCTATCCTTAAAGTGATAGTTCACCCAAAAAATGAAATTACCCCATGATTTACTCACCCTAAAGCCATCCTAGATGTATATGACTTTCTTTTTTCAGACGAATACAGTCAGAGTTATATTTAAAAATGTCCTGGCTCTTCCAAGCTTTATAATGGCAGTGAATGGGTGTTGATTTTTTGAAGTCCAATAAAGTGCATCCATCCATCATAAAAAGTACTCCACACAGCTCCAGGGGGTTAATAAAGGCCTTCAATGCATTTGTGTAAGAAAATAGCCATATTTAAAACTTCATGAACTGTAATGTCTAGCTTACGCTCACTGTCGTACACGTGTCCATGAGAGAGTGACGTTCAAGCAGATGATATAGGACGTAGGGGAACGTGATGAGACCAACGCGGAAGCCACAAGGAGAGCGCAAAACACTGGTCACAAATTAGAAGTAGAAAAACGTAGATATAAGCCAAGTGGAGACTGGTTTTTCTTTGGTTTAAACAAAACTTGGTTCTCACAAGACTAGCATATAGTCACGGGAGCAAACGCTACAATCTCTCATGTATATGCATACAATAGTTAGTGGAAGCTAGAGATATCGGTTTATTAAGTTTTAAATATGGATATTTTTTACACAAATGCATCTAATCATTTCAGAAGAACTTTATTAATCCCCGGAGCCATGTGGAGCACTTTTTATGATGGATGGATGTACTTTATTGGACTTCAAAATCTCAACACCAATTCACTGCCATTATAAAGCTTGAAAGAGCCAGGACATTTTTTTAACTGTAACTCTGGTTATATTCGTCTGAAAGAATAAAGTCACACACACCTAGAATGGCTTGAGGGTGAATAAATCATAGGGTTATTTTCATTTTTGGGTGAACTATGTCTTTAAAAATCTAATTTCAACAACCTACTAACTTGACTGAAATTGATACTGGTAAACAGCGTACAACGGGATAAACTTGTGTTGGTTTTTAAACCACTAAGTTGTAGTGAACTTTTGGGCATGTCTAAGGTCCAGACTGAGGTAACTGGAAGTAGTTTAGCTCCAGTAATATTTAAAGATTTACTTAAGATGCAACATCTCTTTTAAATTAAAAATATCATACTCCAACATTCAATCAAGGACATCTCCACAACAGTCTTGGCTAAAGCTTTCTACCAGTCAAAGAGAAGCAGCCATCACATCACCTCACACAAAGCGTTTAACCAGAGAAGACATTCCGAGGAAAATTTTGAAGAGAACATCCCTTTTTAATAAGGCCGCTGTCGGCTAGTGCCCAGGAGACCAGCTTGGCCGCTGAGATAAGATCCAGGCACGGGTGGGCGAACAGAAACGGCTGTGGAAAAACCAGAGAAGGAGGCAGAGTTGTAGTGTAGGAGGAGTTCTAGCAGTGTTCTACACTAGGCTGCCAGACCGAAGGGAGACGGAAGCGCTGCGGAGCCCCAGACGGACTGAGCTTTTCAATTAACCTTAATTGAATCGCTCTCCACCGCTGAATGCTTTGTTTACCGAATGGCAGCCAGGAAAGCAGAGACGAATCCCACCTGCAGCAGGACAAGCACGGAGGGAGAGAAAAACGGAAGACGACAAGGTGTGCGGGGAGGCACAGTGGGAGATCTGGGTGGGCAAACTCATTAAAAATGTTGGAAGATGGAGGAAATAGAAAGCAGACGCTGTGACAAGGACTTCTAAACTTCTGCGGAGGACCCTGCAGTGGTGTGGTTATCTCCTCTGGCAGACATACACTTAATCATACGCAGATGAAGTACACACGGCTGCCTACTTTAAATTTGTCTTTTCATTTAGCGAAGATGTTTAAACATCCATACTTCATTAAGAATGCCTATCACAGAAGTCCCAAATGGCTGCAGAAAACCTAAATAGAGAATCTCAGCTGGCAACTGGATCTAAACAGCAATACTGTCTAGCTTTTTAAATTTCTCTCTGTAGCGCTGTTGAAGATTTTTGATATTTAATCTATTCCAAGTCTCAAGGTTCAATCAGTTTGTTTCTGTACATCTAAAACCTGTCTGTAAGTGTTTACAGCATGTTCAAGGCGAAACTCCAAAGCTAATGTTTTGCATTAAACTTTTATAAAGTTATGCATAAACATGTCGTTGAAACTTTTAAAAGGGTGGTTCAGAGTTTACAGAACATGAATGCATTTTCTGAAGGAACTTCATTTAGGATTTGGCTATTCTGTCATCGTCTACTCAACCTATGTCCAAAAAGGACCATGAAGTATCATTACAAAGCACATAAGATTTTGTCCACAATATTTCTTGTGAGAACTCAACTGATCAATCCAAGGCCACGCCTACACAGCAGCAGAATACGGTTGTCAGTCCTGTGTTTGAGTTCTTAATACGGTTACGTTCACACACAGTACAGTGATTTACGGGTGTGAATTTATGAGGTGGCAAGGGGGGCCTTTTAAAGGTTCACCAGCTTGGAGTAAAAGGCACACTGTATTGATATAAATACTTGAGCTAAAATAATGTTTTTTTTTTTTTTTTTTTAATAATGTCTAAGTTAACACTTGTTCAGAACAATCACTTTAGCAAAGTTTGTACTATTTTCTGCTTATTTTGAAAAATAAAAGAATTAATATTTGTTCAATAAATACATTGTCATTAAAATATGTTAATATAAAAATATATATTTTAAAGTACAGAAACAAAATCATTTTAAAAAGTAAAAATTCTGAAATGCATTTTAGCCCCAACAGCAGGGGTGCTGTTTACCCCAAATATCATACTTTTACATAATCTTTCGTTATTTAAAAATTGTTGCTTTAAATATCTAAAACAAAACTGAAAATCAAGAAAACATCTGTCTCAAAATATATGCACTTATTTTAGCAATTATCATTTGCTACTTAAATCAAATATTAGATCAAGTAAGCACAGAATCAACTCTGCACTGCTGCCCGTGATAACGTCAAGGATCAGACAAATTTGTATGTGTATACTGAAAAGTGAATGTTTTTGTGCCATATAGAGGTTTAGAGGGAAATTATATCAAAGGCGCCTTTTATTGCTGGGCACCTTTAGCCCCGTTGTACCCTGCCTTAAAAATTAAACGAAGCAGGTTTTTGCAATCACATCATTTTAAACCAGTAAACTCCTGGAAAGTCTAAGGATCCAGTACGCAAAAGCATTCAGTAAATTCAAAACAGCACTAATGCAGAGAATAGTGACTTGCGTCCAGATTGCGGTGAATTATTCTTTTCAGTGTGTATTTGGCTTAAAAGCAGGGGTGTTTTATAATGAATGCTGGCTGAAGTTGTTTTAGATTATGCAGTGGTTAATTGGGCGGGTTTTGTTGTGAAAACCTGGCAACCCTGACTGAACAGGACATTTCGAGACTCAAACTGTAAGTAAATATGTTTGTCAGTCCCCAAAACTGAAAGTGTCAATGTAGCCTAAATCAGGTTGTTTTGTGAAGTGGATGAACAACATTAGTGTGATTAAATAACAATTGAATTTTAATTCTGAGAGTGAACTGTTCCTTTAACTGTTCCTCACAAAACTGACCTTGAAGACAACAGACCATAAAGTGGCATAGTAACTAGTCTCAGCAAAAAAACCATTCATTCAAAACCCATTGAAGTCACTGACCGAGTCTGAGCATGCAAAGATGCCTTGAAATCTGTTAGGGACGAACCAAAAAAAGAGAACGGACAATGTATATGACAGCGTAGCACTGAGGATTTGACCAGGGGAACTCCACGCAGATGGGGGGCAGAAGGCATAAAGGACAGATGGCACGGATAACTTCTTCACAGCTGACTCTATAACAGACCACAACGGTTTGCGGCCATCACACCCGTACATCTCAGCGTGGCACTTCTGCAAAGGTGCCACGCCAGCCACTGTAAGCAACAGACCGGAATAAGAGACTCATCAGAGCGGCAGAGTCCGATCTGCCCTACCATATTCACAGACACACGCACAGATTCACTTCCCCAGCAGTGCAAACACCAAACAGGAAATCATGGATCTGGAAACCAATGCAGTCATTCATATTGGCCCTGTTTACACCTGGCAATAAAACCCAGTGGGGGAATCTGATCACAAGTGGTAAAAAGAGACATATTGCTGTTTACAACTCTATATCTTCTAAAATAATATAATACATTCTAAAATAATATAATACATATGCATCCTAAAATAATAAAGCATTTATTTGAATAAAAAAATAATTAAAAAAAAAACTATAATTTAAGAAAAAAAAAAAAGAAAAGAAATTTAAAGGGAAAAAACAATAATACATTTATTCGGTAACACTTTACAATAAGGTCCCATTAGTTAATGTTAGTTGTTGTATTAACTAACATGAACAAACAATAAACAATACATTTATTACAGTGTTTATTAATCTTTGTTAATGTTAGATAACAAAAATACAGACGTTCATTGTTAGTTCATGTTAATTCACTAATGTTAACAAGCACAACTTTTTTTTTTTTTTTAGTAAATGTTAAAATTAACATTAACTAAGATTAATAAATGCTGTAGAAGTATTGTTCATTTTTAGTTCATGTTAACTAAAGTATTTAATTAATTGAACTGTATTGTAAAGCGTTACCACTTATTGATGAATAGTGACTGTAAAGACATTTATAATGTTACAAAATAATTCTTTTTCAAATTAATGTTGTTCTTTTGAACTTTCTATTCATCAAAGAATCCTGACAAAAAGATTCCAGTAATAAGAACCAGTATTTATAACTGAGCACTAGTAATAATAATTGACAAAGCTAAAAACTGAGCACCAAATTAGTAAATTATACTGATTTATGAAAAATCATGTGACATTGAAGAATGAAGTAACGGCTGCTGAAAATTCATATTTGCCAACACAGGAATAACATATATTATTTAAAATAACTTTTTTACTTAATACTTCACAATATTATTATTTTTACTTAATTTAGATGATGAGCATAAAAGACTACTTTCAAATAAAATAAAATAATTCCAAACTTTTGACCAGCAGAGTATATAGTGTCAGACAATAAAAAATAGTTAGGCTGTATCTAAAAAATTCCGCCCTACCCATCCAAAACTTTTGAGCTCTCACACTGTCCGCATTAGTTTTTTTCTACCAATAAAAGAAAAGTATGTCCACTGGATTCCACTCATCATTTTTTTAAAACACAGTCCAGCTTTTCGGAAGTCCGAACACTTGCTTTTGCTGAAGTTTAGCTTTTTGAAGGGATTTGCAGAACTCTTCTGAAAGGACATGGATGAAAGTCTCCCTGGATGTTCAGTGCCCTTCATTCAAGGTCTCTAACCTGGGTCTGCACTAAGCTAACAGAAAGCAGTTTAAATGGAATGCTGGGTCGGAAAGCAGAGCGCAAAATGAATTGTAAATTATAAATAGGCCTCAATCCGTTTTAGAGTGCATGCAATAACCTCTTGAAAATACAGCCCCTGACCAAAATGAAGGATGTCCCAGGTTTTTAAGTGCTTGCAGGGCAAGTTGTTTGAAATAGATAGAACCGCACAGGTAAACAGATATACATGCACGCACACGTGCTCCTGTCAGGCATCGTCACCCAGTATGGCATTGCGTCTCCACCCACTATGTGATCCCATTAACCTTTCCATCACTTGGCTCTTCAGCTAATTAAAAGCATGTTTTCACAAAGCAGTCAAGAAACACAGATGGGAACATGACAATATTAAAAACTTGAAAAAGCAAAGACCAACAGACAGACAGGCAGGCATGCAGGCAGGCAGAGAGATGTCATATTCATTATTAGAGTCTACATTTGCAACTGCCAGCAAGTAAGGTAATTTTCTCGTCTTGAAGGGTAGCTGTCTGGCATGGAGTCAGGAGCTGAGAAAAATTGCTATTTGTTTCCAATATCCAAATAAACAGAATTAAACCCATGTTAATTGAGTTCTCCGAGTAGATTCAGAACAATTCATCTTGACAAGAAATTGTCATTTTGGAAAAATAGTAAGGGTGGCTGGTGTCACAGGAATTTGTCAGGTAATTTACAAAAGAACATTAGGTACTTAATACGCCGCTCCAAGAGAAGAATTAATAGGTTTTTCACAGATGAACAAACTTCATGGTGGATGATGACTGCTGGGCCTATCAATTAAAATCAAACCCAACAAACAACAAGAACCATTGCATGAACCAAAGAATCACAAGCTACATAACTGTCAAGTCTACACAAAAACAACAAACTCATGTTGTTGGGATTCAATATTTATCTACAAATTTGTGTTAGCTAACGTTTTCATAACTGAGTCAGTGTAGTTAGTCTGAGTTTGAGGTTGTGAAGCTTCATATACTGCTACATGTCTTCTATATGATCAAACCGACTATAAATTATCAAACAGGTTTGATATACTCTGGCTAGATAGAATTACAGTCTGTGTGAGGGTAAGAAATTCAAATCTGTATCCATCATATTCTGTGCAATACTTTGTGAAATCTGTCAACTCTGACTGGACTGGAGAAGATGAGCATAGACTACAAACATGGGCTAAAACCAATGTTAAAGTCAAGTAATGTAACCCAATAATATGAAAGTTTTAACCTGCTTTGATTTTTGAAGTGGTTAAAATAAAATAAAATCCAAAATAAAATTTAGAGTATATATATATATATATATATATAAGAGGATAAACAGTTGAGGTTAAAAGTTTACATCATCCCCCCCCCGCCCCCGCCTTCAGAATCTGCAAAATATTAATTGTTTTAACAAAATAATTAGGGATCATACAAAATGCACACTGAATACGATATTTCACATAAAAGCTGTTTACATATAGTTCACAAGAGAAAATAGTAGTTGAATTTATAAAAATGACCCTGTTCAAAAATTTACATCCGCTTGATTCTTAATACTGTGTTGTTACCTGAATGAACCACAGCTGTGTTTTTTTATTTAGTGATAGTTGTTCATGAGTCCCTTGTTTGTCCTGAACAGTTAAACTGCCAGCTTTCCTTCAGAAAAATCCTTCAGGTCCCACAAATTCTTTGGTTTACCAGCATAGTGTGTATTTGAATCCTTTCCAACATTGACTAAGATTTTGAGATCCATCTTTTCACACTGAGGACAAGTGAGGGACTAGTATGCAACTATTACATAAGGTTTGAACGCTCGCTGATGCGTCAGAAGGAAAACCCACGCATTAAGAGCTGGGGGGTGAAAACTTTATGAATTTGAAGATCAAGGTAAATGTATCTTCTGTAGCCTCTGAAGGGCAGTACTAAATGAAAAACTATGATATTTAGGCAAAAAAAAAAAAAAAAAAAAAAATGTACACATCTCCATTCTGTTCAAAAGTTTTCACCCCCCGGCTATTAATGTATCATTTTTTCTTCCGGAGCATTCAGTGAATGTTTGAACCTTCTTTTGACCTCAAGTGTGCTTAGGAATTCATTTATTAACATGTAAATTTGATGAGCTCAATTAAGTCACAACTTCTGCATATCAGTTGCTTTAACTGGAAATCTTTCCAAGCCAAAACACAGATGGAACACAAAAAGTTGTCAGAATATTAAAGCTATTTTTCTTTTGCACGACAATATGTACATGATAAACGCTGGCTCTCAAGTTCAGCTGCTTTGACTTGAGTGTAAAAAAAGGACATTTGTGTGGGATTTGAACCCCCTGGCACACCAAACGAAACCACATCATGAGATAATACACGGCGTCAAAAGACTTATTCTGGTTGAGTACCATCTGTACGTCTAAAACTATATTGAGTCCCTCATATACCTCTCATCTCGCCTGGAGCACCAAGTGAGTCACGACTGCCAGAAACATTTTGATTTACGTCTAACCTAACACTGAGTGGCTGCTTTTGAAGCTCAGATATAGTGCAAGTTTAACCTGACATGTGGTGGATGCAAACGAGCGAGAAAGATGTTGACTGTCTGCAATATAATTTGAAACGCCACGTTTCGGTGGAAAGCAGCAGAAAAAAAAACACACACTCCCCCCACTGAGTTACCTGCCACGGCTTTGAAAGAAAGTTGAAGACTCATTAATTTCTTTCAGATCTAAGAGCTCCCAATTGTGCTGGGCTGTCTGAAAATATCACCCACTGCTTTAAGTCTGATAACAAACATGTTGTTGAGCGGTCATCTTTACTGCCTCCAGAGAATAGTGTTAGGGGCATTCTGGAGAAAAGTAATAAATGGCGCATAATTAAAAATAAAATGTGACTCTGGACCACAAAACCAGTCTTAAGTAGCATGGGTATATTTGTAGCAGTAGTCAAAAATACATTGTATGGGTCAAAATTATCAATTTTTCTTTTCTGCCAAAAATCATTAAGTAAAGATCATGTTCCAGGAAGATATTTAGTAAATTTCCTACCATAAATATATCAAAGTAATATGCATTGCTAAGAACTTAATTTAGACAACTTTAAACCAACTTTGCACCCTCAGATTCCAGTTTTTTAAGTAGTTGTATCTCTGCCAGATATTGGACTATCCTAACAAACCACATATTAATGGAAAGTTTATTTATTCAACTTTCAGATGACGTATCAAACTCAGTTTTGAAAAATTGACACTTATGATTGGTTTTGTGGTCCAAAGTCACAAATATGTTCATCAAATATTGAGTAAAATCACTCTATATTACACCAATGGATAATGTTTCAAAGGGTGGCAGCATCTCTTAACAGCTCACACACATCAATTTCAGTCACACCCAAATCAAAATGAACTTAAAATTAATTGAAATGCTGATCTGACTTGTTTTCTTATATGCATATACTGGACTAAAAAAAAAAAAAAAAAGTAGTGTCACTATTTGTGACCATGGCTGAATAAATAAGCTACCCATGAATGTATGATTTGTTAGGATAGGACAATATTTAGCCAAGATACAACTATTTGAAAATCTAGAATCTGAGGGTACAAAAAAAATAAAAATAAAAATATTAAGAAAAATTGCTTTTAAAGTTGTCCAAAACAAGTTCTTAGCAATACATAACTTAATTTTTGATTAGTGATTTGATATATTTACAGTAGGAAATTTACATCCATTAATCACGGAACATGATCTTTACTTAATATCCTAATAAATGTTGACATGAAAGAAAAATCGATCATTTTGACCCATACAAGTATTTTTGGCTACAAATATGCCTGTGCTACTAAAGTTAGATTTTGTGGTCCAGGGTCAATTATTAATTATTTTAATTATTTGTTAATTATTTTAATATTTAATTTTTAGTATATTTGATTTATAATAATATTTATAATATATATTACATATTTATATATATATATATATATATATAAAACATATATATATATATAAAACATACTTAATTTGAATTTGGTTTAGGAGTCTTAAAAGCTTATTTTTTCCCTGACCACACACAAACAACCGATCCCCTCAAGCCCGATCCCCTCTTTTATTCCTTCTTCACATCATCATCCATCCATGTTTTAGTGCCTGTTTTTCTCCTTGGCCTCATTCATCATCACAGGCCAAGATTCTATGCGCAGATACTGGTATAAATAGATTTGTTTTCAATTATCGGCTGCGTTCTCAATTGAATTTAATGCATGGTTGTCCTTATATTCGCTCTCTGTCTCGCACAGCAGCTTAATTTAATATAACTGCATGAATTTGTGATATTTGTCAACTTGGATTGCACATTTTAACCATCTCCACTCCTATGGGGAGAGAAAGCGGTCCTTCGGCAAATTACGCATACAAGCGGGGAAATTGTGCGTTGGTTAACAAAACACTGATTAAGAGGCGATGCAATATATAATTGAGACAATCAGCTGGTTGATTGAATAATTCATGGAGGCTGTTTCAAGACAACCACACTAATGTGGACAAGAGAAGCTAGAAAAACGCTATATACATTGGACTAATTCTGTCAGGAAAGCATGTTTGTCCTCTCCTCAGATAAATCCTCATTTGGTATATAAAGCGAAAAGCATTTCTGCATCTTCTGTGTTTCATTATGTGATGATGTTTTGATGATGTTCTATGCAGGCATGCTGGGATTAATCTGAGCCTATAAGCATCACAATGAAAAGGAGACAGGCGAAGAGTGAAGGAAAATATATGAGAAAAGGCACTGAAAAGACAGCAGGAGGATGCTGGTAAACAACATAGACTTCATTACAATAACCCATCAAATGATTTCCAGAAACACAGCCTTTCTCAGACCAGCTCCATGATATAGAGACCACATGCAGGTTTTTGAGCTTCCAATCTAGGACACCTCCACTATATATAGATAAACATGCTGTTTATCGGGTTTAGCATGTGGGCACAGTCTCAAAGGAGCACCTCGCCAGCACATTTAAGACATGCCAATGCATCAAGTCTCCCAAGTGTCTCTCTTGACCCAGAGGAAAAGTTTGTGTCTCTGAGGTTGTAGTTTCTTAACTCAGGGGACTTACATATAATGGAGTTCACACTTATGTTAAGTATCAACTTGCCTCAGGTGTGCCTCCTAAAAGTCCTTAAGAGAAATAAAAACAGACACAAATGATACAATTGCTGGAATACAGAGCTACTGTGTAAAACTGAAATCAATAGCACTGCTCAGAAAAATCTGATTAGAAAGGTTCAGTTTATAGCTGGAGACATTGTTGATAAAACATTAGTAATGTAGCAGTTCAATTCTTTACCGATTTGGAGAAATTTAGCATTACACCACTTGCTCACCAAGTGAATGGGTGCCGTCAGAGTCCAAACAGCTGATAAAAACATCACAATAATCGAATTGTCTAAACAATCCATGTGACCATGAAATGAAGACACCTTAAAATGACAAGAAATTGCATTGTGCCATCCCAGGCTATGTAATTTATTGCATGACTATTTTTCTACCTCATGTTTTGGTATTTTTGTCAATACTGTTACTGACACAAGCATTACTAGATAGTATAGTTTAATTAGAACTCATATGCCACTGAATGATGTAGACATTAGCTCAATAATATACCGATTGTACCTTTAAAATGTTTGAGTTTTACACAGACAATCTTTAAGAACAGGGTCCAACCTAATCCATATCATCTGTTACCAACATATCAAAACCTATTACTCTTAAAAGTAACAGGTTTGATGATTTCAAACAAATCTGTTAATTGCTGCGTAATAACTAAAAGTCACAAAAGCACATATTGTACACTTTGCAAGTAATTACTTGTAGATATTTATTATATTAAATGTAAGAAATAAATTAACATTTAAAAAATGGTAACAGGATTGATATTGCATGATGGCCCTTCTCAGTCAAGCCTCATAAACCATCAAAATAGAACATTATACACTGTAAAAAAAAAATAAAATTTGTTGAGTCAAATTAAAATTATTTATAACCTGGCCAAAAACCTTACCCTTACTAGCATAAATGCTATTTAATTATTCAAAAGAACATTTAATTGATTTTTATGTAATTTTGATGAAAGCATACGTGATATTATGTTTTTAAATTGCACATTTATTTGTTGTTATATTAAAACTATGTTTGATTAATCCTTAGGGATGCAAAAGGCACCAATTTTGTAGAACGGCCCAAACATATTTACCCAAACATATTATGTTTTGGACTGTTTTCACTTTCAACTGTGCTTGATTGGTGCATATTTCTCTCCTGGTTCAGACGAAACAACTTTTTCACTAAAGAAAGCCATATTAGGGACACAGGACTTAGAGTCAAACTAGAAAACTTGAGTCATGTGGATTATTGTGATGTTTTATCAGCTGTTCGGACTGATGGCACCCATTCATCACAGAGGATCCTTTGTTAAGCAAGTGATGTAATGCTAAATTTCTCTCATCTACATGTGTGAATTTTCAGCAGATTTCAATTTCTGGTGAGCTATTTATTTAATTATACTATAGTAATAGCCTATAGAGTATTTTTTTTAAATTCAAAAGAAAATATAAGAAAAATATCTCAGATGTACAGAGATGATTCACCCAAAAATAGAAGTTTCTCATTATATACTGATCTTAATGTCATTTTCTGTGAATAAAGGCTAGAAGTTATGTCTTCTAAAGATGCATATTATAAGCCTTATTTTGAATTCCTATTCATTTAATTGTATGGCAAAGAGTGACCATGACTTCAAAATATTACTTTTTGTGTTCTAATGAAGATAGGTCATTTAGGTTTACAACAAGACGGGGGAGATTATAATATTACAGAATTTACATTTTGGGGTGTATAAACCTTTTTAAGCAAAGCTTCCATCTAATTCCTTTGCTGTCTAGCAGAAGAAATTGAGATATAAAAGGGATCTCATTTGTGATTCCTCTTTCCTACAGGGAGAGGTGGGTGTTCTTAGAAGGGAACTGTAATAAATCCAAAAATAAAACACAAAGTAGCTTGCAAGTTCACCGCTCTGTGTTCTGTCTGCATGAAGCTTCAGGATAGACTCAGGATGGAGCTAATCACCAACAAAGGCTCATTAACAGAACTTCCTGCTTCACATTCATACCGACATTTCACAGTGCTGATGGGAGTCTCCAGCATCGCAACAACATCTACATCGCTATAGATCCCAGCCGCTGTTTGAGCAATAGAAACAGCCTCATCAATAATTAAAAACCACGCTATATCAATCCCAGTAAAGCAGGAAAAAACACCCTTGGAACACTAGTTAAAAATGCAATGCATGCTGAGTGGAAACTGATGATTAAGGAATTAGAACTGCACTGTCATGCTATCAAAAGATCCAGACCACCCACTTCAATATAAGTTTCAGTAACTGTAGTAGAGAACAGCACTAGCTGTCAAACTTTTCTCAGGCTAAAGCCCTTGTGAAAACTTCACCAGGTGACAAACAGCTCCCCTATATTGTGGCTTTTTCTCAACTGTCAGTCAAAGTGGAAATTGCAGGAAATACGCATGGATGTTTGAAAATGGTAAACCCACAGGGCTTTAGGCACTCAGGCTTTCTAAATGCCAGAGCAGAAGCTGACGTACGGCACTGCTCCCGCTTGAAACATTTACATAGTGAAGTGCACACAGCTGTACACAATGGCGAACGTGTGTATTTTGCGTGTGCTTGCAGCTTAGCCGATAACACTCAACGTATGAGAATGCATGAAGTGCATGTGATGCCCGACAAAGAGACTCTCTGCATTCATGGGAGGATGCACGCTGCTCCCTTCAGAGCTGCTCCCCTCTCAGCCTGGTCTGACCATTGTCATGAAAAGGCTGGGAATTTAATAATTCACTTTATAAAAGAGAAACCATCAAAAAACAGCTCTGATATTTGAAAGACGTGGACCAGTGACGTGGAATATGTGTGGATTTATCCCTACTTCTGTGGCTCAATGGGTGAAAAAGGGCAAGAGATTTACAATACATACAAAATTATCACCGATTAAGCAACTTTAGCTTGCCAAACTACAAGCCACTTAATTTTAATACACTATTTTAAAGGGATAGTTCACCCACAACTAAACACGCTAGACTTTCGTTCATCTCAGGAAAACAAATTAAGATATTTTTGATAAAATCCAAGAGCTTGCATAGACACAAACACAACTGGCACATTCAAGGCCTAGAATGCTAGTAAATGCATCATTAAAATAGTCCACGTGACATCAGTGGTTCAACCGTAATTTTATGAAGCTACAAGAATACTTTTTGTTAAACAAGTCCTTGAAAGTGTGTGTTTGTGGGGTCGTGTGCACACACCAGTAGTAGTAGTGAACTTAGCATTCTCATGTTCTTCCTCAGAGTGCACCTGCACACTCTTTACTTTCACATCCTCACCTTCCACTCCTCCTGTAGAGACTGGTCTTGGCAGAACAGGCCGGGTCGTTAATCACATCGAGGCAGCCCTTTAATAAGTCCTTGACGGGGTTTCGGCTCAAACGACACTCTTTATCAAAGCTTTACACTGGCACCATGTCCTGCTGCATGATTGATGCCCTGTGTGACCGCCTGTGCCCTTCATGCTGGCAGGCGGAACCCTACCTGAGGGTGTCTGTGCAGTGGAATTCTGGGTAAAAAAAAAAAAGGCGGGAACTCGTGCAAGACAGCACATCACGGTGTGATGGATATGTGAACGCTTTCATTTTTCTCCACTCATGCTTGCTTCAATTCCACAAATGCAAAACACATGCTTTATGAATGAGCCGACTGGAGTGATCTGTTAACCTTGTGTGGACTGCTGTAAACAGAGGAAAGGCAGTGTATACGCATAACAAATGAAGCCATATCGACCATCCGTCATCCTAGGTCTGCTGAAAAACTAAGGATATGCATTTTGGACATTGTGTGTGCTTGAGAAGAGAAGGAAGGCTTGAGATATGTCTGTTGGTCTAGATACACTAAAAAATGCTGGGTTATATTTTTTTTAACCCAAATGCTGGGTTCAGCCTGTTGGGTCATTTTATTGGGTTATTTTTATTATTTTTTTAACCCAAATGCTGGGTTCAACTTGTTAGGTCATTTTATTGAGTTATTTTTAATATTTTTTTACCCAGATGTTGGGTAGTTTTTCAAGTTGTTGGGTCATTTTTAACGCTGGGTTATTTTCTTTCTACCCAACCGCTGGGTTAAGCCTGTCTCTGACAAAACAACCCAGTTACTGAGTTACAGTTAGTCAGAGCGCAGGCTTTTTGATTCCTCTACAGGAGAGAGCAGTTCTCAGAGCTGCCTATGTTCTTCAGTGAAATAAAGATTTAATTCATTTATAAAGTCTTTACTGTGCTGTAAATTGTATTATTTTATGCAACGCAACATAAGGACTAGATGTCAGCCAGCTTTGTTAGCAGCGGTTGTTTCGCAGGATGGAAATGCCCTTTGCCTTGTATAAAATAAATGGATTTTATTCGTTATTGTTTAATCTTAAAATATATGTTCTCTAATGTCAGTACTGTTTGTTTATAGGAAGTTTTTGGAGTCAGTCATGGCATCTTTTAGCTATGAGTGAAACGCGAGGCCGCTGGCTGAAGTTCGCAGTTAACCGGCAAACAGCAACCCCTCGCCAGCTCAGATTTCGGCGACACACTGGCATGAGAATTAGCGCTATTTCAGTAAAAAGTGATTACAACGATTTACCCAACGGTCGAATACACTAAAATAAAAATCTACTTTTAAATGTTACATTTTTTATGTCTAAAATGTTTGTTAAACGAGTTTAAATGTATGTAATATTGTAAACTGTGCTGTATTCACCCAAATAAATTCAATTTGTCTTGTATTTGTCCACGTGTTGCTGCTTAACAATAAATGTTCATCTTTTGATTATTGCTGTTGTCTCTAGTAATTCTGTGTTTTTATAAGTTCCAGTCCATTTTAAACTAGCAATATAATAATTTTTAAACAATATTTGAACCCAACCAGCTGGATCAAAATAACCCAGCATGTGTTCTGTCCAATATTTACCCAGTGCTGGTTTGCCAAATGACCCAAGCTGGGTTGTCTTTAACCCAGCATTTTTTGGAGTGTACAAACACATCAGATGTACATCATGTGCATTGCGTATGTAAAATAAAATTCTTTACCTGTTAAAACTCTTTTTAAAAAATGTTTTGTTCCTTTTAATAACATTTGTGATGTTTTTTTAACATTAGAGAGAGAATCCTGGGTGTAAGAGCACTGTTAGTGTTACTAGCGTGCGAAAAGCAGTACATCAAAAGAGTATGAATACACAGTATTCATTAATCAGTAAGAAAAAAATACCTGGGTGACCAACTGAAGATTCTAAAGTGTGTATCTGATGGAATATTTAAGGCCACAGGAGCTGAAAACTGCCAAATTGAATAAGTAGAAACGAAGAAAGCTGAAAAAAATGGTCTTACAAGAAGTAGTAATTTTTCGGCTGGATGCAAGATCATACAATTGAGTTGTGCAAAACTTATGTCTCAAACCTATGCTTGACCATAAAATCTAATCACTTGAGACTAAACTGTTTTTTTCCATTTAGTGGACTTCAATTGGAGCCAACTGGTTGAAGATCCAAATTGCAGTTTCAATGCAGCTTCAAAGGGTTCTAAACAATCCCAGCCGAAGAATAAGGGTCTTATCTAGTGAAATGATCAGTCATTTTCTGAAAAAGTCTAAAAATGTATATCCTTTTTAAACACAAATTCTCATCTTGCACTAGCTCTGCAATGCACGACTTCATGCAATACGTAAACACGTTGGAAAGGTCACCCACGGTTAGGGCTGGGTGATTTTTTTTCAATTCAATTCAATTTAATTTTCAATTTATCCAAATTGAATGACAGGCTCATATCGCTAGGCGCCATTCATACAGAATGCACTTTTGTGTTGACAAAGATGCGAGGTGGGCAATGGAATAGGAAAAACATGCACGATGGGAATGAACTTCTCTTAACTTGAGCGCCGTGCTTTTAGAACGCGGTTTCATCCATGAGACACTGCAAGAGACGCAAGTGCAACAGTCAAACGCATCCATGTTTATGTAGAAAAATCAACGGAAAAGGAGCAACCGAATAAAAAAAAACCTGCGAAGAACTATTACTTTGTCAGATATTTCATGTTTGCATCATAATAACAGGCTGAAAGCTGCTGTTCATTGTTTTTACAGAACATTTATTGTTAATAATAGTCTACTGGTGTTATACCTTCAGTCATTTTGAATATGAGTTACCTTGACTTCTGAGATTGTATTTTCCTTGTATTATTTCTTAACATATAATATGTATAAGACAGGTTTGTACAGGATGGAGTCGTAGTTCATGCATCTCATTGAATCATGTTGTAGTTACATTTTCAAGCTGACTTGTTAAAGATTGTAAAAAAGTCATCCAACATCATTTTTACCACCTTTTGTAAAGAGCATTTGACTTTCTTTGCACATTTGCTTTGTAAACACTGGGTCGGTACATCACACGTGACCTTTTCTAACGTGACTACATAATGTGAAAAGTTCAACTAGTGCAAGATGACCATTTGTGGTTAAAAAGTATATAAATGTTTATTGTTTTTATAAAATGACTAATTGTTTTGATAGACAAGACCCTTATTTCTCGTCTGGGATCATGTAGAGCTCTTTGAAGCTGCACTGACATGGCAATTTTGACCTTCAACCCATTGTTCACCATTAAAGTTTGCTATATAGAGAAACATCCTGGAATGTTTTTCTCAAAAACCTTAATTTCTTTTCAAAATCCAACTACATATTCATATTCGGTACATATTCTCAAAGTGTGTGATTTTGGACACTATCAAGCTATACTTGATGCCTCAACTCTAACTAATCAAACCACAAGATATCGTCCAAAACGCTACCGTAACTAATCGCAAAATTACAAACAAAATATCATGTTAATTAACGATAATTTCTGAGCACTTGAGTGCTTATGCCCAAGCATTAAACACATTAACAACGACTCTCCATAAGTAATCTGTGATTCCCTGCTGTTCACACTTCAGCTGGCCTCTCTGAATGGAGGTCATTAGGATGATGTCTTTAACGCTCCCTTTTCTCACTCCAGAGCCGAACCGGAGCGGTTTTAAAGAGCTGATATTTCCACCATTCCTCTACTTAAACAAGTGATCAAAGGCCAGTAATTAAACACTCAAAATAACCTTCACTTAACAACAAGAAGGGTCCATTAAATCACAGCTGAAACCTCTACTTAAAGAAGCTTATGGAGGAGAGAAGCATCTCAGGGTGAAGTGGTAGCACATTTGACGTTGTCAGGCTGAAAGACTCATTAAATAGACAAGGCTGTGAGGAGATAAACGCAATAATGCCACAACCCTCTCGCAGCACTCAACCTCTGCCACACAAGCACAGCTGTAAATGGGGATAATCTTGTCAGAAAACAGAAGAAAGACACACTAGATTACGGCCTAATTTCCTTTTAAGTTAATTATCAGAAGACGTGGTGACAACGTGCTCTGGGCGCTACAACGGTTGCGAAGAAAGATGTACGTTTGAAGATAACAGAGTTTCTGCTTAAGTGTAAGGCGAAGAGATTGCATGTAGGTGAAAGAAAATTCTATTTCAAATCCGTCAATATGGATGCGTGAATGAGACTGTTTGATAACCTGTGAGAATTGAGGAGAAGTTGCGGTAAGTGTTTATCTTAAGGCGGCAATCTAACCCGTAGGCTTGCGAATTGCTTATAGTTTCTCATTCTTCTCTTCCTCCTTCTTTGCTTGTTCAGGAAAAAAAAGGAATTCAAAACAACATTACTATTGTGAATTCTGAGCCGAACCAATTTCAAGACAATATCCACGGGAGAACGAATAAAGCAAGAGGCCTAAAGCATTTCGACAAATCTAAAGCATCAGTTTTTCAATGCATCATATCAATGTAGCAAATGCAACCATAAAAGTCTTGTCTGGCAATATATCTCTGGAGTGAGTTGGCTCTAAAGGAAAGAATAGTGCAAGTGGATTATTATTTTTTTTTTAAGTTTGTTTTCTTTTTTCACAACAATGAATGTGTGCATTTATTTTGCTTTTGCTTCTGCTTCTATTGTGTTCTGTTTTTATTCTTCCAGTCTATCCCACACCATCTAACCATTTGCCTGCAAAAGTTTTTTTTTTTTTTCTGCAATAAACCATAATTTCACAACCATTCAAAAGTTTGAGGTCAGTACTGTTTTTTTGAAGAAATTCATAATTTTATTCAGCAAAGCTGCATTAAACTGATCAAAAATGACAGTAAAGACAATTAAAATTAATAAAACCAGTCATAAGGATAATTTTTTTTTATTGAGATTTATACAAAGAATAAATAAGCTGCATAAATAAGCTTTCCATTGATGCATGGTTTGTTAGGATAGGATAATAATTGACCGAGGTACAACTATTTTAACTGGAATCTGAGGGTGCAAAAAAAAAAAAAAAAAAAAAAAAGAAAATCGCCCTTAAAGTTGTCCAAATGAAGTTCTTAGCAATGCATATTACTAATAAAAAATTACGTTTTTATATATTTATGTTAGGAAATTTACAAAATATCTTCATGGAACATGATCTTTAATTAATATCCTAATGATTTTGCCATAAAAGAAATATCAATCATTTTGACCCATACAATGTATTGTTGGCTATTGCTACAAATATACCCATGCTACTTATGGTTTTGCGATCCAGGGTCACATATATGATAAAAGCTGTTCTTTTGAACCTTACATTCAACAGTGGATCCTTTTAAAATGTTAAACATTGATAAGAAGCAATGATAATCAGCATATTACAACTATTTCTGAAGGGTCATGTGACACTGAAGACTGTAGAAGACTCAGTTTTGTCCTCATGCGAAAATATTACATTTTTAAATGTATTAACATAGAAAACAGCTATTTTAAATTGTAATAATATTTCACAATATTACTGTTTTTACTGAATTTTTGATTAAATAAATGTAGCCTTGGTGAGCATAAAAGACCTGGGTTATATGAAACACATTCTTAAAACGTGACTAAAATTGCAAAACTCTGCACCAAACATCATATAAAATGTATTTATATTAGTGAGTAAACCAAAATTTCAATTTCACAAGAGACAAATCTGTCTCACCCTACCGCATATAAACAGCACACCCGAGACAGATCTTAATATCGGCTGTAAACAGCTTTTTATTAAAAAGAAAAAAAAAAAAAGACTGGTTGGGTTTGCAAGATTATGATGCAACATCTCCTACTACAGTTGCAGCCTTTCACAACCAAACCTGAGAATGAGCAACAACAGACAAATGAGACCCAAACTAGACACCCATCTAAAATGTTGCTGGTCCTCTCTACCTGCATTGCCATCATGCAAAGACATTATTAGAAGCATACCGCCAGGAACACTGACAGGTGAAACTGCTGCCATTATGCCAAACATTATAGCGCATTTCCAACAGGAACACATTATTCCAACTGGCACAAATGGGAAAACAGGAAATCAAAGTGGTCTTATCTGTGGGAGACATGAAGTGTCCAAAAACAACAAAAAAAAAATTGCAATTCCCAACTCTGACAGCCAGAGAGATGCAGGGATGCTAAAAGAGGTGCCGATTATACTACCAAGTCTGAAATTCTCAGTTTGGTGAGCTGTTAAACAGCAGACCAACAGAGGGATGTTTCTACACTATTAAACAAACTGAGAACATGGACGTGCCAAACATAATAAACAGAATAATTTAGTTAATTAGTTACATGTGGGAAAGAAACCTAAGAAATCCACTGCAGAGTGATTAAGTGCATACGCTAGAAATATTATTTTGTAACTAAAAATGTTATATTGGAGATTTGGCACAGCTTTATTTTGAGGGAATGAGACTAGGTCTATCAAGTGAACTGCTTTCTTGATGTAAGACAGAAAAATGATAATGAGAAATATGTAGTAAACTAAATCCTCAAGTAAATGTGTCTATGCCTATATGGAAGCCTGTTTCCACCACTGAATTAGGAAAAATTAAAATAATTTTTATATTACAATTCTGATGTTTTTCAAGCAATTACGAGTTTACATCTCACAATTCTGACTTTTTATCAGAACTGCATCATGTAAAACTCACAAATGGGAGTCATAAAGTCAGAAATAAAAACATGCAATTGTGAGTTTTAAAGTCTTGGAACTTTAAGTTATAAAGTCTTTTCTCATTATTGCGAATATATATCTCGTAATTCTGACTTCTTTTCTCAGAATTGTAAGATATAAGCTCACAATTGCAATCTAATTAAGCTAATTCTGAAGAAAAAAAGACTGAATTTTTTGGAGAAAAATTATAGTGTGTATATCATACAGCTCTGAGAAAAAAAACTCAGAATCATGAAATGTACACTCGCAATTGTAAGAAAAAAATTTGCGTGAAAAAAAGTCTTGTGAGATGCAAACTCACATTTGTGAGAAAAAAGTTGTGAGAAAAAAAATCAGAAGTGTGAGATGTGAATTGTGAAAAAAAAAAAGTTTGAGAGAAAAAAAGTCAGAATTTTGAGATAAAAAGTCGCCTTTTTTATTCAGTGGTAAAAACGGCATCTATATATGTCTGTGTTTGTCAACATGAATATTTTACTTTACCACAAACATGTTCAGTTGTCTGTGCAACATGTATAAAAAGTTTTCAAAAGGAGGAGTTTCAACAAAACATAAAATTAACCAAGCCACAAACCTAAATCAAATAAACTGTGAAGAATCAAGGAATTAAAATTTTGTCATCTACAGGAGGAAAAAAAACACATACATAAATTCATTTTACAAAAAAAAAACCTGCAATACTGAAATGAACAATACAATTCACACATCTATGCTTATATGCTTGTGTTCGTTATATGAAACGTCCACTTGTCTGTGCGACATGTCCAAGAAATTGAGTTTTCAAAGGACATCCCTTTCTGCATGATTCAGAACAGAGCTATGAACATCTGACATCAGCGTCACTGAAATTACAGCCCTCAGGCATCATGGGAAAACAGCACTGGCCATTCATTGGTTTTCTGCTACAGTAACTGACAGAAATGTCCATTTAGAACACAACTAATGTGCATGACTTCCTGGACTTTGAATCAGACTGTCCATTATAGAAATGGCATGCATGTCCAAAATTACATTCAAGCATATATCTTCAGGCTAGATTTTGGTGATAACAGTTAATTTCCTCCCAAAACCAAACATCAAACTTGCACTGAACTAAAACAGTGTATATTTATTTTGCTTTTGCTTCTACATTTTGTCCACCTTTTTTATTCTTCCACTTACTGTATATAACCCATGCTATTTGCTTGTTCTATATGTACATTGCAGGCATTTTCGTAAAGACTTACACCAAAACATATTTCTAGCTTTACAAGCTCCTATAAAGGTGATTTAACAGCAGTAATCAATGTGTCACTCAGTATGCAGCTTGTGCGCCTGGGGTTGGGGGGAAGATAAAGACCACAGACGAAGAGCAGGGGGATTTTAATCACATTTTCCACACTTCCAATCCTTCAACCCGCAGCACCCAAACTCTGGCCCATCGCTATCCCCACACCTTTGACAGACCATCCTCTCAATTTCACAGCCTGCTGCTGCTCATTGATGGTGCATCTCACAACAGCAGCATAGCTGCACACACCTAGTTGCAGCTTTTCCGTGGCTGATCCATGCCTGATTTACACATGGTGAACGCACTGGTAAATGTTCACCAGGCTGAAATGTGTATACATTCACAAATGGGCTCTGGGAATACATATGATGAGGGAACATACACAAGAAACAGCTACCCAAAATGTACCAAATAATTTACTCACTCAAAGTTGTCAAGCTCCAAAAAGATTCATTATAAAATGCTTCAAACGGCACCATATTGCATGCATTCTCAAACCATACAATGGCTTTCTGCAACAAAATAAGTCATTATTTATAGAAAACATTTTAGCCTTCTCCTTGGAGCATTCATTAAAATAAAGTACAGGTGTGAACAAGTCATTCATTCATTTAGCTTGTTTCAATTAACCGACTGATTCAATTCTGAAAATGGTTCTGAATCAATCATTCACAAATCTTGGTTTCTGAGTTTAACTCAGATTGACTGTGCAAATCAATGATTTGGTCACAATGGTTAAAGCAACTGGAGTGAAACATTATCAGTGAATAATGATTTTCTTTTTTTCCCCACAACCGAATCATTGATTTGCTCAATCAGTCAGAGTTAAACTCCAAAAACAAACTCATTTTGTGAACTGAATCAATAACGTACATGAAAGAATTACCCTTGACATCAGAAGACTTTAAATTTAAAGCACAAATCTGATCCACTTATGAAGTTTTATTAAAATTTGACAGCTCCATTCTTCATAATATTAAAATGAGTGGCTTTCAAAAAAACAAAAAACAAAAAAAAAAATAAAGTCATGACTCAAAAATGTAAATACTAAAATATTCTTTTATAAATTGTAAGAAGACTTTTCATGCTTACAGGAACCGCTAAGGTAGTTTCTATACAGCACATGCCACTGAATTTCAAAGCTAATAGCATGAATTCAGTGCGATCGCCAATGAGAATCAGGTTGTCAGAGCGCCCAGGCCTGCCGGCGCTCTCCAAGTCATATCATGATCTATGACCCCCCTTCTACTCTTTCATGCATTTAAATGCAGGGCTGATCTCTGAAAACGGGCCTTCATTTAAACCTGTGGTTAAAGCTAAACTCCCTCTCAATCCACAAAGTGTTCCGCCTGTGCATATGAGGGGAATGAAAGTGAAAAATCCATCATGCACCCACTGACACACATTATTCATCACCTCCGTTGTGCCCCATATCTCCCATTTCCATGCCGTATAATAAGGAAGGTGTGATGAGCTGTCGTTTGACGTGGAAAGCTAATCCATGCAAAAATAAATTTACGTGGGTAATTGAGCTAAAGCAGGAGCATTACCAAAACAAAAAGTGCCAGAGCGCTTCCTGTGCAAAATTTCTAACCTTGGATTTAATGATGAAACTCTATTTTGCCTCACCTCTGCGTCCTGGAGTGCTGTAAATATTCATGGATGGGAGGTGAAAACTTTCCCACAGGCATTTGTGTTTCACTCACACGAGAGAATGCGTACAGCTGAGCCAGCTTGGAAGCGTGAGCTGCTACAACTCTTTCCCAATGCTTCAGCTGACCCGTACACGAAAGAGAAAGTCAAACCTGTCCTGAGAAAGTTAACATGCTTCTACACGACGACCAAACTCAAAAAGGTTCACAGCTTTTGGTTTGGGGTTAATGCCTCTATAACTGGCTCGCTGTGGTGCTCACCCAGCCATAGTGGTAACAGTTCTGCGGATTGTGACCTTCATTTATTGTCTTTGTTTTTCTAAAATAGTCCACTGAGAACAGTTCTGGATGAAGCAGCAGCTCAGATATAAGCAGGGTTGTGCACAATACAGAAGAAAAGAAAGGGATTTCCTTGGAATTTTAATCGAATTGGCCACATCCCACAGGAGGCTGAACTGGAATGACAGGAAGAGAAAACAACACAGGTAATGTATTTCAGGGATGAGCCTTGGTCTGCAAAATGTATCTTATTAAATATGATGAAATATAAATAATATAGACTAAATAGAAATGTATATAGGCTCCATCAATCATCCATCCAACCATTTATTCATGCATCTTTCCTTTATCCACCCACCCATTTATTAATCCATCCAATCATTTATTCATCCACCCATCCTTCCATTTATCCATTTATAATCCATCCATCCTTCCATTTATCCATCTATCATCCATGCATGTGCCCATTTATTCATCCATCCTTCCATTTATCCATCTATCGTCTATCCACCCACTCATTTATTCATTAATCCTTCCATTTATTCATCTATCATCTATCCACCCACCCATTTATTCATCCATCCATTTGTCATCTGTCCAATCATTTATTCATCTATTTATCCATCCTTCCATTTTTCCATCTGTAATCCATCCTTCCATTTAACAATCTATCATTAAACTACCCACCCATTTATTTATCTATCCATTTATCATCCATCCAGACATTTATTCATCTATCCTTCCATTTATTCATCATTAATCCACCCACCCATTTATTCATCTATCGATTTATCATTCATCCTCCTATTTATCCATCCTTCCATTTATCAATCTATCATCTATCCACCCACCCATTTATTCATCAATCCAATCATTTATCCATCTATCATCCATCCACCCACCCATTTATTCATCCATCTGTGTCATCAATCCACTCATTTATTCATTCATCAAATCATTTATCCGTCTATCATCTATCCACCCACCCATTTATTCATCCATTCATTTATCATCTGTCCAACCATTTATTCATCTATTTATCCATCCTTCCATTTTTCCATCTGTAATCCATCCATCCACCCATTTATTCATCCATCCTTCCATTTATCCATCAGTCATCCACCCACCCATTTATTTATCCATCCATTTATCATCCATTCAGCCATTTATTCATCTTTCTATCCATTTATTCATCATTACTTCACCCACCCATTTATTCATCCATCGATTTATCATTCATCCTCCTATTTATCCATCCTTCCATTTATTCATCTATCATCTATCCACCCACCCATTTATTCATCCATGCATTTATCATCCATCCAACCATTTATTCATTCAAACTTCCATCCACCCATTTATATATCCATCCATCCTTCCTTAAATTTTTTTGCCTATTTAACATTTAACATTAAAGTTTGCTTTAAACTTGACAAATGTGACCCATACCACACAACCAGTCATAAATCACACAGGTATATTTGTAGCAATAGCCAGCAATACGGGTCAAAATGATCGATTTTTCTTTTATGCCAAAAATGTTCCATGAAGATATTTTGTAAATTTTCTACCGTAAACATATCAATACTTAATTTTCCATCAGCAATATGCATTGCTAAAAACTTAATTTGGACCACTTTAACAGCGATTTTCTCAGTATTTTCATTTTTTATTTTTTTGGCACCCTCAGATTCCAGATTTTCAAATAGTTGTATCTTGGCCAAATATAGTCCTATCCTAACAAACCATACATCAGTAGAATGCATATTCAGCTTTATTTATTTATTTAAATTAATCTGAATTTAAAAAAAAAATACCCTTATGACTGGTTTTGTGGTCCAGGGTCACAAATTTAGTTTAATTTTTCTGAAATTAAATCCTACTGTTTTACATGCAAATCTAAATTGATACAGAGATCAAATCCAAGTTCAGTCTATAAACTTTCAAAACTTTCAAGCCAACTGTTAACTCAATCACTTCAGATCTACTTTTTTTTTTTTTTTTTTTTTACAAAAGCAAAATTTGTCAATTGCAGTTACAGGAGTTTCTTTAAATTTCAACCCAATTTAATTCCATTCAAACTCAAGTACAATCTTGCATTCTTTTCACCACCTCAACTCAAATTCTAGACTTGAACTGTAATTTAAACGGCATCGTCAATTCTATTCCAAATGGTGCACAACCCTAGTTGTAGGTGCCGTGAATTGACTGCTGCACTCTTCAGGACAGCACAGCCCTGCAGAGCATGAATGGAGAACAACGGAGGCATGTGATGGAAAACTGACACGGGAAGAGGACCTCCTCGGGCCCCCCAAACTGACAGCAATGGGCTCCCGACCCACACAAACACAGGCACGGAGCCACCTGCAGAAGCTAAACGGGGCCCATACCGACTGCACCTTGCTGATAAACGGGCGCAAACAAACCCGGCGTCTGCCGAGACCCGCGAACCTCTCCAGGCAGTCAGACGACAGAGGTGTGCGCAAACGCCTGTGGTCCTCTCTTTATGCGCATGTCTCCATCTCCCTGCCAAGCTGTCTCTTCTGTGTAGACACCCACACAATGGAGGAAGGGGAGGAATCAAAAGAAAATGACATGCAGGCTGGCACCCGCTCTGTGAGGAAATGTCATTGCAGGCTTGGGGTCTCCAGGTGCTTTCAGCTGCGCAAGGTTGGTGGTTAACCCTGACAATAGCATGTCACATTCATGTGTGTGGATCCGTATGTAGCTGCCCACTAACGGATTTCAAAGCCTGACCTCTGCGGCGAATGAGTTAGGAGCCAAAGGTCAGGCAGCGAGGGTGCCAGCGAAATGCACCAAGGAAAGAAAACAGTCAAAGCTGTGACCTTCATCATGTTGGAGGTCTACGCAGAGCACAGCAAGCCAAGCAAGCTGAGGCTTGATAAATGAAAAGGATTTTTATCATTATATTATTTACATTCAACTATTAAAGCTTGAATTATTTATTTTTCAATGTGAACACAGGGGCAAGCTGGTGCACTGGGACTATGAGCACAATGTGAAAGAGTTCAGGGGTCAATTCAGTTTCTCAAAATGTTAAACTGCGATGTACCATAAATGCTATAACTGCATTAGTCAGGACTGAGCACCCATATGAAGTGAATTGAACTCAAAGTTGAACTAAAGTAGCAAAGAATGCAGAAGCAAAAATCCTTGAGTTTTATAAGGTTTATAGAATCAATAGAACATCTAAATTAAAAAACAAACTGAAGACAGAATAATAGATAAACAGATTTCAATTAAATTTTTCCAGTTCAGATTCCAATCACAGGGATTGAAACGAAATTGAGCCTGGTCTTTCACAACAGAGCCCTACATATCAGCCCGGGCTCAACGGCCCGACTTTTTTTTTTACCGCCATAGGGCCAGGCTTCAAGCCAGTTTTCACGTCATAATACAGTCGCGGGGCAGGCATCGGGCCTGTTTTAGGCTTCTCCTTATTTTTATATTTTAGACATCCATCAATTATGGTGACGAAAAAAATGCAGCGCTGGTGGAAACAACACAAGACTTAAGAAAAACTTGTTAAGTAATAATTTAAAGCTTTCTATACATATATACATATATACTGTATATGTATATTTATATATGTATATATATATAATGTATGTGAGGTATGTATTCGCTGAGTTTAGGTTAATTTTTGTGAAGCACTCCTGTTCAAGAACGAGATGGGAAAAGCCCATGTTTGTTTTCTTTATTTTATAAAAGCACTGTTTGTAACATTTTGTTTATATTGTGAGTGCACAAAAATAAAAGTATAAAAGTAGACCCTTTATAGTTACGAATGATGTATTACTCTTACCTTTGTGAGCAAAAGTGACGGTTCATTTAAACTGTGTCCACTAAAAAAAAAAATTCAAGTGTTCGCGCTAGCGCCTCCATCCATGTTGTGCAAAGCGGCTTTAGCTTCCACTCTCTGCACAAACGATTGGATATGTGCCTAATAGCACACATTTATCTAGGTTTAACATTTAAACTAACATTGTTTGTATTTTAGGCAAGTTGTGATGATTTGAGAAGGCAAATTGATTGAACAGACTGTGATCATTCTTCCGCTGGCCGCTGTTTGTTACTTTAAAAAACAGAAACTTATATTTAACGAACAAAAATTATCCAAACGTTTTTCTAAATTAACTTAATAAAACACGAAACAAAATATAATCACTCTGCCATTACATATGAAACTGAACTATTTTTTAATAGCTGAAACAGTAGTATAAGCTGTTTTGGGAGAAGGGGGAAAAAAGACGGGCTCGGGTCAGGCTTGGGCCAGAATTCTGATAAGCTGTCAGACAAGGGCAGAGCTAGGACCTGAGTGTCTCGGGCCAAGGCCGGGTAGGGGCTATATTTGAGACCCGTGCAGTAGGGCTGGGTTTTGACACAAATTTCACAATTTGATTCTAATTCACAAGCTTGTGATTTGATTTGATTACCAATTCGATTCAATATCGATTATTTTGGATATATATCGGGTACAGTACATGCCAAATTTTCTCAAGGAATAAAAATCTCTCAACTAAAGCTGTAAAATATATAAGAGCTGGTACTAGATTATAATATTGAAGGTTAAAAACGACTGATTTGTGCTATACAACTGCTTAAATCACACTTAAGTTTTTATAACAAAGTTACAATTACTTCAACTTTTTACATATAAACATCATATAAACTTGGATGGATTTATTCAAACATAAAACATTAAAGAACAGCAAAAAAATATAATGAATATGTTATATGGCACATATAGCAAAATGCTCCTCTCTAAGGCTTATTTTTCTGGCTGACTAACGAGTTTATGATCATATGCTTTCTGAGGTAAATGTGATGTTACATGAATTGTTTACAAGCTGTTATATTGACGTCTTTGCGCGGCTGAAACGCTGATTGAGCGATTACAAGAGACAGGATATGGACTGTTTAGTTGTACTTTTTGTAAGTACTTTGAATTTAAATGCATTACACTAGATATAGCAGCAGACTTTTTATTCCTGCTGCTGTGAATTCAAACGCTTCTCACCAGATCTCTCAGCACTGTGCAGTATCGGTGTCTGAGCTCGGGCAACTTCATTTCCGGTGGACCGCTCACAAAACGTAGTCGCACCAGTAGAAAAAATGGTCGCAGTCTGGAGCTCTGGAAGGAGATGCGCGATCAGTTCACGTGCGCTATGCGCTGACGTGTCTGTTGATTGAGGCTCTCCAGCAACCTGCCACTCCACATTAAACAGCGCCAAAATGCCATTTATTGTTAGAATACTTGAAATCTGAGACTTTGTTTCATATTGGATGTTTCATCAATTAACTGAAAACAGGCTAGACTAATCGATTCTTGGTATTTAAGAATCTATATTGTTTCGTAAATGAGAATCGATTAAAATCGAGATATCATTATTTTTTTTTAACAAGCCCTATTGTGCAGGGCACTAGTATACAAGGTTCCTTAGATCATTAAGTGTCTAGCATGCTGTTTACGTGCTAGTAATTTGTCCACAACTGTACAAGTGTACTGTTTCAATGCTTATGATGCACTTACCCTAAAGACTATTGATCATCATCACCTGCCCTTCATCATTTATACAACACTTGATCCTAACAGGGATTGATTGAGGAAACCAATACTTGTACAGACGACGAGTGTTCCCATCTCCACTAGCTTAAAAAGAAAAATCATCCTGGACTAACATGAAAAACAAGCCTAGGCTAACATGAAAATTCATGCTGGTCTTTTCAGCAGGGTTTGTTAACCTGGCATGAATTTAAACATGAGGATAATTACAGAAACAGAAACTCCCAACTGCTGCCCAATTAAACCCTTTCAAAGTCTTGAGGGCGGTATCAGATGAACATCTAAATGTCAGTGGGACCACATTGCCTGACTTTTGTCTATTCCAGTGTAAGCCTCATATTTGAATGTCATGCAAAAGACCATCAATGAAAACATGAAAAATGTTATCGCTGTGCATTTAGATGCAATTGCGATTCATCTAAGCAACATAATACAGATCTATGGAGTGTCTCTTTGGATTAACCGCGCCGTCCTTGGCGCTGTTAAGAGCTCAAACCGTTCATCAGTTTGCCGAGAGGGAAGCTCTCATTACCATGGCAAGTTATAAGGTTCCTGTCATCGGCCTGAAGGTAATGCTGAAAGACAGTACACGCAAGCATTAGGAGTCCTGCAACACAAGCTATCGGAGAACAGCTGACCTTGCAGTAACTAAAACCAAAGGGTGTGTTTGCCGGGTGAGTTGCTGGGTCGTCCTAATGGGTTTCGAGCCCCCAAGACTGATTTACATACTTCATTCTAGCTACTAATAGGAAATGGCTGTGTCTCGTTGTTCAAATCTGACATGCCTGGCCTCTTGCTGAGATAAACTTACCCTGGAGACGGAAAGCCCCTGCTTTCTTAAACAGGCTAAAATTGAATTAGGACATTCTTCTGGACTGTAAGTGTGAAATTGAGCAGAGATGTACCCTGAGGTTGGGAAAGCAAGGTGTTGGATTTTAAGCACATTAAAGATGGGAGATTTTTGTATCAGGCACTGCTCGCCTACTGAATTTTAAAACCAGCATGATGAGGAAGAGAGAAAGCGGTAAGGGACAGCTGACACTCTCTGTGAGTGTGTGCTATGAGTGTGTGTATATTTTCTTCTCTACACATTGTGAATGTTCATTCAAAGCCTGACTCTCCAGGAAACAAGAACTTATGATTTACGGAGGAAAAAGAGACGTTTTCTTGAAAGTAGGTGCAGTGAGTAAATGTTTTCACAACTGTGGGCTGTGCTGAGCAGACCATGAATTTGGTTTGGAACTTCAACCTTCATTTTATGAAGCTACAAGAATACATTTTATCTGTGGGGAGGACTGACACGGAAGAGAAGAAATTGTTGAATAAAGCTGTTGTTTAGGTTGAATGACTGATGTCACATGGACTATTTTAATGTTGTCCTTACTACCTTTCTGGGCCTTGAGCTTGGTGATTGCTGTCTATTGCAGGGTCAGAAAGCTCTTGGATTTCCTCAGAAATATCTTAAATTAGTGTTTCAAAGATGAACGAAGTTCTTTTAGTTTTAGAACGAAATGAGGGTGAGTAATTAATGAGTAATTAACAACTTAAATAAATGTATTTTAAAAAAAAATTAAATAAGTACATTGCATAAGTATTCATACCCTTAACTCACAGCCTCAAGTCTTTTTGTGTATGATGCAACAAAATTTGCACATCATCTGCCATTCTTCGCCTCACCTCTTTACCTCTCAAGCTCTGTCAGCTTGGATGGGGTCTGGTAAACATTTTCAGGTCAGGTTTCTCCAGACATGTTTGACTGGGTTCAAGCCCAGGTTGTGGCTGGACCACTCAAAGACATTCACAGTGTTGTCTATAAGCCACTCTTGCTGTGTGCTTAGGGTCATTATTCTGCTCAGTCTGAGGTTCTGAATGTTCTGGACTGGGTTTTCATTAATCTTAATATTTTGGTGCATTAAGCTTTTCTTCTGCTCTGACGAGTCCCTCAGTCTCTGCCACTGAAAAACAGCCCCTCAGCATGAGGCTGCTACCACCACACTTTACTTTTCAGATGGTACTCTGCAGGTGATAAGCAGTGCCTTGTTTCCTTCAAACATGATGCTTGGAATTGAGGTTCATCAGACCACAGAATTTTATTTCTCTCAGTCTGAAGGTCATTTTTTGCAAAAACAGTGTGTTTTCATGTATCTTCACTGAGAAGAGGATTGAGTCTTGTGACACTACAATAAACACACTACTGTTTGTCCTTCTTTAAGTTTCTCCCATCTGCATATATGATCATGGAGCTCAACTAGAGTGACCATCTTGATGCAATCCTGTTTCTGAGCTCTACAGGCAGTTTTTAACTCCAGGGCTTGGTTTTTGCTCTGATATGCATTTTCAGCTGTTAGACCTTTTATTAAGATGTGTGTGCCTTTCCAAATCATACCTATTCAACTGAATTTGCCACAGGTTAAGTGTAGTAACATCTATAGGTACAATCAATATGAATCCTCCTGAGCTAAATATCAGCTGTCCCAGATAAGGGTATGAATACTTATGCAATTGAATCATTTCGGTTTTTTAATTTAAATAAATTTGCAAAGATGTTAAAAATTAGATTTTTTTGCTTTGCCATTATGGTGTATGGGTTATAGATTCATGTGGAAAAAAAGTAATTTAAAGCAGTTTAACATAAGGCAGCAACAAAACGAAATGTGAAAAAAAAGAAGGGGTATGAATACTTTTGCAAAGTAACTGTATTATGTAAAGTTTTATATGTCATAATTAAATTTTATATCTTGCAACTGCATCTTCGCGTCTCATAATTAGTACTATATATCAAAATGTGCCTATATTCTGACAAATTCCTTTTATTTTTTAGATTGAAACAGGGTTGAATAGTTCAGTACAATTACTAGTATCCATCCTTTTCTTTACTGTCCATCTCCACACTTCATCTATTCATTCAATAGCACCTCGACTGGAGTCCTAAGAAAGCTTTGGATGAGAGCTGTTCTCCTTAATCAAATAGATTCTAGTATGTAAACTGGGTATTTGCATGGATGGATCAGTGTTATGCAGAGCTGAATTGCCTCAGCCCACCTGTGGAAGATGTCAAATCTCTCTTCAAATCTCTTCTATCAATGAGTCTGGCCACCCAAGTCCAGCTCTGAAATTTGTGTGTGCCTCCACTTTTGGTCAATTGGAAAACCAGTCATTCCTGTTATCTACTTCCAGCTGGAAATGGCAATAGATATGAAGTAAGCTTTGCTCAAGATGGGAAGAATAAATTACCTCCTGCATCCATATCAGCAACGCTTTCTCAAGCACTGAGGCCACCTTCATCTTCCCAACCAGCCGTGCATTGTTCGATCACTCACACAGAGCAGAACTCTCCCCTCCTTCCTCTCAACCTTCTTATTTCATCCAACTTCAGCCTCTTATACCCTCACTTCCTTTCATAGCTGTGAGCTTTCGCTCAATCTGGCGCCTTATGGCAATAACTCAGTCCATCTATCACACCAACCCACACCACCAAAACTCTCTGTAATCCAGCAATGGTTAATTCCATCAGTCTCAAGCCAACTATTCACCCCCATCAGTCTTGAAATCCATTTAAAATGGTTGAGCAGCTCTTTGCAGCTCCTTTATCCTCAGCTGGTGAGACTGGATGGCTGTGAGGTACAAGGCCAAGACAAAGATAAATACGCAGCCAAAAAGCAAAGGGAATAATTACGCTGAATACCTCTAAATCATAGTCAGGACGGGAGCTGCTGCTGCGCTGGGCAGAAGTCAACGTAATGAAACCAGGCAAGATACAGATGATTTCTCAGATCTATTAGCAGTCCAAAAAGGTACTCAAGAATGTGGAAAATATTTATATGATAAAGTTTTGTACCAGCTTTTCATCACATTACAAAATCAATACAATCACACCAACTGACTGACTGATTGTTGTGATTAAATGGGCTAAACTTGTAAGAAATACCATTACTTACAAAGCTTTGTAGACCACGGGGTCATATATATGTGTATATATATATATGACTGTATGATTTTGAGATCCATCTTTTCACACTGAGGACAACTAAGAGACTCATATACAACTATTACAGAAGGTTCAAACGCATACTGACGATACAGAAGGAAAAAAAAAATTGCATTAAAATCCGGGGGGTGAAAACTTTTGAACAGAATGGAGATGTGTACATTTTTCTTATTTTGCCTAAATATCATATTTTTTTCATTTAGTACTGCCCTTCAGAGGCTACAGTAGATAGTTACTCAGAAGACAAAATGAGTTAAATTTACCCTGATCTTTAAATTCCAAAAGTTTTCACCCCCCGGCTCTTAATGCATTGCATTTTCTTCTGGAGCATCAGTGAGTGTTTTAACCTTCTGTAATAGTTGCATATGAGTCCCTCAGTTGTCCTCAGTGTGAAAACAAACAAGGGACTCATGAACAACTAGCACTAAACAAAAAAACACAATTGTAGATCATTCAGGTAATGAACAAGGGGATGTAAACTATTGCAATGCTGCCTTAGAAATTACATCAGGAATGTCTAGAATGCCTTAAAATGCAACGTCTTGAAAGACATAAAAGTATTATAATGATCATTAGTGACTTTACCTCTACAAGACATGCTTGCAGGTAAGTACTGCTATTTTCTCCTGTGACTCTAATTTCTTATCTCTCACCGTTGAGTATATTGTTGTATTGCTCATTTGGAGACACAAATAAAATGAAGTGGCAGTGAAAATGAAGACGAGATGCAAGTGTTAAGGACATTCACAAGAGTGGGTGGTTTTGGCAGAACTGGATGGGCACCACGATGCAATGAAGAATGTGGGAGTGGGAGGACAGAGAGAATGGAGAACAACAAAAAAGGCAGTGAAAATGAAGAGCGAGATGCAAGTGTTAAGGACATTCCAGAACATGGCTTACATCAAAGGGGGAATTAAGATAAATAATTGTTTTATTTTTGTATATGTGCATTTTTTTCCATAGCGCGTAACAGTTTGAGAAATGATGGACTCTAATTGGCAAGTGGTCCGAGAGTAACTGTCAACCAACAAATGAAAACATACCCGTTGAGCTTATATAACGGTAATATTGACACAAATGCGTGTCAGTGTTTCATCAAGCTTCTTTTATATTTTCTAAGTAGTGTCAACTACTTGTTAAATGAAAAAGGCTCTATTGCATTATTAACGTCACATCACTTGATCTGTTTTTATACTACAGTCCAATACACTCAGATGTTGTCTTTTCAGTGTGGCATCACATCTGAGAATTTACACTGACCTCATGAAAGAAGGATGCAAAAAGCTCAAGGGAAAATCTTCAATCATAATTTATATGCCAAAGACGTACACATCACCTTGGTTACTGCTTGCAGTCTCATTTCCATAAGACAGTCTTTTTTATCCATATAGATATATGTTTTTATTGCTCAATATATGTTTTTCTCACAGCTTACTGGAAAACCATGAGCTTATATCCCTGAAAAGTCACCTTCAGGAAGAGCTTTGCTCTTCATTTGCTGTCCACTCCGCTCACATTTTCTTCTTACCATCAAAGACTTGCCAGTCTACAGCTTTGCTACAATGTGACACACATTACAGTAAGTGTCCGTGAAGAGGCTAAGTGTTGTTGGTTTATATTCCTCTCGCCGTCTAATACGGGACTCAAGGGACCGGAGCTCAAACTTGGCTGCAGAGAGACGCTAAAAACCCAGACACACTCCAGACTCTCTTACAGTCTAATCAGCAATCCCCTTGGACCGTCCTTTCACACTGGCCTAACTCTGTAACACGCTCTTTTTCTGTTTTCCCCAACACGTACACACACAAGATTCACCTTAGCTGACCTCTTCTCTGGGATAGGAGGGTAACTGTCTCCCTGTGGAATTCCGTTGCTCTTTCCCACCGGCCAGAAGTCTCATCAAACCTCTGAGACCCCGTCTAGCTGTCTCTCTGCCCCTGCTGTCTTCCTGCTTACAAACACCAGGATTTCTTCTGGATGTTTTGTGCTGTCTTGTCTTTTTCCAGACACAACCATTTGAAGGAGTGCCACAAGGTTCTGAACTGGGTCCCTTCGGAATTTCACTGACGGATCTCTCAAGCACCTTTTCCTAGTAAACAGACACTCCTGAGAGATACTAGGAAACCCCAAGCGAATATTACTAGATCTCTGACTTCCAAACTTTAACTTGTTGGCAACATCATGATATCTCAGCACAACTCATAGGTGTTTGGTTGCATCACTGGTACGGAGTGATACCAGTGATACCTTTATTTATTAAATTTATTTATTTAACCTTTATTTATTAAATGTTACAGTCCAAGTGTATATAAATGCCTCATTCATTCAAGCAAATGCATGGGTAATTTTGCAAAATGTGTTAAAAAAAAATGTTCTACATGCTGTTTTTGCTGTAATTACATGGTTTTGTAGATAAACTGTTGTGTAAATAAATTTTACTCATGCCAGCTTGATCAACTTGAGTTCTTTAATGGCCTTTAAAATTGCTTTCATAATGAGATGTTCATACACTGTAAAAAACAATTTGTTGAGTCAACTTAAAATAATTTGCCTTAATGCCTTAAAATTTTAAGTTCAGTCAACTCAAAAAAAGTTTATTCAACTTGAAATGTTAAATTATACTAAGTGACAACTTAGATATTTGAGTTGAATCAACTTTAAATTTTAAGGCAGCTGGGTTACTTCCTCATCTGTTAAGTTTAGCAAACACAAATATCTAAGTTGTTACTTAGTACAACTTAACATTTCAAGTTGAATAAACTTATTTTAGTTGACTAAACTTAAAATTTTAAGGCAGCAGGGTAACAAATAATTTTAAGCTGACTCAACAAATTGAGTTTTTTATTTTGTACAGTGTAGATTTAAGTCATGTTATTTATGTATTCTAATATATATAATTAAAAATGAAAGTAAACGTTTTGGCTAGGTAATGTTATGATTTATGCCTTTATTTGGACAGGACAGTGCAGATCAGACAGGAAAGCATTGGGTGAAGAGAGAGGGGAGAGGGACCGGCAAAGGACCACGAGCCAGGATTCGAACTTGTGTCGCCGTGAGCACAACTAACTGCAAGGCTATTGGCGCCGATGACGTTATCAATTTTAAATGAAATATTAATGAACAGTACAAGTTATTAGTGAACAGGCTAAGTCTGGTGTGCTGCGCAACGGGCCGTTTCCAGGTTGGATGGATGCGGCAGTGTTGGTAAGTTGCGGCTGTCTCAGATTGATTGGGTCCAGAATCTGTACACAGACATCAAGGCCGGGTGCGGCAGATGGGCAAGTCTTTGGCAGGTGAGAATTTACCTGAAACTGGCCCGAGTGTATGGATAGGGATTGTGTATGAGGTCAAAATGGCACATTTTCACTAAACTTTAGTGGAGTCAGCAGTTTGCTTGACAGTTATAAAGATATAATCCTAATGTATCTATAAAATCTATATATATATATATATATATATTGTTTTTCGTTGGTGAAGTGTTATTTTGGTTTCCAATCAACAAGGAGAGGCTAAGCAAGGTCCTAAATGTGGCGGTCGTGACAAAAAAAGTCACGTGACTGAAACCCATGAATAGCTCAACCAATCCACATCTCTCCCTCTTTGTCAGCCCAGACTTCTGCATGAAGGCCCTTCTATAACAGCAGCAGAACTGGTAAAATACTGAGTCTTTATACAGCCACGCACCAACTCAAACACGAGTGTGATTTGTTATTCCCTGTGGCAGGGCTGACTATTAGCCCTGTGCTCCTGTTGTTGCGATAAAAACCACAGCAGAAAACAATAACGAGAGCAGAACATCAAACAGCAGCATGTTTTTTTCCCTTTAATCTCCCTTCTCAAAAATTTAAAAAAGACGACAGTGAGAGGTGCTGTCTCAATCAGCAAATTTACATTCCATTCCTCTGCAGCAAAAGACACCATTGGATTAGCAGCTAATCCATTTCAGTTATGCTAACTTGATGACTCCACTTACGTGATTTTTATCCAACGCATTGAATTTGCATTCTACTAAAAATGCATTAGGTATAGCCACTGTGTCACATATGAGACTGGTAATAACACAAGAAATAAAGCCTATTATAGTAATTGTATGGTTGTCCCTCTTATAGTCAATCATTCTAGAGAGTCTTACGTTCTTATAATTTAAAGCAACAGATTCAGTCATATCAGTGCAAATTGAAGCTGATAGTATTAAGGCTGGCATTGATCTGAAAGACATTCAATTTATTTAAAAAAAAAAAAAAAAAAAAAAAAAAAGAAAAGAAAAAACTAATAAATGGGGGAAAAAAATTTAAATCTTCTAATAAAATGCAGGGTTGTGTACCATTCAGAATGCTTTTTAAATTCCTGGAATTGAATATTACTAAATATATTTACAGTAACTAGAAAAGTTTGTGAAGAACATTGAATGTTGGTTTGATAAGACCTTGTTTGCCAGTTTTGATGGATGAATTCTGATTTTTCCTAACCTCAATACCAAGTCAGTGTTAAAAAGATGGATTTAGCAGTCCAACACAGCTAACAGTCCTCAGAGAACTAATACATCCTTCAAACATTATCTTCGTCTCATTGGTCAACCATAAAAACAAAAAAAATCAACAGCAAGCCTGAGGAAAAAGCATTATTGACAAAATGTACCTCTCTCTTTGGAAACAAATGCAATGGGCTCTGAAATCCGACACAGCATCAGCATCATTTCCCTTTGAATATCTAATCAACATTATAAGTGATAAGTCAAATATAAATAGAAAGCATGACTAAGGGTGAATAAAAATAATCAACGTGGAGGCCTTAATACTACATCATAATGATGAGAGGACTGTACACCTCATTTGGGCATTGGATGCCTTCCCAGAAACACCTGTGCATTGCGAATATGGCAAATCTGTACAGGAAATATCCTAATCTCTGTGCTAACACACAATGAAATAGATAGTGAGGTAGATGCTAAGATGCACTCTTAAAAATAAAGGTGCTTTAAAAGATTCTTCACAGCGATGCCATAGAAGATTTGGTTCCAAAATTTTTGGTTCCACAAAGAACCATTCAGTCAAAGGTTCTTTAAAAAACATCTCTTACCTTATTATAATCTGAAGAACTTATCCCCACAAAGAACCTTTTGTGAAACAGAAAGGTTCTTCAGATGTTAAAGGTTCTTTATAGAACCATTTAGACAAAAAAGGTTCTTCTATGGCATCGTGAAGCACCTTAATTTTTTAAGAGTGTAATGTGGCAAAAATGGAAAACAGGCAAAAAGACCATCCAATCAGGCCATCAAAGATGTAGATACGTTTGATACTCAGATAACAGATTTGGAGATATTTGGATTACTGACTAATATTTAAGCCAGAAATGAACTTGATGGATTTATTACACTGACCAAATTTATAAACGCAACACTTTTGCCCCCATTTTTCATGAGCTGAACTCAAAGATCTAAGACTTTTTCTATGGACACAAAAGGCCTGTTTCATTTAAATTTTGTTCACAAATCTGTCTAAATCTGTGTTAGTGAGTACTTCTCCTTTGCCGAGATAATCCATCCACCTCACAGGTGTGGTATATCAAGATGCTGATTAGACAGCATGATTATTGCACAGGTGTGCCTTAGGCTGGCCACAATAAAAGCATTATCATGCTGCAACATGAGGTGATGGTCGTGGATGGATGGCACAACAGTGGGCCTCAGGATCTCGTCATGGTATCTCTGTGCATTCAAAATGGCACCAATAAAATGCACCTGTGTTCGTTCTCCATAACATACGCCTGCCCATACCATAACCCCACCGCCACCATGGGCCACTCGATCCACAGCGAAACCACTCACCCACACGACGCCATACACGATGCCATCTGCCCTGTACAGTGAAAACCGGGATTCATCCATGAAGAGAACACCTCTCCAAAGTGCCAGATGCAATCGAATGTGAGCATTTGCCGACTCAAGTCGGTTACGACGACGAACTGCAGTCAGGTCGAGACTGTGATGTTTTTATCAGCTTATTCTGATGGCACCCATTCGCTGCAGTAATCTAGTGATGTAATGCTAAACTTCTCCAAATGTTTTCCAATGAAGAAACAAACTCATCCATATCTTGAATGGCCTGAGGGTGAGTACATTTATCAAATTTTCATTTTTGGGTGAACTACTGTATTCCTTTAAAGCTTTTCTTTCCCCTGCCATAGCTATTATTCTTTTATTCAAGTTTCAATCAGACGTCAAAACGTCCCCAATTGCTGCTTTTTTTTCATGCTCAGGTAAAGAGTTGCACATGGATTTATTTCAGTGCTGTCACTTGTATTCTTGCCTCTGGCCAGCATGTATTAATGACCTTTCTACAACTTCAAAAAAAGAATGTGGCCAGGCTATTTCTTTTCCCCTCTAGCTCTTACTTTAACTTCCAAACAGTTAGAGAAAGTCCAGACTACCCTCTTAATAACCATCCCATCGTCTGCAATATAAATATTCATTGGCTCCACCAGATTGTCTTACACCGTGCATAGGTAAGATGCTAGGTAAATCTGTGGCTGAGAGATGTGCCTGTCAGGAACCATTGCGGAGCCACAATTCACCTTCCCCCAATCAAGCCTTGTGCATATCACCTGCAGGCGGTCGTACAGGAGAAATATTCCCCCTGTATAACCTCTGCCTTTTTTTTTCTTGCTTCTCCATGCATTCAGTTCCCCTTCAGTATATTTGCACTTACAAAAATCCACAGTAATACCAAGGTATTTTTGTACATTTACTATGGCAATGCTATGGTATAAAATTATTAAATACAATGCAACAGTTAATAAAATATGCCATTTCTACACAATGCTTTTTACCTACATCCACATGCACCAGCGCTAAATATTAAGGAGCAACTCTGGACATGAAAAATGCAGGTACGAAGGAAAAACTGCAAGAATGAGTCTCTTTTTTGCAGTAACAATGCTGTGGCTCAGTTTCTTGGGAGGCGTTTAATGAAAACACACAGGAACGTGACCTCTCCGCTACACGTAAACACGGCTGAGTAAACAGGTCATTAAGAAAATAAAGCAACTTTCTTCATTCTGTCAGGCGCAGGAGCGAGGGATTAATGGCCATGGAGTAGGCGCAGTCGCAGACACTGTTCACACAAGCCTAAAAATAACAGCCAGAGACATCTAGAGAATCTCTCACCCTGGACATGTTTAATGGCCATTGTTTCTGCTGCATTAAGCTACATGGGCTAAAGTGGCTCCAAAATGTCTCCTCGGCAATTACGAGACTATGGATGCCATGAGCAACAACTTGGTCTAGCCCCAGTCCAAAGCAACTGGGCAAAATGCTTTTCTGAATACACATTTATCACACAACCCAATTAAAGAAGGGTGCCAGATTTGGCTACATGTGATATAGTGAGTAGTGTTGTTATTGTTAACTACAACTCTTCCCCCCCCCCACCCAAAAAAAAAAAAATCAAAAATGATAAATGTGGCCTTGAAGTAAGGTAAATTCAAGTTTAAATACTAAAATGACTCAAATTAGTTAGTAAAACTTAAATGAAATAAAAATATTTTTAAAAGACACAAAATGACAAAAGCACATAATTACTAATAGTTAAACAAAATGAACTAAAAATAAATATAAAGCCCCCTGATAGCACACGTACATCTATTTGACATCTGCAATATGTATTTAGTAGAGTGTTTGCTCTGCAATACGTCTATAAGACGTTTTCTATCAGGTGTCAAACAGATGTCTTCGATGTCGTTAAGATGTTTACAATTTAGAATGTATGCAAAACTGACATCTTACAGACATCTGTCAGATGTTTGTACACAGCAGACGCTTTCCAGATCAAGTGATCTTTAACAAACATCTTGCAGACGTACGTGTGCTATCGGGGCCAGTTCAATAATAAATACTAAAATGATAGTCCATATAGCCCCGCCTTTTCTGAAATTTTATTAGACCAAAAAAATCCTCATGTATATTAAACAAGTTTAATTCTGGCTCAACCAATGGCATGAGTTCAGGGTGGGACTAACAATTTGACTTAAAGGTATAGTTCACCCAAAAATGAAAATTACCTCATAATTTACTCAACCTCAAGCCATCCTAAGTGTATATGACTTTCTTCTTCGAGACAAATACTACAATCTGACTTGCCCTGGCTCTTCCAAGCTTTACAGTGGCAGTGAATGGGTGATTTTCACTGATCCAAACTGGCCAATTCCGTCCATCCATCATAAAGTGGTACATACAGCTCCGCAAGGTTAATAAAGGCCTCCTGAAGTGAATCGATGCGGGGGTTTTTGAGGGGGAAGGGGGGGATATCCATATTTAAAACTTTAGAAACCATAATCTCTAGCTTCCACTAACTAGTACACGCATACATGAGAGAGTGGCGTTCCAGCGGATGATGTTCAGTAGGATGTCAAATGGCTTTGGGGTGAGTAAATTTGGGGTAATTTTCATTTTTGGGTGAACTATCCCTTTAATGGAAGACAGGGTTAACAACAGAAAAATCATTTTGGGTGCCACTAGTGGTGCAAAAATTACACACTTCACCTTTAACAATGCAACTCCCTTCACAATTGTTAAATGTCATCTCCTGTCTAACATCCCCAAAAAATACTTAATAATAACAGCCATGACATACAATATGTCTCTCATTATTGCTGCTTTCTAATTACAGATACAAGTGCTTCTGCAGTTGCTCTGCTTAATCCAAATTCATCAGGAGACACCAAAAATACAGCCAGGAGATGAAAGTGCCACAAACACATGCCCACATTCACCCACACGCAGACTCCGCCTGTAAAACTCAACAGGGAGCTGAGGGTCACAAACAACAGGGTGTACGATGACGGCTGGAAATGCCACTGGCACAATCTCAATTTTAAAAAAGGCACACAACGACAGCTGTGTCATTACTTGGTCACTTCAGGACACAATCACCAGCCAACAAACCCCACCAGAGCCATTCGGTGGGTGGTACAACAGCTGTGTCGCCCCCAGATACTTTATCTGGTAAAAGACTAAATGTTCACTGAGCAGATTTAGATTTAGACCGAGTTGTTCCTTTCCTCACTTTTTAATGTGCTGAATGCATGTCAGTAGGATATGATGGCTCAGAGGGGAATGTCTGTCACTAAAGCAGAAATCTGCAGATTGGTACAGTCTCTGAAAGACAAGAGAATGCAAAACAAGGTTTAATTGGAAGAGATTAATGCAAAATTGAGATGACAGAAGCTTGTGCTCGTGAAGCATACGGCGAATGCGTTCGCTCCGTCGATCAAATGTGGAAAATCGGAAACTGAGCATTGCGGTTACAACCTGGCAAGGTTTAATTGCCGGCAACACAAGAATTCACATATCCGTCTGCGTAAGGCTAAATTAGTTACTGAGTTCATTGTTTGAAGATGTGCTATGAAGGTTAACTTTCACTCTGTCTGACAATCAGCCCCATATTTGCCTTGTTAAGCAAACAGGACCCTTTGGCATTTCAATGAGAATTGGGTGAGGATGATATTCTGTTCCCTGCCGGGCTGTCCGTCCCGTATTCTATTAGCGTCATGACACGCCAAATTATCTCCCATTGATTCAGTCGGAACGCAGCAGGATAAACAATCTCAGACGCTTGGTCAAATTGATGGTTTGTGTATTTTGTGAGTCTTATAAGTTGACAGAGGCCGTGACATGTGCCGTTCGTATCGACGGAGCGAGATGGAGAGATGCTGCTAACAGTCTAGCTCTTGTGACGTATGGACAGTATGATAGCTGGCAAAAAGAGAGCTGAGGATCAGCCTGTCCATGTGGGTCCAAAGGAGCGTAAAATTGCGTCCAGCAAAGCGTGTAGGATATGACAGCCAGGACATGAAATTCTAATGAAAACCAAATCTAATGCAATGCATATTTTCAGGAATCCCACCTACACAATCTAAACTTTGCAGATGGGCTTGCTCAAACCAGATTATCACATGCGAGTCTAAAGGGAAACAGTGGGGAAAATCTGAAAAACAAATGTCAAATGTTGCACGCTGCAAATACATGTGTTCAGAGTCTATTTATCTGAGAATTCCCTACATTGTAGAGACTAAATTCTCTCACAAGAATAGTAAAACTTAATTTTTTGACACTGTGGAGACACAATTTTAGTCCCCATGAGTAAAACAGCTTATTAATCAATACTAAATTATGTTTTCTTTGGTCTGTCGCCAAACACGTCTGGCCATTTGTTACAAAGTCACCCAATCAACAGTCAGAACAAAACAGTGATTGACAGACTTCTAATTCTTTTTATGCATAGCTGTATACCATACACAATGTACTCTATCCCCAAGATAGCACACGTACGTCTGCAAGATGTCTTTTAAGGATCTCTTTCTCTGGAAAGCATCTGCTGTGTACAAACATCTGGCAGACGTCTGTAAGTTTTACATACATTCTAAATCATAGATAACTAATAGACGTCTATTTGACATCTGATAGGAAACGTCCAGTAGACATATTGCAGATGAGCAAACACTCTAAAAAATATGTCTTGCAGATGTAAATGTAGACGTCAAATAGACATCTCTGTGATGTACGTGTGCTATCAGGGTCAAATGTACAAATTTTGGAAAAATAGAGCTGTCATTGGCATTTTCTAATCTCTTCAATGTATGGTCCATTAAAAAAAATCAATAGTACAGGTAACTAGACTCCTAGTGAAACATCCTAGATAGCATGCATACATCTGCAAGATGTCTGTTAAAGATCACTTGATTTGACATATTGCAGATAAGTAAACACTATGTCTTCTAGATGTAAATGCAGACGTCAAATAGATGCCTCTGTGATGTATGCGTGTTATCAGGGATTGCTTCAATAGATCTCTACCCAGATAGCACACCATAAGTCTGCAAGATGTCTGTTAAAGATTACATGATCTACAAAGCATCTTCTGCGTACAAACATCTGACAGACGTCTGTAAGATGTCAGTTTTACATACATTCCAAATCATAAAAATCTTAAAGACATCTAATAGACGTCTATTTGACATCTGATAGGAAACATCCTATAGACGTATTGCAGATGAGCAAACACTCTAAAAAAAATACGTCTTCCAGATGTAAATGCAGACGTCAAATAGACGTCTCCCAGATATGTGTGTGCTATCAGGGCAGACAGCATACATACGTCTGCAAGATGTCTGTTAAAGGTCACTTGATCTGGAAAGCATCTTCTGTGTACAAACATCTGACAGACGCCCATAAGATGTCAGTTTTACATACATTCTAAATCATAAACATCTTAAAGACATGTCTCCAAAATGTATGTATGCTATCAGGGTATAGACTGAGTGTGACAGTGCACTGAAAAAAATTCTAACATGCACATTTACATTAAAGCAAACTCCTATTTAAGATCTCAGCTTCCTTTTAATAGGAACATTTGTTTTCCACACTAGATATGTGTGAAGTTCAGACAATCTTAATTTGCACTTCAGTAGTGATGTCTGATTCATCAAGCGAACACAAAGGATTCTTTGTTCTAGTCACTTGTTTACCCGTCAATAAAAACAGAGATGTTTCTGAAGAGTCCTTACTTTAATACGTTATTAAAAGTACATCCATTCTACTTTATTTCAAGGTCTAATGAGGCCTTCACAGTGCTGTCAGCGCTTTCAAAAGTTCTGATTATAAAGCCTTCGCAGAAATTAATCTGTGCCTCTAGGGACTTTGTGTGACTGGGTTGAAGACATAAAGAGACAGATGCACAGAGAAAGAAGAAGCATGTGGAAGAAAGACACCGCACCATGCTGCGTGTGCATGTGGGTGACAGGTTAAGAGGATGAGGGCCAATTCGCCTGACACCCAACTACAGAAACGCAAATTTGAAAGTGTCCGTATGTTCCCTTTCAACCATCCACAACAACAGCAGCCTTTTCCCAAAAATAGCCCTGCAAAGCCGCTTAAACACAGATTTTTTTGATACGCTAATCGACAAACGTTCCCCGCCACATCAGCATCATGCCAGTTTTCCTCGTGGAGCAGAAAAGGTTGCTCGGGATAGAGGATTTGTCTTCTTTTCTTAGAAATGCATCAAAGGAGGTTGGGTCTTTATGAGAGAGGAGCTTAGAGCTCAGAGTACAGTGTAGGGTGTTTCATTCTCTCCAATTATGAAACATGAAACATTTCTTGTCCTTTTCACTGCTAATGTATGTGCAGATCTGCATACAACGATAAACTCAAAAAACAAAAATCAAAATAAAATAAGGCTGTTGTCTTTTTATAGAAGCGGGGAAACATTTCCGGTGCAAAGCTTAAGTTCAACTGTTAAAGAGTATGAGGTTAAACATTAAAAATCTAATTTTGTGACTGTTTCATGATAAAAATGTTACATGACCAACAGTAATATCCAGCAGTAAAGCTGCATGATTAGTCATTAAAAGATCGTGATCTCGATTGAAACACCCACACAAATTCATTTCTAAATGACAATGATTTTCACAACAAAACTCTCCAAGCTGCTACTCAAAACTAGCCCAAAACTAGCCCAATTGCGTTTCAAATGAGGTCCCCCAGTGAAAAACGCATTCTGGGAGTATAATACATGTTTTTTGGTGGGGTTCCCCTAGTAAAAATCGTATTCCAGGGGGCTAAATATCAGGTTATTAGGGTCACTTCAACCAGCGGACATGAAAAACAACCGGTGGCAACAGTGTTAAAGTAGCTCAATTCCACAGGTCAATGGCAACACTGGTCATATCAGACCATTCAAATCTGTGTTCTCGCTGCCGCTGACACAAAGAGAGCAGTTCATCACGTTTAGGTATGAATCAGCTTCACAAACAGTCTTTTCAAACATTTATATTTCGGATATAAACACTATAATAGCGATCAAAACACAGCAAATCATCTTTTGAAAGTAATTGGAGCCTCAAATTGGCGCTTCGAGTAACATTTGCTGGTTACAATGTTGATTACATTGTTTTGCCAACAGGTGGCTATAATGACTGTTAAAAATGTATTTGTCATCGAATCATTTATTCAAGAGATTTGTTCAAAAGCTCGGATTCATTCAGTAATGAAACAAGTGAAATATTTATGAGTGATGATAAATAATTCACTCTAATTTCAAAACGATTTTGATTTGACTGCAGCAATTAATATTTTGTCACAGCCTCTAGAAAATTACGTTATTTTGCTTAGTTCAGAATCGTGCAATATTTATGTCTTTTTGAAAAGAAAAAAAAATTGTGATTCTCAATTTATCAAATCCAGAATCATGCAGCTGTACTCCACAGTGCGTTTTTAAAATGTAAATTCAACACATAACAAATAATAATAAATCCAAAATGTAAAAACATATAATCTACTTTCTTGCAACACTGAAGATAACGTATCGATCTTCTATTGGTCACACGGTTTCACATGATGTAATTTTGCAGGTCAAAGTTCACCAAACTTCTCTGCAGCAAAATGCAAAACAATGTTGAATGAGCTTGCATTTTGTATGCATATGAATGGAAGTCGATGAAACGAAAAGGTGTAGTGTGACTGGCCCCTTATGCATATTAACATAATGTGACACTGGACCACAAAACCAGTCATAAGTAGCATGGGTATACTTGTAGCAATAGCCAACAATACACTGGATGGGTCATTTTTCCTTTATGCCAAAAAACATTAGGATAATAAGTAAAGATCATGTTCCATGAAGATATTTTGTAAATTTCCTACCGTAAATATGTCAAAACTTAATTTCTGATTAGTAATATTCATTGCTAAGAACTTCATTTGGACAACCTTAAAGGTGATTTCTCAATATTAATATTGAGAAATATTTTTTTGCACCCTCAGATTTCAGATTTTCAAATAGTTGTATCTCAACCAAATATTATTTATTTATTCAGCTTTCACATTATGTATAAATCTCAATTTAAAAAAAAATGACCCTTATGACTGGTTTTGTGGTCCAGGGTCACATATTAGGCACGAGTTACATATTACGATACAAGTTAATGTGTGAATATTTAAAAATCTTAACACTTATTGGAAATAATTTAAAATGATTTATTTTTATTTACATTTTCTTATTTTTACTTGTAAATCTTTTGAATTCCTTTACATAAAAACAAAAAAATGTTCACAGTTATGGCTTTGTATAGATGTGACTGAACAGTAAGTAAAATGTAAGCTGAAGTTTGACTTTCTGTGCTGAACAAATAAAGCTAAAGAGGTGACTAAATTCGCACTGGTATTTTGTTGTACAACTCACGCACACCATTCTGTTCCAGCGGGAAGAAAAAAAACTCAAGAATGAGGCATTGATTGCATTTACAGTGAGGCAGTTGAACCTTAGCCCTCAGAAGAAGAGCCAAGCCTTGGAAAAAAAAGCTCATTCTTCTTACTCAACAGCTCCATCAAGTACAATAAATCCGATAGTCTGTCTTACAGTAACTCTAACAAAAGCCATCAAGTCACTGAACTGAACACCTGCTGATCATCTGCTAAACAAATACATTGCTTAATCAACATTCTTACAGAACTCAGGCAAACAAAGGCATTCATGCTCACCTGTTGTTGTTTTTTTGGTGTGGCAGGCAGTGTCCCTTCAGATTTTCTGGCACTATATCGCCATCTATATGGTGGGAGTGAGTACTGCGGGTATTGGGAGTGGGGGTTGGGAGAGGAGATTGCAAGGCAGAGATTGATTTGCCCTCTCTCAGATGTGGCACTTAGCTGGGGTGATCTGCTGTGAATCATGGCAAATTAAAGAAAACAGAGCGAGCCACGCTTTGGAAATAAGCGCAGGAAAGAGAGGGAGCGGGTGGGAGAGAGCTCTACCGGTTACCTAAGTCCTGTCTGAGACACGGCTCTAGAGAAGGGGAGAAAGGTGTTAGTCACAGCCCAGCTGAGGTTCAGGCTCTCCTTCAGGCTTGTGTGAGTCATATAGGGAGGAGATCAATGCAAAAGAAGAAAATAAAGGATTACAGTCAAGGTAGGGTTTAGTCGGCTGATTTGATCTTCCGCAGTCAATGCAAAAACAGCAACAAGCTAAAATGAAGCAGATCAAAGCGTTCAATATCACCGTCCAATTAGATTATGTGGGGAGGAAAGCAATCTATCACTTTAGATAGGGATGACTTTTACGAAAAAGATTTTTAAGGGAATATGGGGATGTGCAAAATGACGTATTTTCTAAATCAGCTAGTCAGTGATAACTTGTTTCGAATGACTAGTCGATTAATCATTCTTAAAGAAGAAACGAATAATTAGGCTTGTTTCGGTTTCACCTGACCCTGACTGGAAGTTTATAAAAGACAAGTTCAGCTAAGTGGAGTGTAATCGACTGGAACAGAAACCAGCAGTCTGTAGTTGTTATTTTAAAAGTTAGACTATTTTTAGCATGACAAGCTGTTTAAAAAAGGCGGGATGCAAAAACAGTACAAAATGCAACAAAACGACCAGAGCAGCAGTGCTTTGAGGGAGATGAATTTGAAGACTGTTTTTTAGAGGGTTTTATGCTACAAACCGTCTAACGGGTAAAGCACAGCATGCTTCTAGCATGCTAATAAAAATATGAAAGCTAAAAAAAGAATGTAGATGACCTCACTAATTCCACAGGGAAATCTCCACATAGAAAAATCAAAATCCACTTGATAAAATTAAGAATTGTAAACGAATGACTAATTAATCATTCTAAATGATTTGTGAATTGGGTGAACCAATATACAGTGTGCAATAATCTTCAAAGGTTTGGGGCAGGTAAGATTTTAGAGTTATCCTTTGTTCAGTGTCACATGATCCTTCAAAAATTATTATATTATGCTGAAGCAATATTTCTTATGATTAGCAAAGCTGAAAGCAGCTGTGCTGCTTAATTTTTGGTGGAAACCATGATACTTTTTTTTTTCAGGATTCTTTGATGAAGAAAGTTCAAAAGAACAGTTTTTATTTGAAAACAAATCTTTTGTAACATTATTATTGACTTTACTATTACTTTTGATCAGTTTTGTGTGTCTTTCTTGAATAAAAATAATTTTTTGGCCTTTTTCATGCATTTTAACAGACAGGACAATAGAGATTTACAGGAAAGCATGGGGTGGAGAGTTGGGAACGGGATTGGCAAAGGACCACGAGTCAGGACTCAAACTTGGGTCGCCAGAGGTATAGTTGCACTATATGTCAGTGTGCTAACCGCTAGGCTATCAGCACCGACATAATAATAATAATAATAATAATAATAATAATAATTTTAATCAATACATCAGCATTCATGGATCGATTCTGAGCTTAGTTTTTAGCATCACACTCAAATTCATGAAGAAAAGCGCTTGTGCTTTTGGCAGAGTTGTAATCATGGAACTTGCGAATTTCGATGATTATTTCTGCTGAAAATGTTCAATAATTGTAATATTTTGGGCTGTACTAAACAGTCAGACCAGGGAAAACTATAGATTGCCAAAAAGTATAATAAATCAAGCAGAAGAACAAACAGCGTTTATGGTTGGCCAAACTGAACCAGGATTTCCAGGTCAAGAATCTTGACAACATTCGTATTTGTTCTTCGGTTTTCCAGTCAGTGAGTTATTATGCATTTCCACTGCAGGAAAGGTCGTTGAAGGCCAGATCTGACTTCTCTTCCAATATGCACAAAATACGTCAGTATATCATCATAAACACAGCCGTTTTTTGTCGAAAGTGAAAGTAAACAGATGAGAATCCGCATGCGTTTGTGTTAAAGAGACAGCAGCCTAATAAACGTGGTGTCTGTCATTAATGTTAATGCAAGAACAAAAAATCCTTCACTGATCTTCTTGACTAAATGTCTTTCGTAACTTTAAAGAGTTAATCTATATTTTATTAAAAGAAAACAAGGCAGTGTTTCTAAGCTTTTGATTAAAATTTCTGTACCTGTAATTTGTTAAATTGTATTTATTTATGCTATTGCTAATTTATTTGTTTGTTCCTATTTTATTACTGACTGTTTACTTGCCTTTAACAATTCAAAGGTTAATTTATAATAGTCATATATTAGTCATTTATTACCATTGCTGTGGTATTTTTTGTTAAAACCATAGGCAAAAGTTCCTGTGTTCTGTAGGCTGCTGATTTTTGCTCATGTTATTCAGCTGCAAGAGAAAGCTTTGTAAAAATACAGAATAAAAATGTTTGACCTCATTTTTATTGACTTTTTAAGGTTATTGGAATCAAAAAAAAGAATCGTTAAGAATCGGAATCGATAAGCGGAATCGGAATACCCAACCCTAATCACGATGCATTCGGAAAATCTCAGAATCGATGCAGAATCATTTCTCAATTTATATACACGCAAACACACACTTTACTGGCACTAAACCTTTGAACAGTATAAAAAATTAGGCATCACTACAACTTATTGCTCATGCTGAGGAAGAAAATTGCTTATGTCAATAAAATATTTTAGAGCAGAGCACATCTAGACATCAAAGAGATCATTTTCATGACTTTTTCTGGTCTAAAAATCATTTTTTACCTGATATTTTCGATTTTTGACTACGAGATCCACATTTACGTGCATAAATAAGACTTTTTAACCATTCACAGGTTGAATTTTTTCTTACCACAGAGATGAAATGGAGCTTGAACTATGAAAGACGAAAAGATCAGAACAGCGGTGGTCAGGACTGCAGGGCACATCCTGTCTGCTTATCACAAATCAGATCCCTGCCTTCCATTTATCTCTGTTCCTGTCATCAAACATACCCACCAACATGCATCTTTCTAAAGGAACACGTACACACACACACTGGAGAACACCTTTCTGCCATTATTCCTGCCATTACTATTCTCTGGGTCCCCTTTAATATACAAGGAATTGTGCCGCGTAAGCATCTACAGATAAACACGTATCATGTTTACTGTGACATTCGGCTGTTCTGGCTGTGAAATCTGTGTACGTGCGCATGTCTCTGATACAAATCCCCATATTGCCTCAGGCTCCACAGGTCACCGTGTACAACAAACACGAAGAGTCAGACGAACGCCACACAGATACCATTCAATTAATTACTGCTTCCAACTAGTGAGTTGGAAATCCAGTGTCACAGATAAAGCCATCCGTGTTTACAGCATGAGTCATTGCAATTATATTTGGATTGGCTAATGCAGGCCATGCCGTCTGGGTGGTTTTAGATATTCTGAAAGAAAAGATTCCAGCAGTAATTGACTATGAATCAGTGTGCAAATACAGGAATATTATATAAATTTTCCACATCTCTCAGAGGAACGAGGCGGTCCAGGGACATTCGCAGGCCTGGCATGCCACACGGTGTGTTTGAGAAGTGGATTAGAAGATCCAGGCTTTTGAGGCTCTCCTTGCAATTATCTGCCTGACGGAGGGATGATCTATGCAAACAGAGAGGAGATAGACAGGGAAAGAGAGAAAGAAGGGCGCTAGGGATGGATAGAGAGTTGTGAAACGACAGGACTGACGATGTGAGATCTCTTTCTGCTAAATCAACGCTTGGGGACTCTAATGCAACTCTTGCGCTCAAAAACTTGAACACAAGCGAGCTTTCATTCTCCCTAGATTGTCACTGTCTCTAAATCAGTTACATTCAGAATAATGAGTTGGAATTGCTGATATGGTTTTGGTTAAAATGAGCGAGCAGCTCTGGGACATATCTTTTATCTCCATCTTGGCTTCCATCTCAGAAACGGATAGTTCAGCCAAAAATGAAAATTTTGTCATCATTTATTCGCCCTCATGCTGGTGCAAATCTATTAGTTTCATTCAGTTGACACTAAACACAAAAATGGATACTTCATAAGGGATATTTTAAGAATATTCTGGTCACTAAAGCAGTACCCTTTTAAAAGGTACTAATATGTACATCACACCGACAAGAAGCCAAAAATGGCTTGATTTGAAAAAGGGTCTTTTTCTTATAAGGATGACAAAAATACCACTGGATGGATTTTTATCATATTAAGTTGATTGTGTACACACACTGCCAACACACATTTATGTTCAAACAACTTGTAAAAGTGAGTTTGGCATCCAATGACCCCTTCAAAAGAAAGAGTCGACTCTGAATCATTGAAACGTGTCATTTTTAAAACAGATCCCAAGCATGAAACATTAGCATATTGCCCACCCACTTGTTGTGCGCGCAGACCCGGGAAAGCTTGAACCCCCCTCTCTCAAACACCGTAGCAGATTCCTGTTGATAGCATCGTGTTGAAAAGATGCTGTGCTCTGCATGTGAGAGTAAATCTGTTAGGGTACATTTAGGGTATGTCAAAAACTCTCATCTCATTTTCTCCTCCAACTTCAAAATCGTCCTACAGTACATCGCTGCAGAAGTACCAACCTAGTGCTTAAAGTAAACGTGCAAGGAGGCTCAAACACTTTTACAAAAAAGGGTAAAACAGCAATGTAGGACGTTTTTGAAGATGGAGGAGAAAATTAGATGGGAGTTTTCCAACAAACCATAACTGACTTGAACTGGAATGCATAGAGTACGCATGTGCATCGCAGAGCTAGACAAGATAAGCATTTGTGGTTTAAAAGTGCATAAATATTAATTTCTTTAAGAAAATGACTGATCGTTTTGCTAGATAAGACCCTTCTTCCTCAGCTGGGATTGTTTAGAGCCTTTTGAAGCTGCATTGAAACTGCATTTTTAACCTTCAATCCATGAGCACCATTGAAGTCCACTATATGGAGAAAAATCCTGTAATGTTTTCCTCGAAAAAACATAATGTCTTTGCAAGTGAAGAAAGAAAGACATGAATATCTTAGACGACATGGGGGTGAGTACATAATCAGTACTTTTATATTGCTGAAAGTGTGTTTTGTTCGCTCCACACAGCTTGTAGTTCTCTGGCTAAATGGCTAATGGCAATATCTATTCACTCGCAAATGTCTAGAAATGTGTCCTTGAATAGTGAATGTTTGTTGTTGTTATTACTTAGAGTTATGATAAAGAATAGAGCTATATGTTAGTGTACAAACTGCAGTGCTTAATCAATACATTTCTGCGTTGGGCTAACACATATACTATGGCTGTTTGGGTGTTTAATGTCCAACATGTGCTGCACACAGTAGACTTATCACAACAGACTGGGTTATTGGACCAATCACCGCAAATCGTTGAGCGAATCGTTTGGGAGTCGTTGAGCAAATAAGGTAAACATAAATGAATATTATAAGGCAATTAAAGTGTTTTTTGACCTCAACCTGATGTTGGCGACTCCCAAAACCAAAATGTGAACCTTTCATAATCCATAATAGGGTCACTTTAAGTTACCAATATGTACCATTTAAAGTTAAACAGGGTACACAAATGTGTTTTTGGGCTTTTGTATCTTGTGTAGCACCCTGAAGTCAAGAAGGTGTCGTCAAGACCCAAAATTATGAAATCAAGCATCAAAAAAATATCATAAAATAATTCAAATGATGCATGTATTAAATTACAGGTCTCCGCTGTAGCATGAAATATGGTACCGCAATATGACATTTGGCCAAGAGACACACAGGAAGCAATGACATTTGATGGACATCTGATATCACTGATATCAAACCTGACATGTGGCATGTAACAGTGCCATATTTGATTGCAGAGATCCAAAAACAGTACGAAATGCAACAAAATGGCCAGAAAGGTGGTGAATTTGAGTTTCACTGTGAAAAAAGTTAAAATATCCAACATTTTTATAAATTATTTTGACCTAATTTGTCATTTAAACTGATTTGCTAACAAAAAGTATTCTTGCAGCTTCATAAAATCAAGGCTGAACCATGTCACATGGACTATTTTATCTATATCCTTACTACCTTTCTGGGCCTTAAACGTGACAGTTGCGTTGCTGTCTATGCAGGTCTATGAAAGCTCTTGGATTTCACCTAAAATATCTTAATTTGTATTCCAAAGATGAACGAAGGTCTTACAGTTTTGGAACGACATGAGGGTGAGTAATTAATGACAGAATATTAATTTTTGGGTACTATCGCTTTAAGAAATCAGTTCAGAATGACAGTGTGTACATTATTTTTTTGTGAGCAATGAGCATCTTCAAAAGTTTTACAGTCTATAATTAGGGAATCTAATTTCTTGCTTCCTAACTTCCCAGAAAGCTAAACAAAGCCTTTTGACTTTAGTGCCTACTCCACACCTTACTGGCTACATATAAGTACAAATACACAAATTTGTGCCTTAACAATAAATCCAGAACATTGTTCTGCTTCCACTCTCAAAAAGTCAAGTGAAATGCTGAAGGTCAGCAGACCTTGACCTCTAAGACTCTAGACAAGTACAAAACCACCACTAGAGTCGTTCTGTTATCACCCATTCTTTCACCAGCAGCCATAACTCACAAGTGAAGGAGCTGCACAAATAAGGCGAAATCAAACCTAACCTACGCAGCAAAAGCGGTGACCTTGGTAGAGGATGGGTAGCGAGTACAAAGGAGGGTCGACACAGGGAGCGATCCATTCAGATCCACTGCGGTGCTAATGACTGGGTGCTCTCATTATCTCCATCATTACCAGACCTTCATTTGCCGTATTGTGCTCAACAGCTAGTGCGCGAATTAATCAAGATTTCTCACTCTGGTAAGACAAGCTTCCTCCTAATGGCACACTTCAGAGATGAAAGCACGAGTCGCAGTACAGTCCATCTGCAAGGTTAAATACAAACCAGACCTCCCAAATTCTCTCTGCGCTTCAGTACAAGGTTAGCTAAAGGCATCGCGAGGACCAGACATTCAAGTCAGTGTCAGCGGTTCGTCTCAGCTGGTGAATGCAATAACTACTCCATTCAGCAATCACGTACTTTACATTATAATGTTGTGGCAGCTTAATTTCATTTTAACATTTAAATAACTGATCTGATTTTTACATTTTATGTAATATGGAACTTTAATATCAGCTATTTTCTTGGTATTAAAATATTGTTGCATCCCAGAGAGTGTTATTTTACTATTATTTGAATACTATTATGGTAGTTATTCATATTTCAAATTAGCTTTTATTTTTATATTTTTATATTTTCAGATTTCATTTTAATTTATTTAAGTTGTGTGCTTTTGTCATTTTTATTAGTTTTTTTTTTTCTTCTAAAATTTGGCCAGAATTTAAATATTGTTGCATCCCAGACAGTGTTATTTTACTATTATTTAAATATTATTATGGTATTTATTAAAATTTCAAACTAGTTTTTTTCATATACACACACACAAACATATATATATATATATATATATTCAGTTTTCATTTTAATTTATTTAAAATGTGTGTCTGTCATTTTTATTATTATTATTATGTTTTTTCCAAAAAATTGGCCAGAATTTAAAAATTGTTGCATCCCAGACAATGTTATTTTACTGTTATTTAAATACTATTATGGTATTTATTAATGTTTTGAATTATTTTTTATGTTTTTATTTTTAGTTTTCATTTTATTTTATTTAATTTGTGTGCTTTTATCATTTTTATATTATTTTTTTCCTAAAAATCGTCCAGAATTTAAATATTGTTGCATTCCAGATGTCATTTTTATTAACATTTTTATTGCATTTTAAAAAAAAAAAAATAAAATCTTTAAATTATTTTTTTAGTTTTTGCTTTAGTACTACTTAAGTACTCGTATAGCACTTCTATTTTGAATTACCTTTTATTTTTATATTTTCCTTTTTTATATTAGTATTTTTATATTTTCATTTTAATTTACTTTGTGTTTGTCATTTTTATTACTTTTTAAATTCTTTTCAGCTTTACATTTTATTACAGTTTTAGTAACTTATTTTTATTTTTTTTTCTAGTTTTTTATATAATATTTAAGTTATGTTATTTCAGCTTTATTTCAATTAATTAAAACAATTTTAATAGTTTTTTCTAACAATAACAATGTTGTTGATTTAGGCAAAACTAATTATTGCAATTTTAATGAACAAAGCAAAACTGTTAATGCTTGGTCAATGGACCTTTATCAAAATAATTTCATTTCTGATTTTGAAAAGAAAGCATCCATTAAGAAGTCCCATAAAACCAATCCAACCATTCCAACCTAATTTACAGACCTCCTTGGTGAGGAAGCCATGCAAACGATGCAACTGTAGCATAATGCATTTAAAGTAATGCTAATGTAAAGTGAAGGACTCAACGGTGTACATTAAATGAAAAACTCGTACATATTTAAGGCTCTCTGCATTTTGACGTGAAAATGCAAATTGTGAGTAAAAATCTCAAGCAGCAGTGTAGCTACCTCACCTTGTCATTCGCTAAGAATTGATGCTATATATACACGCACTCTGTAGCTAGTGATGAGCATCCTAGACACAGAGAGTGGACACAGCTGAAGCCAGCCCTTCTGCATGACTGCCTTTAGGCTTTGCGACTAAAGGGAAAGTGTGATTGTGTGCGTGTGTGTAAGTGTGCTTGTGCGTTATGCCCTGGCTCAAGCGATGTGCACCTGTTACCCTTGCAATAAATAGAAATGACACCAGCCTAAAGCAGCGCCTATTTCTCTCATTAAGACTGATGAATCACAGGAGTAACACGTAAGCGCCAGCGTAGTCTTTAAACGTACACCATCCATGTCGCACCACAAGGTCATCAAGGGGCAATTCAAAAGCGTTAAGTGTGGCCTGTACAAGATTTAAAGCCAACTTGGATCCTGGAGCAAACAACATCCAAACTTTAAATGGCCGCACTGACTTATCTATTACCTAAGATATTGGACCGCATGTTCCATCCCAAAGAACCCTCGCCACTTAGGGATCTTACAGCAAGAGAGGGAAATTATTTTCCCTTTCACCTCTCCCTCTCTTTTTTCCATTTTCTAACGCCGTGCTGGGGGAAACTGGGTAAATAGATAAGTAAATAAAATAAAACACAAAGCAATGGGGGAGAGAGAGCAAAAGATAAATGTCTGCACCTCACGGGTACGCTGCGCTTATTCTGAATCATTGCAGCGACTCGCGACTGCTTAACGTTTCATTTTGGAAACAGGGATTTATAGAGGAGAGGAATTCACAGGCTCCGATACGCAAGGGAAACTTGGCGCTCTACCTGCGCGACTATAAATAAGATCCTTCTCACTTGATCACACACGGAGCCAGAGAGGAAAAAAGGGATTTCGCATTGCCGGCCAGGTAGACGGTGAGGCGGAGACGACCATCTACAGAGCATAATATGAGGCTATAATCTATTTAAAGTACTTTATTGCATAGGGGAGCCAAACAGAGACAACATCTTGCTTACAATGAACTGTTAAAAAGAACGTGCTGTAATCAGACTCCCTGAAGATTCAGAGCATTGCAATGCCTCACAACTATAAAGCCCAACCAGTGAAGCATCTGAGAAGAGCTGAAATGTGACTAACGCCTAGTATTAATAAGAAGTGCACAATGATAGCTCTCTCAAAGTTCTCAAGTATAAAGTGTCTGTTTATAAGCCTGGAGCTTTCTTTGCAATAAACAACACAGATGTGTTTAAATTAAACAGTGAATAATGCATGTAGTACATGCTGAGGGCATGCAAAGTTACACCTCACACTAACTAATCCACAATAACGTTTATATAACCACAAACGCATACTATCTTCCATTTGAGGACCATAACTTAATGAGCATTACAAATCATATTTTCAGAAAATAATAGCATTTAATCTGCAAGAGGAAGAACCACCACCACGACACCTGTTGTTCATTATCCTGCACGAGGAATTAACTGTACAGCAGTGGCTTACAAATGAGCCATCAACATATTTAATGCAGGAGGCCATAATGTCTCCTTCACCACCAACTCACTATGTAACGCACATGCAAAGAACATATTAACTGTCCATTAGCATGAACAGCCTCAGGTGACCGAATGTTACAGTAGATCTTAACGCGAAGATCTAAATCTCTTTAGGAAAGACAAATGTAAACTGGCAAACTAAAACAAAAAGGAGAGAGTTGGTGCAAGAAGATCACCAGCCATGGACAATGTCCACATAGCAAGCTCAATCACTTTAAGCTTGTTTGTTGCCCATCCAAGCTTGATCCAGCTAATAATGACCAGGTAGAAACCAGCTATAATGCTTCATGAATTGATTTACTTCTTTACGCATGGTTTTGGCTTTTGAAGTGAACGTGCTCCTGTCCTTATTATTTGCTTTAGTCTTTATTTCATCTCTTTGAAGTGATGAATGATTGCATGAAGACGCGGACAATCACTTATTGCATTTGGTTGGTTATTAATATTCATTGGTTTCGTTTAATTTGAAGTGAATAAAGCGTCTCTTTAGTCGTTAATCGCTTGTTTGATTAGTATTCATTGATCCTGTCTGTTTAAACTCTCTGTAGTGAGCGGATAATAATTTTATCGTTAATTGTTTATTTGTTCGTTAATGGTTTATTTAGTTTTAGCGAGCTCAAATGCCTAGACAGGCGCTGTTTCAGTCTTGAATCGTTTATTTGTTCGCTCATTTACGGATTCTTTGCCGTCTTTAGTGAATGGAGAAGGGCTCCGTGAGTCAGCCCGTCGTGTGAATGTCTCCTGATGAAGGGAGCCAAAGGAGCGCTCAACTTCAGAGCTGAGCGGAATATAGATGCGATCTGAGCTTGAGTTTGCTCGTGATTTGCACCCACCTGAACCCAGTGCATTAGACCGAATCGCACGAACGGACTGGAGTAAACGTGCAGCGCATTAGAGACATCGCTACTGTGATAAATAAATAAATTGAAATAAAGACTAACATGTTACATTAGGCTACACTGATCTCTATTCTGCTTGTCGTGGCATTCAGCTTCAAGTATTATGTCAGTGCAACTCTTTCGGCTGAACGAGTTGTGAAAACGTGCAATGCGCGCTCTCAAATTAATTTCACAGTTTTCCCGACACTTATTTAATGCAAAATAAATCTAACAAGAAATAGCGATATTCCTGAACATAACGGAATGAAACCTCCCGCGCCTACCTGGGAAACGAGGAATGCGATGAAAATGCGGGTTCCGAACTCCATGGTCTCAGATCAGTGGGAATAATGTTCAAAACAAGATGCTGGTCGGACCAGCGCTGTTCATAATTCCAGAGTCGCGGGAGTAAAGCCCCTCTGCCTCGAGCTGCCAACTTCCCAAATAGAACTGCAGCCTCGTGAGCAGAGCATTGGAGTCCACCACCAATAGATTTATAGAGGGGGGTGTTTCTTCTTTGACGCTCGCATGAACCTGACATGCTCGCAGTGATGCTCAAGGAATCGTCTCAGCAAAGCATCTTTGCATTGCATTCCTTCATCTCCATCGGATTTCAAACTTTCTGTTTGGAAAGACAAATGGAAAATTATAAGTTGCATATAGGGTGGTATATTGCAAATTTGCTCACTTAATGGAAACGGTGTTATAGAATAATCAGGCGTGCATGGTTCCAGAAGGCTTGCTGTGCTTTTAAGGTGTCATGTTTAATTTTTTCATAAGAGAAAGGCAGCAAGCTTAGGCTGGGTTTAGGATTGGTCATAAATCAAAACTTTATAGAGTGTGTGCTAGATCAGTGATTCTCAGCTGGTGGGTTGTGACATTAAAATGGGTCACAGGTTTGTTCTGATTGGGTTGTGGATGGAGGAGCAAAAAATCCTGTTGGGATATCTTAAAAAAAAAGGATGTGATAAGGAAACAATCTCCAAAAGTTTGAGTCAATCGAATCATAGTTTTAGAACCTAGACAAATTCTAAAAAAGCAGTTTTTTGAGAAACTGGTGATACTAAATGATTGATGGAAGGATGATTATCATGAGTTTGTGTGGTGAATAGAGCATTTTCGCAACGCATCATCAATTGGCCATATTGGCAGCACTGAACCAAACTAAACTCACATATTTTGCTGATTATTGCTGCTGAAAATGGGCAGTTATTGTCATGTTTTGGGCTGTGCTAATCGGTCAGCCTGGGAAAAAAACACTCGCTGTGGTATATTTGTAGCAATAGCCAAAAATACATTGTAAGGGTCAAAATGATTGATTTTTGTTTTATGCCAAAAATCATTAGGACATTATAATAATAATAATAATAATAATTTATTTGTATAGCACTTTTCATACATAGAATGCAACCTAAAGTGCTTTACAGGCAAAAAAAAAAAAAAACATCAGCATGGTACAGATGATTCAACAAATATAAACAAAACATAATAAAATATAATAGAAATTATAAAAATTAAAGACAACAAAGAAAAAAGAAAAATAATAAAAATAAAAAATACACACACCTCACACACTATTATGCGCACAGGCAACTTTAAAAAGGTATGTTTTAACACGTTTTTTAAAAATATGAATACTAGTGGACTCTCTTACTTCGTTTGGAAGACAATTCCAAATTTTTGGAGTATAGTGACTAAAAGAAGTACCACCAGATCGCTTAAGATTTACTGTGTAATATCCTAAAAATCCAGCACTAGAAGATCGTAACATTCGTTTAGGATTATATCTTAACAGACAATCAGAGATATAAGAAGGTGCAAGATTATGCAATGCTTTATAAACTAAGTAAAGATTAAGTAAAGATCATGTTCCATTAAGATATTTGGTAAAATTCCTACTGTAAATATATTTAAAAACTTAATTTTTGATTAGTAATATGCATTGCTAAGAACTTATTTTGACAACTTTAAAGGTGATTTTCTCAATATTTTGATTTTTTTGCACCCTCAAATTCCAGATTTTCAAATAGTTGTATCTCGGCCAAATATTGGTCTATTATAGCAAACCATACATCAATGGAAAGCTTATTTAATCCGCTTTCAGATGATTTATAAATCTCAATTTTGGCAAACTGACCCTTATGACTGGTTTTGTGGTCCAGGGTCACATATTAGGCTAATATCTGAATAAATTAAGCATAAATTAGCAGAACAACGTATTCAGTAGTACATCAACCGTGTAATCCATGCTGTTGTTTATATCCAAGTATCGCCAGTATGGCCACGCATCCAGTTAACTGACCAAATTGTGACATTAAATGCAAACCCTCTATAAGAATGACTGTAAGTTTGTGTGGTGTGTCAGCCAATTCTTGCCTGATAAGTGCATGAAACACCCATTTCAGTTTTGAATTCTAAGCCAGTCCTGATAGCACAATCTGTATGTATCTTCTTAAAGCTTCAATGTGTTATCATTTTGATAAGGAACACCTCCATTTTTAGGCTGTTAGCTGGAAGTCTAACTCAAATCTCACCTATATTATGCAGTTCAAATACTTGCAAAACATCTTATGTGTCAGCTATTTGGGGAGGACAGTAGAGGCTGGACAAATTTTCTTTTTTTTAAAAACCAAATTCACTAAACTTCACTAAACTCAAGTTCGAGTTACAACCTTGAGGGGTAAACTAGTATCAGTGTGTGAAGAAAAAACAGTCCTGATAGAACAATCTGTATGTATTCACCTCAGATTTTAAGGATAAAATAAATAAACTTTAAAATACCTATGTTAAACAGTTCAAACAATAGAAAAACTTCTACATTCTTAAAAATAAAGGTTCTTTATTGACATTAATGGTTCCATGAAGTTCCATCAATGGAACCTTTCAAATGCAGAAAAGGTTCTTTATAGTTCAAAAAGGTTCTTTAGATTTTTAAAATGTTCTTCAAAATGGTTCTTTGAAGAACTGTTCACTGAAAGGTTCTTTAAAGAACCAAAAATGTTTCTTCTATGGCATCACTGCATAAACAGCCCTTTGGAACCTATTTTTAAAAGTGTATGTGTTGACTATTTGAAGAGGAACTTTTTAGAACAGCATCTACGGTGAAGTTAGTGTTTGTTATGAGGGTTAAACTGTCATGTGTGTCAGGATTTTTCCTTTCAAAACCACAGCACACAGATTTATTACCTTGACTGACACCACAACAGCTAGCCACCCATTCTCTCTTGGGTTTTGTCATTTTCAGCAAAACTCTCTCTAACCGAAGGTTGTGCCAAAAACTTTTTCTAAAAGGGTTTTTTTCATCGTGAGATTGTTTCTTTGACCATGGTCCATGTTCAGGAGACAGACTGTCACTGTATTTTAGTCACCTGTCATGTCTAGACATTCGGTGCCAAAAAATTTCTGATAGAGTTCAGAAAAGACAGAATGTCTATTAAAATCTCAATAAGTAGTGTCTGGCACTGTCTAAAATTGGCCACAGGTAATCAAGAGAACTGAACATTTGGCTCTCAGGGATGTTCCAGAAATTTCACACAGTAAATCTGAGAACAAAAAGCTAACCTGAACATACCAAATGGCCTAACTAATTAACAGTAGTTTGTTCGCAAGTTCAGATGAGGTACAAATGAGATCACAAAATACCCAGAAATTAGCTTAAATTCAAATTCTTCTTAACTTGTAAGATATAGATTAATCTTTATCGCTTTGTTTGTTTCTGGATTTTAGTTTGCTTCACTCTCAACTCATCATGTTTTATTTCCCCCATGTACCATGTAGCATGACACAAGCTATTGAGAGTGACAACAGACAGTACAACTAAAAGTGTCCAAAGATCCATCATAATGACCCATGAATTCCACAATGAGCATAAACAAATATCCTTTGACCAACAGTTGTGGGAGTTTCAGGCCAAAACGTTCAAAAAGAAAGACACATTTATATTTGGTGTGGGAATACTGCTGTGCTCTTTGAGCACTCCTTTGCCCCTGTTATATCAATATGTCTTAGATGCACATCGAGGGAGCGTGACACTTCCTGTTATGAAAGACAGCAAGGCTAGATGCTCGCAGACAAACACTGAACTGCAGACCTCTATAACAATATCCAGAAACCTTAAGTCTTTTAGCTTTAAAGGCATGTAGAAACAAATCAGACTAAACAGAAAGAGATAAAAAGAACGTGATAGATCAGAAAATACCAAATGTTTCCCTTTAGGCCGAAAGGTTACCGTCTCATTAAGTATCTCTCTACCACATCCAACCTGAGTTTCTGTTAAAAGTTTGCCTGACTGTAACTTTTTCCCCTATCCTGAAGGAAAAAGATGAATCAAGACTAAAAGATAATGAAAGACTGCTTTTAATCCATTCACATTCTACCCACAACTCTCTGCAGCCACATACAAATGGATAGATTTGTGCATATATCTCTTTAAAGTAGATAAAGAGGAGGGGTTATGATGTGAACCGTCACCTCAGGAGCCATCATCTCTCAGCCCCCCTCAGATTCCCTCTCTCTCTGCTTTTTTTCTGTCCACTTGTGAAAAATGAGGCTAGGAATTGTTGTGACGTCCTGAGGAATTGCTTTCTCAAGACAATGTTGCGGAATTGTTGCGCTATATCTCTTTATCAAAGGATCCCGGCTGGAAATAGCATTACGGCTGCTGCGGATTCGTCTAAAACGCATATGTTAAAAAGGTACGCGGCGGGGAAGAAAAACGCTCCTTGGATTGTCGAGGTGGCGACGAAGAGAGAGTGTGCTGCAATTTTAAGTGAAAAATGAAGAACTACAAAACTAAACCATATGAGGACGATTAAAATGTCAAGACAAGAGCGAAACGTTTTAAGATAACGTATCTCCACTCCGGGAGTGAATACTAAGGGAATAAGTCTCCTGTTTCAATATTCCACACCTGAGACGCTACTTTTTCTACATATAAAAGTTCAAAATGAAAAAAAAAAAAGACATTTGCTTGAATCTTTCCATGTTTTTCCTTTTCAGTGACTAACAAATCAACAGTTAGACTGTGATGTAATGTGTATATTAGGAGCCGGGGGGTGAAAACTTTTGGAATTTCAAGAGCAGGGTAAATTTAACGTATTTTGTATTCTGGGAAACATGTAACTATCCTCTGTGGCCTCTAAAGGGCAGGACTACATTAAAAAATATATGATATTTCGGCAAAATAAGAAAAATGTACACATCTCCATTCTGCTCAAAAGTTTTCACCCCCCAGCTCTTAATCCATGTTTTTTCCTTCTGGAGCATCAGAGAGCATTTGAACCTTCTGTAATAGTTGCATATGAGTCTCTCAGTTGTCCTCAGAGTGAAAAGATGGATCTTAAAATCATACAGTCATTGTTGGAAGGGGTAAACCAAAATTATTTGTGGGACCTAAAGGATTTTTCTGAAAAACAGCAGGCAGTTTAACTGTTCAGGACAAACAAGGGACTATCACTAAACAAAAAAACACAGCTGTCATTCAGATAAGAACACAGTACTAAGATTCAATGGGATGTAAAGTTTTGAACGGGGTCATTTTTTTATAAATTCAACTATTATTTTCTCTTTTGGACTATATGTAAACATCTTTTATGTGAAATATCCTATTCAGGTCAGTACTAAATAAACAATACCATTCTGTATGATCTCTCTTACTGTAGTAAAATAATTAACATTTTTAATGATTCTGAAAGGGGGATGTAATGTAAAGTTTTGACCTCTATTGTATATATATATACACACACATATAGAGGCGTTTGTAAAGGTTAACATGAGCGATTGCTCTGAAAAAAAAAATGCCTTAAATGGAGCTTTTCATTTTTTGGGCTTATCTTGACATCCTGTTATCTTGACGTCTTGTTATCTTGTCTTGAAAAGGGAGGGATGAAAATGTCTCTCGGTATTGAATGGGAGTTAGAGTGCCGGAAAATATTCTTTATGGGAAACAATCCACTCCTCCCCTCTCTAAAAAGAGAAAAGAGCAGAGTGTTAGTACGGAGGGCAAATGCAACAACAATCATGAAAATGGCAAAGAGGCAGAGATGCATAATGTCAAATAATAAAACCAGAAAATAAACAAAACTGAAAGAAGTCTATAAAGTGATGAAAAAATAGGTCAGGTTAGTACTCACCTCAAAGACGACAGCATCATATAGCTGCATAATCTACAGCTATATTGCCTTCTGAGAGCTGGGGGTAGAGCTTTACAAGCACAAACAGTAACCAGACAAGATTTTATGGTTATTTCTTTGTTATTAGGTCTTTGTGTATAAAATACTTGTGTAAAAATGAATTTATTCTGGCCAGGGCCGGTTGCATAAGTGCGCATCTGCCAAACAAAAACCCAAGGTTTGCTATCAATGCATTCCAACATCGATCAACATTCTCCAGCAATCAGTTAACAAGTCATGATCTTTTTCATATTAATTTAAAACAACAGGTGAATCAATTTGATTTACTTTCATAATGGTTTTCCATCGTTTCTACTCACTGTGTGAAACAGTAAGTCGAGGTCATTGAGAAATAGATAATGCAATCAATGTCCAGGTGAAGAAACGCCACCAATCTCTAGAGAGCTGAACCTTAACCAAACAAGTAAATGAAAACGTCTATTTGCATGTTGCCCAATTATTCAGAGTGATTAAATAAATTTGCCGTAACGACAACAAGGAGACTGTGCAACACAATGCGTTTTTTTGATTCTTTTTTAACACACACCAACCATGCTTTTGTTTTCAGTAGAGTACGTGGACCTCCTACCTCTGACTGCCCAGCAAAATTAATACAAGCCAGCTGGACTGAATCCACATGCTCATTTGCACACTGTCCTCATGATCTGGATGTATGGTCCTCCTGAGGATGTAATTACAAACAATGGACACTAGGTGAGGCAAAAGCCTCCTTCTCAGCAGGTACAGGATGGTGTCCAGTGGAGCACTACTCCCTCTCCCTGGCCAGGCGAGAAGCTTTTGTCCTTGGGAGTGAACAGGTGACGCACTGCCAGAATCGGAGCCAGGCCAGCGCAAGCTCCCATGTGCCAGCACTGCTGGTGCAGATTGATGGTCCATTTGATGCTTTATTACAGCCTGTACTCTCTTTATTACGTCTCTCTATTCTTTCCCAAACAAAAAGCATTTTTTTACCCCCATGCTTTTTTATTAAATTATTTTAGGTATCCTTATTAAAAAACTAAGAGGCTGTCAAAAGGTTGAAAGTAAAGGTCGGAAAATAGCTCACACTGTGATTATTTACTCATCCTGATGTTGTTTCAAACCTGACTTCTGTCTAACATAAAAGGAGAAGTTCAGCAGAATGTTCACACTGCCCTTTTCCATACAGTTAAGAGTTAAATATGGCTCATACACTATTATATCAAGTCATCTGAAACATATTTTAACTTTATATTCGGTGAGATTTGCTAATTATTAGTGTTATTGGTGTTTTTAAAGATATTTAACATTAAGTGAGGTTTAGATGATGGCAAATGTAATATCAAATGATGAAATGAGCATGCAATTATATTGGCATAACAGTTATTTTGGAGCTGGACAGTCCCTAGACACCATTAAAGGGACAGTTCACCCCAAAATGAAAATTACCCCATGATTTATTCATCCTCAAGCCATCCTAGGTGTGTATGACTTTCTACTTTCAGACACATACGACTGGAGTTATATTAAAAAATGTCCTGGCTTTTCCAAGCTTTATAATGGCAGTGAATGAGTGTTGAGATTTTGAAGTCCAATAAAGTGCATCCATCCATCATAAAAAGTACTCCACACAGCTCCAGTGGATAATAAAGGCTTTCTGAAGTGAATCAATATGTTTGTGTAAGAAAAATATCCATATTTAAAACATTAATAATCTTTAGCTTCCACTGAGTGTTGTACGTGAAGCACAAAACGAGGATATGTAAAGAAAAATGTTGGAGGATTTCGATATAAACCAAGAGAAGACTGAGTTTCCTTTGCAGTAACAAAACTTGGTTCTCGCGAGACTAGTATTTAATCACTGGAGCTTACGTTGCCTACATCCTACGTCATCCACTGGAACGCCACTATCTCGTGAACATGTGTACGACAGTTAGCGGAAGCTAGAGATTACGGTTTATAAAGATTTAAAAATGGATATTTTTCTTACACAAACACTTCACTCCAGAAGGCTTTTATTAACCCACTGGAGCTGTTTGGAGCCCTCTTAATGATAGATGGACGCACTTTATTGGACTACAAAATCTCAACAGCCATTCACTACCATTATAAAGCTTGGAAGAGCCAGCATATTTTTAAATATAACTCTGATTGTATTCGCAGCATAATCTTTACAATTATGCAATTTGCACAGCCATTTCCAATCAATTTGATGTTGTCTACTGTACCTCTTGAGGTGACTTTCTAAAATATAATGTGAAGACTTGTCTTGTATGATCTTTAAAGCATTTCAAACTAAAACACTCATGCAACATATGGAATTGTGCTTTCTAATGTGTACAAAGCTCTAGAAATTCAGGAGAATTTCTAGATGCAAATGCTGAGCACAAACTCCTTCCTGACACAATTTACAGGCACCAATTCATCAGCCGGAGCAGGTGGCCTCATGGACAGTGAGCTCCAGAGCATGCCCCGATTTCCATAAACTACTGTTATAGCCAAGAATAAATTAGTCTGATAACTATAAAGTACTCTTGTTAGTCAGAATAAATTACTCTGCCCTGTGTCAATTAAATGTCTACTCAACTGATTTGCCCTCTGTGCCATAGCAAACACATCATCTTTACTTTATTATACACATGAACTTGTGCATAAACCTCTCGCCACCCGCACAGACATTAAAGACGTGTTTTACAACAGCGAACAGCCATAAACATAGAAAACAAAAATGGAAAAGTCATTTTTTCCACTCACAGTTTTTCAATAGGCTCTCAGTGGGGATGCACACTGCATCATTTCATCAGGAAAAAAAAAAATGCAACAGGCCACAATCAAGTCAAAGTTCATTTTCTCAACCCGCACAGCTGAATGTTTGCCGGGATTGAAGTGACTTTCATTAAAGGTTCACTAGCTGTGTTTATTTTTTCCTTGTCGACTGCAACCATTAAAAGCCATTTTTCAGGTAAATGCAACAGCTTAAATACTGAATTAAGGGAAACACAGTGTGGTTACAAACACTCCTAGGTGTATATGACTTTCTTCTTTCAGAGAATACAATTAAAGTTATGTTAAAAAAAACGTCCTGTCTGTCAAGCTTTTATAATGGCAGTAAATGGGTGTTGAGGTTTTAAAGCCCAATAAAGTGCATTCATCCTTCATAAAAAATGCTCCACACAGCTCCATGGGATTAATAAAGGCCTTCTGAAGTGAATCAATGTGTAATGTTTGTGTAAGAAAAAAATTAATATTTAAAACTTTACAAACTACATTTAGAAAGTTTTTATAAAAAGTCTTTAAAGGAGAAGTCCATTTCCAAAACAAAGATTCACATATAATGTACTCACTTGTCATCCAAGATGTTCATGTCTTTTTTTCTTCAGTCTTAAAGAAATTATGTTTTTTTAGGAAAACATTTCAGGATTTTTCTCCATATAATGGACTGCTATGGTGCCCCGATTTTGAATTTCCAAAAGGCAGTTTAAACGCGGCTTCAAATGATCCTAAATGCCGTTGTAAATGAGTCCAGCCGAGGAAGAAGGGTCTTACCTAGCGAAACGTTTGGTTATTTTCATTAAAAAAATACAATTGAAATCCTTTTTAATCTCAAATGCTCATCTTGTCTTGCTCTCCCTGAACTCTGTGTATTCTGGCTCAAGACATTTAGGGTATGTCGAAAAACTCCAATCGTATTTTCTCCCTTAACTTCAAAAATAATTTCAAAATCATCCTACTTCGCTGCAGAAGTACCGACCCAGTCTTTGCAAAGTGAACATGCAAAGAAGATCAAACACCCTTAACAAAAAAGGTAAAACACGATATAGGGTGATTTTGAAGTTAGGGGAGAACATGAGATGGGAGTTTTTCGACATACCCTAACTGTCATGAACCAGAAAAAAAACAGTCCAGACAGAGTAAGACAAGATGAGCGTTTGGCATTAAAAAGTATATCAGTTGTATTATTTTTATGAAAATAACCAATTATTTTGTTGAATAAGACCGTTCTTCCTCAGCTGGGATGGTTTACACTGCATTAGGGATCATTTAAAGCCGCATTTAAACTGCATTTTGGAAGTTCAAACTCGGGGCACCAGTGAAGTCCATTATATGGAGAAAAATGTTGAAATGTTTTCCTCAAAAAACATAATTTCTTTACGACTGAAGAAAGAAAGACATGAACATCTTGGATGACAAGGGAGTGAGTACATTATATGTGAATCTTTGTTTTGGAAGTGGACTTGTCTTTTAATTATTCAAATTATTACCAAATATTGCTGTTTTTGTATCTGTATGAGCTTTCTAGCCTACATGGCCACTGATGGAAGTTCAGCACAGTCCATTACAGTACAGGTCAAAATAATAAATTAAGTAAAATCACAAAATATATGCAATCTCCAATACCTAGTTTATTAATAATGGAAGCTTTAGCTATCTATGCTCATATTGAATGACATATTCTTCGACCACTTTATGTAAAATTTAATGTAATGTAAAAATAGCTTGTTTCAGAAAGACAATGAAAATCAATATATATGAAGTATATATGAATACAGCAGGCAGTGCAGATAGTTTGTACTGGGCCAACACACAGCATTTTGCTCCCTGTACAAAAACATTAAAATATACCAAGGTTGAGTGGTATAAATCCAGCTGAATCAGAGACTAGAGGATCTCTCAAAAGTGCTAAAATTATAGTGAAACATGGAGTACCAAATTAAACCCAAGAGTTCATTGTCTGACACTCCTGTTTCCAAGTTTAAAAAAAAAAAAAATGGTCAGTGTAGAAATGTTCAGTTGCTCGGATGATGAAGGACGCAACACAACCATGAAGAGCCACTGCTGTATCAATGGTTGCTTGTATCTGAACAATGGAAAATAATTTATCTGGATTCTATTGTCCAAATCCTAAAAGAACACATCGACCTCCAACACATAAACCTACACTCCATTATTTATCTTAGCACTATTATTCCTCTTTATTTTTGATGCTTCGTACCCATGGGTGAACCGCGTGGTTCATAACACAATCAAGGTCCCAAATGACAGATAACCTCGTGTATAATTATTTTCTGTTGATCGTCTCTTCAAATCACCTGTTTCAACACTCGCCCGATTGAGCCGCCACTCAGGAGACTCATTTTCTATATTTACTGATGAGTTCCCATCACTGAAAGCTCAACACAAACCACCTCCACATGACTGTCAATGAATATAGCACAGCCCAGTGAAAGCTGCACTAAAGTCTGCACTAAACTGATTCTAAACATAGCCACTTGTGCAAAGTACCATTTAAACCATGGGTCAGTGTTTTACTAGTTAGCATAGTCCAATTAAATTCTGCTGAAAGATGGCATAAATACATCATCTGGATGAAAACAAAAAACATTTTTCTCTATTCAAAAGCAGCTACGTATTTTGACAACGGAAGTATGCAATATTTACATTGCAAATTTATTTGACCCTCTAACTCTAGCACTCTGTATTTTATTTATATTCTTAAAAAAAACTCACTAGCTTCTCTGTTTTTTATATGTTCTATCTTTTCTATCTGTTTTCTTTTTATTTATTATACAATTAACAAAAAACCTAACACTAGCTTGCTCTTTTGTTTTTCTATTCTATCTGTTTTTTATCATATAATAAAAAAACTTGCTATGTGTACTGTGTTAAGCTAACTGAGACTTAGTCTTAGTCATAGCACTTACATATCATTGTTCTTTTGTTAATTTTGATTGCTTCTATTGTCCTCATTTGCAAGTCGCTTTAGATAAAAGCATCTGCAAAATGACTAATTAGTTTAATTAGTTAAATAGAAATGATAAAACATTTAAAATAATGCTTTATCTTACTAAAATTACTATATTAATTATTATATTATATTATATTATATTATATTATATTATATTATATTATATTATATTATATTATATTATATTATTATATTATTAATAATTATGAATTATATATAAACAAAGATTTAAACAATACCCTGATTTAAAAAATAAATAAATAAATGACTGATTGATTAATTGATTGATTAATTAAACCATACATTTACAATAAATATTTAATTTGATTAAAACTATATTATATTATGAATAAATACACAGATAAATTAATTAATATAAATATATTTTAAATATAAATTATAATATATTTTAAATAAATACCTGTTTTACTAAAATTATATTTTTGTATTTTATTAAAATTATATTATTGTATTTTATTTATATTATATTATATTATATTATATCATATTATAATCATGAATTATAATTTATTATATACCTTGGTTAATTATTAAAAGGGGATATAATACTGATGTATATAAAACCTTGGTATAAAATACAAAATACTTTTAAAAAATACTGTATAATAATAATAATAATAATAATAATAATTAATAAATAAATAAATACAATAATATATTATAGTTATTGAAATGTAAAACATACTTCTACTACTGCTACTAATAATAATAATAATAAATTACATATATTATAGTTAATTCAATTTTATAGATGTTACAAATTTTAAATATTATATACATTGGATTAAATATAAACAAAGGTACAGTATATAATAACTGGATTTAAAAAAAAATAAATTCATTTATTCATTTTAAATAAACATTATTAACATAATAATCATACTTTTACTACTACTGCTTCTACTTCTACTATTATCAACCACAACAACAACAACAATAATAATAATAATAATAAATTATATTTATGTTATGCATACATGTTATGTTACACATTATAGTTAACACAGTTTATATAGTTAATAAATTGTACACATTATATACATTGATTTAAATAAAAACAAAAGTACAGTATATAAATAAAAGTACTAATAAGAATATTATATTATATTATATTATATTATACATAATAAATGTGAAATACTGTACACTACTATACTTCTACTACTACTATAAAAAGAACATTTTTTACATTACATTATATTATTTGTTAATAAAATGCAAAATAAACTTCAGTTATTATATACTTTGGTTTACAATACTAAAAGAAACGCTCGAGCATTAAATCAGCTTAAAGTGATCTCTTTTGATGCCTTTCGCATTAATGTACTCTCTGTGTTGATTCATTCACCACAGCTCTAATTCAACTATTTAAGTATTTGGAATTGAAAAACAATTTGGTGCCTGATGAGTGCTAAGGTCTCGCACAACAGTCTCTACATCACTGAACCGCTGGGTAGATGATACCAACCATTTTGCCTTATTAGTCAGTCAAACTGTGACTAATCCATTTCTGAGTCAGTACAGTCTTACACCGAATGCATTTAGAGCATCATTCCGCCGATTCAGCTCCGAGACTGCATGCAAATGCTGATTTAGAGAGAATAAGTGGCTCAATGAACAATTTCAACTCTGTGAAAGAGTCCTCCAGCTGAGAATTATCCAGCTCTGAATCTGCTTTAATCAGTTTATCCCTGTTAGAGCTAATGAGCATGACAGACCAAAATAAATTCAGAACAAATTCGGTGAATTAACTCAACCTATTTTTTTTTTTATTATTATTATTAAAGACAAGAGAACATGCTAATTAGGGATGAATTATGCTCTGTACTTCTGGCTTGCACTGGCTTGCAATAGAGCCACTATTCGGACTAATTGTTTCTCATGGTGACATCTGTAAAATAATATCAGCATGGATCCTCATGCATTCAGATGCCAATTAACTTATGGTATAATTTTTTTCATACAGGCAACGACACGTACATGTTGCAGCTAAGTATAGTTAGCTATTAGAGTAACACAGACAAGAATTCAGTGACAATCACTTGTCTACAACAGAATTCTTTGGATGACGATCCAAAGAGGAATTAAATTAAAACAATCTTGGTGTTCATTTAAAAAAATAAATAATATTTCAACTGTGAATTCTCTTCTGGGAAGTTGGAGATTCAGACAACACAGTCATAGCAGCTGTAATTGCTAAAATTACATTACTTTTAAAACAGTTACCACCTGAATACAGCAATAGTCAACAGAGGAACAGTTTGCTTGCCAGCTCAAGTGGTCATTATGCCACAGAGTCTCTGCTGTAAGTGCTGACCATCCACACCCAGAATGCTTCACCTGTCTAGTTTGTCTAGATTTAAAGGGTCATACAACCTACAGCGAACTCTGATCAACAAGGGTCAAGGGTTTATGACCAACTTCCAGCGCTAATTTGAGTTATAGAGCTCAGTTGATTTTTTCCACTTTCTGGTAAACAGATGGAATCCATCTTTTCGGGAGCCTGTTTAACAGACACCCAGAAGACAATAACACTGAGAATCAGGGTAAGTCATGCAAGAATCGACTGTTCAGACAGTTTATTTAACAATTGATGGCACAATAAGGAGCAGGTGTTTGAATACTCATTGCAACCATTTATTAATAATCCTGCGAGAGTGAACCTGTGAATTGTTTTGTTTCAGTAAGATATGATTACTAACAGGTGTTAAACCAGAGAAATTGGTACAAGTGAATTATGTTTGGAAATAAATATTACCATACTGTTTACTGAACTAAAAAATAAAGAAATAAAATTAAATAAAATTAAAATAAAATAAAATAAAATAAAATAAAATAAAATAAAATAAAATAAAATAAAATAAAATAAAATAAAATAAAAGGATCATGGAAAAGAAAAGAAAAGAATAAAGGATAAAGGAAAAACAATAAAATAAAATGAAATAAAATGAAATAAAATAAAATAATAGAAGGATAAAGGAAAAATAAAAAAAATAAATAAATAAATAAAATAAATAAAATAAAATAAAATAAAATAAAAGGATAATGGAAAAGAAAAGAAAAGAATAAAGGATAAAGGAAAAATAAAAAAATAAGAAATATATAAAAAAATAAAATAAAATAAAATAATAAAAGGATAAATGAAAAATAATAATACAATTAAATAAAAATAAAAAAATTAAATTAAATTAAATTAAATAATAAAAGGAAAAAGGAAAACATGTAAATAAAATAAAATAATAAAAGAAAAGAAAAAAGAAAAGAAAAAAAAGAAAAAAGAAAAGAAAAGAAAAGAAAAGAAAAGAAAAGAAAAGAAAAGAAAAGAAAAGAAAAGAAAAGAAAAAAGAATAAAGGAGATGGAGGAGAAGCAGAAGTTGTTAGATTAAAAGGAGAAAGAAAAGGAGGAGGAGAAGAAGAAGGAGAAGAAGAGATGTTAGAGGAGATGTTGGAGGAGAAGGAGAACGAGAACAAGAAGGAAGAGAAGTTCTTGGAGGAAAGTGATAAGGAAAAAATTAAAATCAAACGGAAAAGGAAAAATAAAAGGAAAAACAAAAAATGCAAAATAAAATAAAATAAAATAAAAGGATAAAGGAAAAGGAAAAATAAAAAATAAAATAAAATAAAATACAAGTATAAAGGGAAAAAAAAACAATGAAAATGAAATAAAATAAAATAAATATTTTGACAAACATAGTAGGGTCACAGTACACATACTGTAGAAGTAATCTAAATGTAGTAGTATACCATTCTCAGCACAGCCAAATGTGAACGCATGGCATACCTTCTGCAAAAATCGTAGGCCTACAAGCATGGCATTATGCTGTACCAAACAAGATCTTAAGCGAATCTGTAAGAGAACTGACACTGGTAATTGTGTTTGATACTCCTATCTATTATCATATAATGTAATGCAGTTATGCTTATGAAATTTCATTTTGATTAAAGTTGGCAAATATTAAACTGACAGGTGCTTTGTCATACTTGAGTTGCATTTATTTTCATACAACTCCAATATATCCAATTTTATACAAAGCCAATATATCTCTGCCTTATTACTTGTTTTAATTTGTTTGTTTCGAAATGGTCAGATTTGAAATGCTTCCAAATGTAGTTCATTTTTAATTTAATCCAAGCTTGTATATTAATGTAACTTCAGAAATGCTTGTTTTACTGCAATGGATTATTGACAGGTGAGTTGGCAGTCCTTCAGGCCAAAATATTTTAGACATATGCTATATATGCTTTAGATATATTTCTTATATATTTGTGAATGTATTTTCTTGGACTGAAATATATGGAGGGCAATAAAAATATATTCATATTTGCTTCTAGAACATATTTTAGCAAATATAAAGATTGTTGTTGTTTTAGTTTGTGTTAGTTCTTGTGCCATATGGGTGATTACAATGCATTTCAGATTTTGTTTATTGCTGACCACAAAAACAGCTGTTATAGCAGGACGTCCTTTGCCTCAGAGTCCAAAAAAACTTGCATTATCTTGATATGCCGTTTGATAGACCTTCACAACATAAAAGGTGAATCATTCCATAAAATAAAGCAATTCAAAACTCCAAAACAAAACATGACATTTGATTTATCAAACTGAAGCAGTTTGAAAGGATCAGTTCAGCAATAACATTCAAACCCTACAATCACACATCACTACAATTCACTTGCAGTGGATTTTATAACGTTAAATAACAAAGCAGGCTAAGAAAAGGCATGGTGGTGTTGATGTGTGGTTGTAAATCACACAAGTGCCCTGCCCCTTCACCTCTGCAGATGGGACAACGGCTTTTTCATTTACAGGTAAGTCAAAATGAAATCAGAGTGGAATGGAGGTGCCTGTGGCACCGACTCCACACGCTCGCTGAACAGAACAAATCAAGTCTACAGTCTGAGCCAAAGCAGGCCTTTAACTAAAGACTAAAAGACAGGGAATTGCTGTTCTGATCACTTCTGTTTCTGTCCCTTTTTCTCCTCCACTCTTTGCCATGGCTATCAAAAACCACATATATATAAAACGAATAAATAACTACACAAGGATTTCAAAACGACCTCAGATGACTTTCACCGGTCAACTATCAAGTGAACTAAAGGCAAATTCAAACCATGCCAAGGGAGTTTTCTGAGAAAATAACTGTAATCTGTTGGCTGAACTGCCATCCAGGGTGGAAAGTCAATGTTTTAAATCAATGATTTAATAACACCATCTATTTCTCTTTCTTGACAAAGCAAAGTGTTGCTGCCAGACACTGGGTTGCCAGAGTGAGTGCCCACCTATAAACACTGACTGCTACATGAGCAAATACATTTACCAAACACACAAAGGCAAATATGGACGAGTGATGCGATGAGAAAATTGCAAACCAGAAAATTTACTAATGCAATTGCCTTTGCAAACTAATATCAGCTCCCACATAATAACTATATATTAGAGAGTGGCAGTATGGCAGTTCTCTAATCACGGAATCCACAATAATATTAGGCAACGCAATTGATTTGTACACTTAAGGAGGAGGAGACGAAAAAGATGTCGACAAGGCACGGAGAAGGAGGAAATGGAGAAGGAAAACAATGAGAAGGAGGAGAAGTTGTTGGAGGAAAAGTAGAAGGAAAAAAAGAAGAAGAAGGAGAATAAGAATAAGGAGTACGAGAAGATGATGCTGGTGGAGAAGGAGAACAAGAGGGAGGAGGAGAAGATGTTAGAGAAAAAAAGGAGAAAGAAAAGGAGGAGGAAACGAAGGATGAGATGTTAGAGGAGATGTTGTAGGAGAAGGAGAATAAGAAAGGGGAGAAGTTGTTGGAGGAAAATGAGAAGGAAAAGGAGGAGAATGAGAAAAGAAGAAGAATAAGGAGTAGGAGGAAGAGAAGAAGTTGGAGGAAAAGGAAAACAAGAGGGATGAGGAGAGGGAGTTTGAGGAGAAGGAGAACAAGAAGGAGGAGAAGTTCTAGGAGGACAATGAGAAGGAAAAGGAGGAGAAGGAGAAAAAGAAGAAGCAGTAGGAGAAGTTGGAAGAGAAGGAGAACAAGAGGGAGGAGGAGAAGTTGTTAGAGGGAAAGAAGAAAGAAAAGTAGAAGGAGAACAAGGGGTAGGAGGAGGGAGAGATGTTCGAGGAGAAAGAGAACAAGAAGGAGGAGAAGTTCTTAGAGGAAAGTGAGAAGGAAAAGGAGGAGGAGAAAAAGAAGAAGTAGGAGAAGTTGGAGGAGAAGGAGAACAAGAGGAAGGAGGAGAAGTTGATAGAGGGAAAGAAGAAAGAAAAGTAGAAGGAGAACAAGAGGGAGGAGGAGGGAGAGGTGTTTGAGGAGAAAGAGAACAAGAAGGAGGAGAAGTTCTTGGAGGAAAGTGAGAAGGAAAAGGAGGAGGAGAAAAAGAAGAAGTAGGAGAAGTTGGAGAAGAAGGAGAACAAGTGGGAGGAGGATGAGAAGTTGTTAGAGGGAAAGGAGAAAGAAAAGGAGGAGTAGAAGAAGGAGGAGGAGAAGATGCTGGATGAGAAAGTGAACAAGAAGGAGAAGGAAGAGAAGTTGTTGGATGAAAAGGAGAAGGAAAAGGAGGATAAGGAGAAAAAAAAGGAGGAGTATGAGGGCGAGAAAAAGTTGGAGAAGATGATGTTGGAGCAGAAGGAGAACAAGAAGAAGGAGAAGTTGTTAGAGGAAAAGGAGAAAAAAATGAGAAACAGAAAACTACAAAATATTAAGCAGCACAACTGATTTTTACACTTAGGAGGAGACAAAGATGATGTCGACAAACCAAGTAGAAGGAAGAAAAAGAGGAGGAAAAGAATAAGAAGGAGAAAAAGGAGAAGAAACAGCAGACAAGGAGGAGGAGGAGGAGAAGAAGAAGCAGGTGATGTTGCAGATGTTGGAGGAGAAGGAGAACAAGAAGGAGAAGGAGGAGGAGATGTTGGAGTAAATGGCGAAGGAGAACAAGAAAAAGTAAGAGTAAGGAGAAGATTATGTTGGAGGAGAAGGAGAACAATAGGGAGGAAAAGTTGTTCGAGGAAAAGGAGAAAGGAGGAGAAGAAGAAGAATGAGAAGGTGGAGGAGGAGAAGATGTTGGAGGAGATGTTGGAGAAGGAGAACAAGAAGGAGGAGTAGGAGGAGATGTTGGAAAAAATGGAGAAGGAAAAGGAGGAGAAGGAGAACAAGAAAAAGTAAGAGGAGAAAATTATGTTGGAGGAGAAGGAGAATAAGAGGGAGGAGGAGAAGTTGTTAGAGGAAAAGGAGAAAGAAGAGAAGGAGAACAATAGGAAGGAGGAGAAGGTGTTAGAGGAAAAGGAGAAAGAAAAGAAGGAGAAGAAGAAGGATGAGAAGGTGGAGGAGGAGAAGATGTTACGAAGGAAAACAAGAAGGAGGAGGAGAAGGAGAAGATGTTGGAGGAGAGGAAGAACAAGAAGGAGGAGAAGTTGTTGGAGAAGGAAAAGGAGGAGAAGAAGGAGTAGGAGGAGAACAAGTAAGAGGAGGAGAACGAGGAAGGAGGAGGAGTTGTTGGAGGAAAAGGAGAAAGGAAACGATGAGGAGGCTGATATGAAGGAGAAAATGCTGGAGCAGAAGGAGAGCAATAAGGAGGAGAATTTATTGGAGGAAAAAGAGAAGGAAAAGGAGAATAAGGAGAAAAAGAGAAGAAAGTATGAGGAGGAGAAGTTGTTGAATAAGATGATGTTAGAGCAGATGGAGAACCAGATTGAGAAGTTGTCAGGAGACGGAAAAGGAGAAGAAGAAGGTGGAGGAGGAGAAGGAGAACAAGAAGTTGTTGAAGAAAAAGAAGAAAAGGAGAAGAAAGAGAAGATGGAGTAGGAAAAGGAGAAGGAGAACAACAAGGAGAAGAAGGAGAAGTTGGAGGAGGAAAAAGAGAAGGAAAAGGAGGAGAAAGAGAAAAAGAAGACGGCAAAGAAGACAAAGACGAAGATGATGGGAGGAAGAGGAGGAGAAGATGATGAAATCAAATAAATGCCATTTGATAATGCCTGTATTTGGTTGAATAATTGAACTACATACTTTTCACAATAAAGGAACTATTGTCAACTGATAGACACAAATCAAAAAATAAGCTATATGATGTATCCTATATACACATCATACATCCGAGCCATGCCAACATATCAAGCAAATGCATAAACAAGCCTGACAGGGACAGTCAATCCATCTCTGTCTTTCTTGTACTCTCTCAGTCACTCTAAGGGTAGATTTAGTACCGTAGGTGGTTGGGGTCCGTGGCCCCTGTCAAACATGAACCTCTCTCCCTTCCTGCGGTGGAGGGCAGTATATACTCTCACCTGTCAACCCTTTGTTATTGCCACCCGTGTCAGGCAAGGAAAGTGAGCAATGGCGAAATGAAAAAACGAGGGAAATCTACAAGTGAAATGGAGTTCTGGGCCCCGTGAGCGATTTAACACCCTCCCCCAATCCGGTTCTCCTCGCTCCTCGTGCCCCGGCAGATGCCTATCACTCCACATCAGACGCGCCACGCATTAAAACCTCCCCGCAATTCATTTTACCTTTTATTACCGCCAGAAAAGAGGCGCTGCTGCCTGAATTTATGGTGTTTATTCAAATGTCTGCAAATGCAGGCTGAATTATGGCTGCCCATGAAAATATCATTTACTGCTAATCTCCCCCCTTTTCTCCTGTCATATATATTCTATGCTTGGATGTATGTGTCCTTTCAGCTTCGCTCCAGGAGCAATGGGAGCGTCCAGGGCAGATGCATTGAAAATGAAGGAGAAACAAACAATTTCTAACCGCATGGAAGCACACAGAATGCAGACGATGAGATGAATACACACACATCAGACATGAGTCTCAGAAGAACTTCCCTTCTGCAAGTACTCTTACTTGAGACTCAGTGTAGTTCAGGGAATTGAACTCATTCTGGAACGCTTGATTGCACAAATTGATTTAGAGCAACAGGATAAGAAACGTCTCTGCAATTAAAAACTGATATCACAAAGTGTTTTGGAGCGTTAGCGGTATACACAGAGCATATGTGTATGTTACTCGCATTGGTTGATTGCTATTGGCTGATTTAATAAATGAAATGCATGATTAAATAATTAAATGGACACATGGTTAAGACCTTCCTGCGGACTATTTGAACAAATACCACATACAGTAGGAACCAATAGTCCAAGATCACTAGTGAAAATGTTTCCGAATTACCGTCTTTGGTTTGTCCTATATACAACAAAATTCAATTTATACAGCAACACACCGATGCAGCAAAGTTGAAAATCAATTTAAAAAAAATTCTACGCACGACTACAATATTTTAATCACAGGTATATCTCTACATTGTAAATTACATACATTACGATATACAAGTAAATATAGTGACACTATATTTATATTAACCAAAAGTAGAAATTCCTTATGTATTATTCAATATATTGCAATTTATTAACAATATATTTATTTTGTATTTTTTCAACAAAAACGTAAAAAATTAATATATGATCATTAATACATAGGAAATATAATTTCTTTGCACAAGTGTTGTTGTTGGAATTTTTAAAACCAGTCAAAACTTTTTGAACAGTAAGGTTTCTTATGTTTTTTTAAAGAAGTCTCTTCTGCTCACCAAGCCTGCATTTATTTGATCCAAAGTACAGCAAAACAGGAAAATTTTGAAATATTTTTTCTATTTAAAATAACTGTTTTCTATTTGAATATATTTTGAAATGTATTTTTTTACAAAAGCTTTTTATTTCAGACAAAACCTGATCTTTGGATTTTTCTATTCATCAAAGAATCCTAAAAAATGTACTCAACTGTTTTAAATATTGATAATAGTAATTTAAAAAAAGCAAATCAGCATATTAGAATGATTTCTGAAGGATCAAGTGACACTGAAGACTGATGTAATGATGCTGAAAATTTAGCTTTGGTCACATGAATAAATTAAACTTTAAAATATATTCAAAACAGTTATTTTAAAGAGAAAAATGTTTCAGAATATCACTCCTTTTGCTGAATTTTGGATCAGCCTTGATGAGCAGAAGAGAATTCTTTAAAAAAAATACATCAAAAATCTTACTGTTCAAAAACTTTTGAATGGTAGTGTATGTAAAAATTGAAAATCAAAGAGCATCTTGAGTTTCAGTGAAACAATATCTAACCATCTATACAAAGATGTTCACAAGATCAGTGTCACAAATTACATATTTGATTTGTAGCCTAAAAATAAGACAGAATCAAGCAATATTAATTATGTGTTCGTCACACCTTAGAAAAAGGTGTTATTAACAACCCAGATTAATTTGAATGGCAAAAAACGGCAAGTAATTAAAATAAGTTATAAAAATCCTGAATAAATAAGTGCTATTCTCTGCTCTCAAATGCTGGGGGCGTGTCCATTGTCTGAACTGAAACCACGCCCACTCACAGAAAAGCTGCTGCCTCTCTAAACTGTCAAATAATGCTACAACCTAAACAGATGCTTCTTCTAGCAGCTTGATTGGATTTACACAGCCATACATGCATTTACCTGATAAAGCTAGCAAACTGTAGGCTGCTAAAGGTAATGACAGTAATTTGCGATCGAGCAGGCAAACCACTGATGCTAATGCACTGTAGTTATTATAGTGTTAGGGGAGGGGCCATGCTCAGCTCCAGTGCGTCATCACGATTTCAGGCCGCCCAAAAAATCCTGAACACAAAAATGGTGAAAAAGCGGTCTAACTCCACACTTCAGTACTTCATAATTCAGTCTTTGTGTTTTCAGCAATACATTTCTAACATTTATGATGTGTTTAGAAACAATTCTCTGAATTGCCTTTATGCAGACTTTAAACCTTTCTTTCTTAGAATACAATTTTCAGGTTGATATTCAACTTGGTCTAAGACTTTTGGAGTCAGCTTTAACCTACGCTAATAGCCAACAAAAATCTGAAGTTGTTTTACATCTCTTTATATCAAAGTGCAGCATGACAGAATGCCTGGGGCCATATCCATACAAGAACATGAAATAGACCACCAGCAATGTGAATATTTCATACTTCATACAAATCTTAAATGCTCTCATAAGTGCATATGAATCCCACAGGTGCATCTAAAAGTAGCACACTGTTAAATTGCTCATTGGCTTTTAAGCAACACTTATGAATAGCTGCATTCATTCTTAGGCAGCTACAATTCTTTTTGAAATTACTAGGTGCTGACAATTTGCGCATGACCGTTCCTACACGCCTGGTACTTTTTCCAAGTACAGAAGTTAAGCCGCATTATTATACAGTGTCGCCAGCTCCATGTAAACTATTCATATAGAACTAATGCATGGTAGGTGGGATTTTATATTGAATTCATACACAGTTTGACTTCTTGTTCATGGTTGGTTGTACTTAAATGCGTTCAGGAAAGCGGAGTGAAGCTTTTAAGGTCTGCAGGTGATGGGTGGTGAAACCAGACAGCTCACAGGATATTGCACGTATATCTCACTGACTCACCACACATGAGAGGGTTGGAAAAGGTTGCTGTAAAAGAGAGAATTTCTCAAAAGGCCCTGAAGATTAAAGGGGTAGTTCACCCAAAAATGAAAATTCTGTCATCTTTTACTCACCCCCACGTCGTTCCAAACGGTATGACTTTCGATCTTCCATGGAACATGAAATGTTGAGTTTCCTGCCTACGCTTTTCCATGTAATGAAACTGGAAAGAGGATTGAGGCTGTCAAGCTCCGAAATCAGAGGAAAAGTACCATAAAAGTGGTTCGTGAGAACTTGTGCACTATATTCCAAGTCTTCCAAAGCCACACAATAGCTTTTTGTAAGGAACAGACCAAAATTTGATACATTACACATTCATGAGAGGTTGTAAGAGACATAGTGGCATCTGATTCATAGATGAATCCTTCTAAGCTATCATATGAATTCAAAAGATGTGGGATACAGCGCACAAGTCATATTGTCTACTACTGACACTTTTTCTGTACTTTTTTGCCGTTTTGAAGCATTCATCTGTAATATATTGAAAACAAATGGTCAAGATATTTTACCTTGTCAAAATGAGCTGCAAAAATCAACCCATTCTGATGGATTGTTCCTTTAGATGCAAATGAGCTCTGCTCACCTCGCCCCTCTTTACTCTCTGCGGAGTGACAAGCTGTGCTCTGAGATTGTTTACTTCAGCCACATTTAGCACATTTAGCCTTGAAACTTGCTAACTGGCACGTTATTAGGAAAGGCGATTGCAGTGATTACTTAAAAAAACCCTTATACTCACTTCTGCTGTAGGTGAACCTGGATCACGAATGATTTGCGCGAACATAGACGCATTTATGTAGATCCGGAGGTGCATACCCTTCACAAACAAATGTAATCCATTGCATCTTCAGCGGCTCAGATGTCAGAAGTAAATGACAACTACTACGTTCATTACTACATCCAGCAACACAACACCTCAAGCGCTCAGTTGGGGATATTCTTGTCTAACTTACATCCCTGCTCTAGCATCTGAGATCTGAGGTAAGTCGCTCATGTCAATCAACTATCGTGGGGGAGGCCTCTGTCAGTGTGATGCCACATCTGAGAATGGCTCGATCTGAAAAAGGGGATAGTTTTTTTACAGATTAATTAAAAACCGAAACTCCACCAAATGTTTCGGTAGTGACAATTTTAGATACTGAACATAGCTTAAAGATGCTAAGCAGCACATAGTTAGCTAGCACAGTTCTGAACAGTGGTATACATATAAAAGCTAAATGTTATGGAATAACTCCCAAAAAAAGTGTGCTTAACTGCAGAAAAAAAGGTGTTCGGTAGTGACGTTCCTTAAAGTTACACACAGATGTTTGAACACATTTACCTCAAAATGATGAGACCTATCTACTCATACCTTATAGCTATGAGAGAGGTGGAGACATAAATTTATGGGTTTAGCAAAAACAAGTCTTGGCCAATAGACTAAAACATACACTATTTTGATAGTGACATGAAAAATGCATGAAAAGGTACATGCATACATAAAGCTTCAGAGTTTACAAAGAAAATATAAAATAAATATTTTTTTCACTTGAAAGTACCCATTACATAATGATTTTATATCACTGATATTAATCTTAATGATATTTTAAATATTATTGTGGGTTTCAAAAGATAATAGAAGGATCTTAATAAACATCTAAGATTTTAATATATTTTAATGCTTTGCTTTTTAAATGTGTTTTTTTTTTTTTTTTTGTTTGTGGGGACAGCAGCTTGCACCAATTCTGTAGCATGCCCCATATATGTTATACTTTGTGTAAAAAGTGCAAAAATAAACGGAAACTATGTTTGAAGTAGAATTTTATACCGTCAAATACAAACGCATTCTGCTCGGTGACATTTTGTCCTTCATCCACCTGACTTTGAATTCACACACTGTTTTTAGTTCTCCCACTGATTCTGAAATGAAAGAAACCATTATCAGCAGACATTCTCAATTTAGCACAAGAAACACTGTCATTCACACAATACATGTTATTCGTGTAAATGTATGCATACAGCTATGCCACTGGATGTGCATGTCAATAAAATTGGAAAGAATAGCACATGCATAACAGCTCTAGAGCATAATTGCTAATCATTCTTAAAGGGACAGTACACCCAAAAATAAAAATTCTGTCATTAATTACTCACCCTCATGTCATTCCAAACCCGTAAGATCTTTGTTCATCTTCGACACAAATTAAGAGCTTTCTGACCCTGCATAGACAGCAATGCAAATGACACATTCAAGGCCCAGAAAGGTAGTATTGACATTGTTAAAATTCATGTGGCATCAGTGATTCAACCTTAATTTTATAAAGCTATATACTATTTTAACAATGTGCTTACTACCTTTCTGGACCTTGAATGTGTCATTTGCATTACTGTCTATGCAGGGTCAGAAAGCTTTCGGATTTCATCAAAAAAATTTGTGTTCTGAAGATGAACAAAAGTCTTAGGTTTGGAATGAGATGAGAGTAATTAATGACAGAATTTTCATTTTCATTCAGAAATATCCCTTTAATAAAATCAATCTGTGGACACTCTCCTGACTTTTTTCAAAAATAATGATGTTTTTTCTATATGTTTGATCATATTTATGGCTTTTGGTCAATTCCATATACTGCAGTTAAGATTATGGATGTCTGAAAGGGATTTACTGATACATAACATCCTAGGAATAACACAATCAATGTTCCCTCTGAGCATAGCTAAAATTACACCACATGGAGAAGTGGGTCTATGTAATGATTATAACCCTTGCCTTTCACTCTCCCTCCCTCTGCCTCATTACAATTAAACCAGAGCAGTTCGGCATACGCGACACGGGAGAACAGCTGGACTGGAGAAACCATGTAGTTTCTCACTTATGAAAGGAAATGAGGGTGACATGCTATTTACAAAGGAACAGGTTAGAACCTAACACGAGTTACAGAAGGAAAAGCCTTTGAGAGAACATTACTGTCTGTCTGCTGTCTAGTAAAGTCACATTCGCTCAGCATGAGTTGAGTTATCCGCGAACGTCTTCGGCGTGTTGACAGGAAGTCGCCTTTCACTTCTAAATCAATTCGGGGTAGACATTATTAAGATAACAGACAACAAACTATTTATCTGCATGGCTGTGCATGAGGGTTATCTTATAGTTATTTGCTTGTCTCTCTCTGACAGCCTCAGAGTTCATCATCCAATAATGTATTCCTGTTGGAAGTGCAGTACATCTCTCAAACATATCAACAAGTCAAGGACAGTGCTGTGATGAGCTTTCTACTAGACCTCAATTCGAAACGGTTCAGCATCTTCTTAGTGAATACAATTGTTTCAAGGCCATGGGTTCTGGCCTTTTAGACAGCAATGGCTCTAGATAAAGCAGAAACGAGAAGGGGGGGGAAGGACACTTGAAAGAATATGTACTGTATATACTGGCATATACAGTACTAGAGTGAGTGGGCGAGCTGTTTAACTCTCATACTGATGAAGGTATTGCCCCGTAAATATCAATGTAATGTGTCTTTGTTAGCCTGTAGTTAATTTTTTATTCATTTATTTATTATGCAATCATCTGCAAATACGAATAAATACTTTGTGAAATGCACTGCTTGAAAACAAATGCTGTTTTGTCAATAGTGTACACCCCCCTTTCAGAATCTGCAAAATGTTATTTTACCAAAATAAGAAGGATCATACAAAATGCATGTTTTATTTATTTAGTACTTACCTGAATAAGATATTTCACATTAAAGCTGTTTACATATAGTCCACAAGAGAAAATAATAGTTGAACTTATAAAAATTCAAAGTTGTTCAAAAGTTTACGTACACTTGATTTTCAATACCGTGTTGTTACCTGAATGATCCACAGCTGTGTTTTCATTTAATGATAGTTCATGAGTCCCTTGTTTGTCCTAAACAGTTAAACTGCCTCCTGTTCTTCAGAAAAATCCTTCAGGTCCCACAGAGTATTTGGTTTTTCTGCATTTTTGTGCATTTGAACTCTTTCAGAAAGAAAAATTATGCATTAAGAGTCAGGGGGTGAAAACTTTTGAAAAGAATGGAGATGTGTACATTTTTTCTTATTTTGCATAAATATCATATTTTTTCATTTAGTACTGCCCTTCAGAGGCTACAGAAGACAGTTACATGTTTCCTAGAAGACAAAATACATTAAATTTGCCCTGATTTTCAAATTCAAAAAGTTTTCACCCTCCAGCTCTTAATGCATGTTTTTTCTTTCTGGGGCATCAGTGAGCGTTTGAACCTTCTATAATAGTTGCATATGAGTCCCTCAGTTGTCCTCAGTGTGAAAAGATGGATCTCAAAATCATACAGTCATTGGTGGAAAGGGTTTAATACACAAAAATGCTGAAAAAACCAAAGAATTTATGGGACCTGAAGGATTTTTCTGAAGAACAGAAGGCAGTTTAACTGTTCAGGACAAACAAGGGACTCATGAACAACTATCATTAAATGAAAAACACAGCTGTGGATCATTCAGGTAAGAACATAGTATTAAGAATCAAAGGGATGTAAACTTGTTATTATAAAAATGTTATTTTTATAAATTCAACTATGTGAAATCTCTTATTCAGGTCAGTACTAAATAAACAATAACATGCTTTTTGTATGTTCCCTCTTATTTTGGCAAAAATAATTTTGCATTTTGCAGATTCTGAAGGGGCATGTAAACTTTTAACCTCAACTGTATGTATATATAACTGCAGTTTGAGAGGAACTACTACAGCCTGGTCTGCTTTGCTGGTTTTACAGAGTAAGTTAGTTAAAAAGGTTTTCTTTAAGCAGAGTGAAACATGGGAACAGTAAAAACCAAAACCTGATCTCGTATGAGCTTTTCCCCCAGGCTACGATTTAACATCTCAATGTGAGATCTCAATTTTAAAATATCCCATCATGGTTCACAGGGTGTTAGGAAGAAGAAAAGAGGTGCATATGAGGAATGAAAGAAGAACGTAGATTCACTGTAGCCACCCTTCAGAACAAGCATAGTAGAAACCAAAATCCAAAGTCGTACCTGTGAAGAGTTTCAACAGCGGGAACGGAAGAGAAAACTACAAGCCGCAAATACACACCACAAAAGAGACAGAGAAGTGCACAAATGCACACAAAAACAGTGAGAGACAAGTTTCACAGGCATAAGAGAGTGAATTAAAACAGGAAGTCAAAAGATAGTGACACAAATAGACAGAGAGAACGCTGCCATACCTGCTGTCATATGTAGGAGGGAGCTGAGTCAGTCAGCAGTAGTCGGCAGTAGTCGACACATCCAGCTCCAGCACTTTTCACAGCGTGTATGAAAAGAGCAGCGCGCTGCGGTCAAATGCCTGTGACAGTAATAAAATCCACTCTTTCCGCAAGTTCTCGTCACACATTTTACGCCAAGATCCTGACTAACATAAATGCGATTAGTTTATTTGCTTTGTCGCACGGTGCATTGCTGCTTTCTTCTTCTGTTAGATTTGCTTGTGTGTTGCGGGAGCGAGATAAAGGAGTGTTTGCCGTTTTGATAAATTGAGAGGAACTGAGAGGTGCATCGTGTGTCTTCAGGGCCTTTCAGCCTGGAGCGTACGGAAATAGAGTTTTACTTACTGCGATTATTTTAGGAACACAAGCAAACTTTGGAATTCTGGCAGAGAGGAGATGTGTACTAAGGAGGAGTTCGCTTTCAGCTTTATAATAAACATGTTTTGCATACTCTTTGAAAAGCAATTAAATTCATGTTTTCCCATCTCCGTAAACTAATCTCCCTTTAGAGTCAAGCGCTCAGTGTGGGCCATCAGAAAGCTGAGGGAAAGAATTTCGGGCGATTTAAATTGCGCTGCATTCTTCTGATAGCACACGGTAGGAAATGACAGATTAAATGAATATTTAAATTAGAAGGTGCATCATTTCATCATAATCTAATCTCCAGATAATCACCTGGAGAGATCAGAGAAAGGCTTCTGCTGTTGTCTCTTCTCAGCTCACTCTTCCATCAGTCAAATAAACTTCTGAGACTGAACAAACAAGATGAAACAAGCTGGCAAAAAATAAATCATACACAAGTGCAGTGGGGACCAAAAGTCTTAGACCGCTAGTGACAGTCATCCTTCTAATTTAATTATTCCTCCTGAATTAAAAATTAGAGGGATAGGTTGGACTGAAACATTAACACTCAAGCTACATGATGATCATGTCATCAAGCATGATTTGAGAATTTTGGATTATTGTGATTATTTCATCAGCTGTTTGACGGCACTCATTCACTGCAAAGGATCCTTTGATGAGCAAATTACACAATGCTAAATTTCTCCGATTCTGTTCCGATGAAAAAAAAAAGGCCTGTCTACATCTTGGATGGTCTGACGGTAGGTATATTTATAGTAAAAACGTCAAACATCAGATGTTTACATATAATCCACAAGAGAAAATAATAGTTGAATTTATAAAATGACCCCATTCAAAAATGTACATACACTTGATTCTTAATACTGTGTTGTTACCTGAATGATCCACAGCTGTGTTTTTTTTGTTTAGTGATAGTTGTCCACTGAGGCAAAATAAGAAAAAATGTCCACATCTTCATGCTGTTCAAAAGTTTTCACCCCCTGGCTCTTAATGCATTTTTTTTTTCTTTCGGAGCATCTGTGAGTGTTTGAACCTTCTGTAATAGTTGCATTTGAGTCCCTCAGTTGTTCTCAGTGTGAAAAGATGGATCTCAAAATCATACAGTCATTGTTGGAAAGAGTTCAAATGCACAAAAATGCTGTAAAACCAAATACTCTGTGGGATCTGAAGGACTTTTCTGAAGAACAGCAGGCAGTTTAACTGTTCAAAACAAACAAAGGACTCATGAACAACTATCACTAAAACAAAAAAAAGACAGTTGTGGATCATTCAGGTAAGAACACGGTATAATGAAACAAATGTATGTAACAGGAACATTAATTATTTTCTCTTGTGGACTATATGTAAACATCTTTTATGTGAAATATCTTCATGTCAGTACTAAATACAAAACAACATGCATTTTGCATGATCCATCTTATATTGGTAAAATAAGTAACAAATAAAAAAATTACTTGTGTTGTTCCACACTGTAGCACAATTACAGTGTAAAAATACTGATGCCTCAAATATATTATTGTACCCAGGAAAAAATTTAAATGTTCCCAAAAAAACACAATCACCTATGTTGGATTTATTGGAACATCTGCTGACAGTTCTTGCAGAAACTAGATTCCAAATAGCACTTTTGTTGTGTTTTGAAACTTTATTTCCTCACAGAAGAGTACAAATTTTAAGACAATATTTGTCCAGCAAATTTTCAGCAGTTTTTTTTTTTTTTTTTTTTTTTTTTTTGGAGAGTGCTCTTATCAAAGTCATACATCTTATGTTAAAAAAAATGCTCTGTTTTTTCCATTTGCATCCTTATTGATCTTTGTCTAAATGGGGATCTGCATTATTCTAAACATAAACCAGATAATACAGTTGCTGCTTTTGGACCTTTTGTCCTTTTCGGACAGTAGGAGAGGATATGGACAAAAGAGCTGCTTTCCTCTTCCGTGGAGTAAGAAAACACAAAGGCATAAAAAAACAGCAAATGATCCCGATAGTGGCATAATGGTCCATTAAGGTTTAGAATTACACCGCATTATCAGAAGCTCCACAACCGCAGCCTCATGGAGTCAATTCATTAGAAGTTGAGATAGAAAAGCACTTTCCATTAACAGCAATCTAATGATTCTCAATTAATAAAACACCAATCCTTTGTGCTATGGAAGATGAGATAAGTGCAATTTATCATCTGGTACAGAGGTTGCACTTGCTCTGTGATGTACTGTACACAAAGACACAGTGAGACATCATTCAAGTTTGACATCAAACTGAGACCATTGAGTTACGTCTTCCATAGTAGCTATAATTAGTTACCCAAGTATTACACCTTGGTGCATGGTCACCATGAAACATATGCACTACAAAGCAAATCAAAAACACAGAAAATCAAGTAGTTTGTTGAGGAGAGGTGTGCTATTATTTTCCCAAGCAACCCTGACTCATAGTTTTCACCTGGCAGTTGGGAAAAAATCCCATAGACTTCAGAAACGCAAGTCATATCAGAAGGATTAAAGTCTAATAATGGAACTGCCAGATTGAACCACCAGTAAGCAACCACCTAGAAACCAATTTCACATGTTATTTAATTAAAAAAAGGGCAGGTATTGTACAGTGTTATTATTCAAATAAAACAAAATAACTAAAATGAAATATTTTTGGTAACTCAACTCAACTCAATAAAATTAAATATTTTTTTTCAAAACTATAATAATTCTGATATGGCAAATACATGTTAATAAACAATAGCTCAGCTTCAAAGATCTTAGGAATGAAATTTCCAAAATTTTCCATAACTTGTTGTCTTTTAATAAATTGAAGTCATCAGCCGCCATGACGCCAAGGTTATTTTTAGCAGCTGACATTAATAAGGAAGATGAATCTATTGTAGCTTATCTTCCTTGTTTGTTTTCTAATAGAATTGAGTGATCACATTTGCTGAATGTATCTGCTCTCTCTGTGAGTGTATGAGATTGCTTGTTAACAGGTAAATTATGATGAATGGGCAGCAGGAATGATATAAATGACTTCACTGAATGTATCGTGAAGTAGCAGCAGAGTAATCCTGAAACAGCGATCAATTACTATTGACTGATCTTGCAGACGGTTAACAAAGACAAGGGCCTGTGAGAAGAATAGGCAACAGCATAGAAAAGAATAAATTAACCCAAATGTCAATCTCATTCACCACCTACAGCCGAGATTGGGCTATAAATCATAACGGTTTTGGGATTTGATGGCGCTGCCAAATATTGCGCTACATTTGGATTGGTATTAGAAAAACAGTTTTTGTTTTTTTTTCTCTATAAATAAGTGTCTCATTCGAGAATGTGTACTGAGTGTCTATTATGTTCACTGTAAATTCAAAGTGGAGCATACATTTCCAATTAGTGTGTTAATGAATATGCAACAATTCTTTAACCCTTTTTAAAAACTTCCTATATGAGCCAGACATGTCACCTTTCATTTGATCAATGTTAAGAATTGGTGGAAATGTGTTAAATTATCACTTCACATAACACTTCCTACTTCTTTGAGCAGCATGAAAAAGAGCTATTTCACATTCAGCTGAGCTGAAAATGACTAAAAGTGATGTGAGTGGGGTTAAAACACCCACTTCCAAAAGATTTTTGGGTATTCCAGCTTCTTTTGATTTCTGTTAGGCCCAGTGGATTAAGGCTACATTTACACTAGTGCCTTTTCATTTTAAAACGCATTTTTGCTACAGATACATCTGTTGTTTACACTACTCCTGCGTTTTCGACCCTCGAAAACGGAGACTTTCGAAAATGCTGCAGACCCTGTTTTAGCTTGAAAACTCCGGGGTTGCATTTCAGTGTAAATGAACCAAAACAAAGACTTTTGAAAAGATGGTGTTTGACAAAAGTTGTTAAAGTGGAGTTTTGAACAATATTAGCATGAATCTTAATCAATAAATGTCATCGTAAAATGATAAACTAACTGTAGCTGATGCAGGAGCCTGTGTTCTGACATAAAACGTCCATCGCTCTTAGTTCATCTTCTGCATATTCTGGTTCATATAAGTAAGTCATCAAATTGCAAGTCATGCTATGTCCAAAATACCAATCTGAATCAAATAATTTGTGCTCCACGTTCCAAACCACTGGTTCTCGAGTCATTATTTCAGATCAGGACTCGGAGTGTGGATCGCAAATCATTTAATTTGCATTATGATTCAAAAACCCACTCTGAAGTTCTGATCTAAATAAATGATTTGCGATACATGCACCGAAGTCCCAGTCTGAATCAAATGATTTGCAATACGCAAACTTCCGATTTAAATCAAATTATTGACAAACCCGCTCTGAAGATCTGATTTAAATAAAATGATTTGCGATCCATGCTCCGAACCAATGATTCACAAACCATCATTTTGGATCAGGACTCGGAGTGTGGGTCGCGAATCATTCAATTCACGGAATGATTCAAGAACGCACTCTGAAGTTCCGATCTAAATTAAATGATTTGCGATCCACGCTCCGAACCGATGGTTCGAAAACCATTATTTTGGATCAGGACTCAGTGCGTGGAATGCAAATTATCCAATTCGCAGAATGATTCAAAAACCCACTCTGAAGTTCCGATCTAAATGAAATTATTTGCTATTCATGCTCTGAAGTCCCAATATGAATCAAATGATTCACAATACGCGAACTTCCGATCTAAATCAAATGATTGGCGAACCCGCTCTGAAGTTCTGATCTAAATAAAATGATTTGTGACTCATGCTCCCAACAAACAGTTCGCGAACCATCATTTAAAAATCAGGACTCAGAGTGTAAATCACAAATCAATTTAATTCACAGAATGATTCAAGAACCCACTCTTAAGTTCCAATCTAAATGAAATGATTTGCGATACGTAAACGTCCGATCTAAATCAAATGATTCCCCAAACCGCTCCGAAGTCCCGAACTAAATAAAATGATTTGCATTCCACGCTCTCACACACACTCGGAGTCATTCAATTTACTGAATGTTTCAAGAACCCGCTCCGAAGTCCAGATGCGATATGCAACTTGTAGGCCCAACCTGAATCAAATGATTTGCGACACACAACACAATAGGAGCTCTTCAAAACAGTGAATCATGTTGCGATGCAATGGTTTTTAAAATCATTACAAGCAATGTCGAAATACAAAAAAGAATGGCTCTTTTAATTTGATCTGGTTTTCATTATTGAATCACTTGAAATTAAGTCACAAGTTTAAATCATTAAGCGGTTCCAGCTTAAATGACTTAATTGATTTGTTCCTCTTTTTGCATCTTCAGCCATGTTTACACAACACTGCCAGGACTAATACTAGTTTAGCTCCATAGCTGAACTGAACTGCAATAGGCCAAAAAAAATGTGTGAAAAGATATGTGCTTATTTAAAAAATTAAACATTTATTTCATACATACATTGCCTTTCAATAATTCAAGCGCTTTTCAAGTACCTCATCAGGAATATTGCTATTTTCAAGGGTTTTCCAAGCCTTAAATTTCAAAAAGTCAAATTCAAGCACTTCAAACACTTTTAGCACCTTGCACGAACCCTGAATTAATGACAGAATTTTTATATTTGGGTGAACTATACCTTTAAAAATAAAGATTCCAAAAGGGAGTTTTCGTATTTGCCATTGATGCCATAGAAGCAGGGCATGACTATTTCATCTACAGACTGTTTCATTTAAAACAGACCAAACTTCAAAAGCGTGATCATTTTACCAAGCACTCATGTGATGAGAACTGGGCTCCAGTCAGACAGAAAGTGTATTTAGGGGGCTAGACAGCATGTGGGCAGGCAGATTTATAGAGGACACTGGCAGCACTATCTGGGCACTGTGGGTGGGTGCGTCAAACAGGCCACAATAATGATGATCTAATCATGTGTGTGAATGTGTGTGTGTATGTGTGTGGCTCTAATCAGAACAAACCCACTCATGACTTATCACCATTCACTCTTCAGCAAATCTGCAGAATACTAACAGCTCGATTCATAAATGTTACTGGAAGAAAATAAGAAGCCAAAGGCTGAAATCGATAAAGAATATGTAGGCGCATCTGACACAATTCCCTGACATGTTTGTCAGAAAGGGCAAATCTCATTAAAGCAGATCTTGTCCAAATCCAAAATCAACAATCGCTAAATCTAACCAACACACTCATCATGTTTTTTACAGATGTAAGAGTCAGAGAACTGCTAAGGATCATGAAAACACTCATTCTGCATTTCATTCCTTTTCGATGCAAGACTGACAACAACCTGCAAATTGCAAAATTGCAGTCCTTCAGGTAATAAACACTCATAAAGAGCTTAAGAAGCATGCATTCAAAACCTGAAAGCAGGTATACATTTGCTGTTGTGATGATTACTGTACTTCACCACGTTTCACTGGCAACATTCAACGCCGTCCTTGTGTCTGTTTCACAGGTAGGGTTTCATTAAAAATAATATGAAGAGCAACACTGCTGGTACTGTAACTGTATCCAAACCTCAATGTGTCCAGTAAGTGACAAAAAGCTGAATGTACATAAAAGTATCATATCATACACTGTTCACCATTTTCGCAGAGATCCACTTACAGTGGTAGTCAGGTTTCATGCAACAAAAAGAGTCCTTGCCATTATTATATTTACAGCCAGAAACCAGTACATAAAATTAAACCTTATCTTTTTATAGTATAACAGCTGAGAGGGGAAAAATCATGAAGTAACCTAAATTTGCATGTTTTCAACTTATCCAAATTGTACAATGTTATACAATTTTACATATCAAACAAATTATTACAAGTTGTCTTGAAAGTGTGTTGTCAATGTAAGTATCTTTCCAATTCAATCCTAATAACTTCAGAGTGATTCAACTTCTAAACACTAAATAGTCACTGGTAAATTTTACATCAGTTGGCCAGTAAGTGATGACCCAGCACAGCTCTAAATTTGTTTATAAAACGAGAGTAAACGTCTAAAATCTATTACTTAAATAGCTTAGTTTTAGTGATTTTAGTGATACAACTTGAATATATTTTCAGTTAGGTTTTAACTAGTTAGTTAAAGTTAGTTTTTAACATTTTTAATTTTCATTTAGCTTAGGTTTTTCATCTTTCATCAATTTTGGTCCCACTTTACATTAAGTGGCCTTAACTACTAAGTACTTACATTGAAATTCATCATTTGATACAATGCACTTATTGTGTACATAAATGTATTTACATTGTACTTAAATTTTTAAAAAATTACCTGCATGTAATTATATCTGTAATTAATTTCTGTAATTACATTTATAATTACACTGTTGACCCATCCTTTACACCTTAACCCACCCTTAAACCTACCCATACCACCAAACCTTCTCTCTACCTTACCCGTATCCCACCTCAATAGCAGCAAAAGTGTTTTGCAATACAAAATGATCACATTAAGTACATTGTAGTAGTTATAAGTAGTTAAGGCCACTTAATATAAAGTGGGACTTTAAATTTTATATAGTTTCAGTTTTATTTCAACTGACAAAATGTTTACAATCATTTTAGTTTAACCCTGTTTTGTTCATGGTTTCAGAAGATGCAAGGATGACATACAGCCTGTCCTTGTAGACAACTGTATAACTGTATACAGTATATATGTTTAGGAGGGATAACTTTTTTAACTGATTCTGATTGTAAATATGTTACATGACATTTATTATTTGTGACCGGGGACCACAAAACCAGTCATAAGGGTCAATTTTTTGAAATTGAGATTTATACATCATCTGAAAGCTGAATAATTAAGTTTTTCGTTACGTATGGTTTGTTAGAATACAACATTTGGCTGAGATAAAACTATTTGAAAATCTGGAATCTCACGGTGCAAAAAAAAATCTAAATATTAAAAAAAAAAAAAAAATCCTTTAAAGTTGTCCAAATGAAGTTCTTACCAATGCATATTACTAATCAAGAATTAAGTTTTGATATATTTACAGAAGGAAATTTACTAAATATCTTCATGTAATATGATCTTTACTTAATATCCTGATTTTTGGCATAAAAGAAAAATCAATAATTTTGACCCATTATTGCTACAAATATACCCGTGCTATTTATGGCTGTTTTTGTGATCCACACATTTGTATTTAACAGGATTGAACTCATTCTTTGTCCCAAAAGATTAATGGAATATTTTCATAAAACATTCCCAATACACTAATAGCATTTGTTATTTTCTTAAAAATTACCACTTATAGCCTTCGGTGTACAACTGAAAAAAATCACTTGATAACTTGCACTTCGAACAGTATATGTTCTTTTAATAGTGCAATTAACCTGGTTGCACAGTGTTACAACGTTTCTAATGATTCAGCGTGAGTAAGAATGATAAGGTGCCCTTATCTTTAAGAGTCTGGTGCACTGGATAAATAAAGGAACCCAAAGCCATGTTCAATAAGACGATCAATTAAGCCGTGGGATAATGATGCGCAGAACAAATAAACACAATGGTTCCCTTCAGCAAGTGAGATGAGAACCCCCGTGAACCTCTTTGAGTTCTGCTCCAGTGAGGGCAATTACATTGCATGCTGTCATTAAATAGATAACAGGAAATGCCTGCAGAAAGTCTGACATAAATGCATACAGAAGCACACACAAAAGCTTTGAATTAGTTAGAGTGGGATAGACTCCACAGTCTGACACAAAAGTCAAAAACACAGACACAAAACACCCACTGTGTATCCCAGGGGCGCAACTACCCATTTATTGAGGAGTATGTAACATCAATGTTGGCGCCCACCAGCCACAGGCAATCAACATAGCTGTTTAAGGCCTTTGAACACTGGAAATTATATCAAATATCAAAGATTACATTAAAATGAGAAACATAAATGTAACTTTAAGCATCTACTGCAATATTAAATACACTACATAGACTTTTCACAATAACTGCTGAAATATTAAATCTTTCATTATTAATGGAGCAAAAACTAAAAATATCTTATTAGCCTACAGTGCATTATTCTCACGCTATATAATTTGAAATGCTTTCGGAATAGTTCATTCAAAAATTAAAATTAGTTTAAAATGTACCCACCCTTGGGCCATCCAAAATATAAAAGAGTTTGTTTCTTCATTAGAACAGATTTGGAGAACTTTAATATTATATCACTTACTCACCAATGGATCCTCTGGAGTGAATTCAAACAACTGATAAAACATCAGTCCATTTTATGAAGCGAAAAAGCTGTGTATTTTCCCATTCATCTAGTATATTTCCAATTCGTTCCAATTAATTTAACCTTAAATCGTTGCTTTCGGCTAAAGTATGAGTCCATAACCTTACAAAAATTAACCGTGGTATTACTTCAAATAAACAACACTAGCATTAACACTACAGTTAAACCATGGTAACCACAAATTGGTTTTGCTAGACTAACCATAGTTTAACCATGGCATTTGTAGTAAAACTGTGGTTTTACAAATGCTAATTAATACCATTTGGAAATTAGCTTTCCCATTACGAGGTGATATTTGACTCCTAAAGTGATTTACAGGGGAATTTAGTTTTTACCTTTGTAATGGCATTTTTCTAACTTTATTAAGTGCGTCATCTTTTATGTCATTTTTTTTTTAATTATTAACAAGTATTAACTAAATTCATTTGTATAGAGGTGGCATAGAAGAACACAAAAGTGGCTATTTAACACAAAAGTGACACAAAAGGCTCAGAGGTGGCATGATTGCAATCAAATTTATAAATTCATGTTGAGATTTAAATAACATTTTGAATACAGAAATATTAAATGATTTAAACTGAAAAGATACTTTAAAAATGAAACTAAATCTGCCAGTAGGTGGCGGCAAGTCACTGATTTAGTAAACTGTCTTTATAAATGGGAAATTGAATCATTGACTCACTAGATTCATTTAAAAACGCACGTTCATTCATAAACGAAACACCGCTGTGTTTGAACGGAGATGTGCAGCTGCTCAGTTGTGACTTGTTTCAGCCTATATTTCACGACGAAATAGAGCAAAATCAGGTAATAGTGTTACAGTCAACAATCTAAGTCACTTAATATTAATTTCTTGTTTAACTGTTGTATTAAATCTCATTTACAAACTTCCTTAAAAATCATTAAAAGTTGACACTCTTCTTAGTTCATTGCAATCTCACAAAGTTTCATTATAATCAACGAAGCTCTCTACACTGCACAATGAATCTCTTATTTACACCTTTCTCTACGCTTTGTTTATGAAAGGATTCGTGAGATATGTCTGTGATACATTCGGTCGCACTATAGAGCCTGTTCTCATTGACTTGTCAGGTGTTGTTACATTTTGTTTAGCAGACTGTTGAGCTGTTCTGAGAAAAAATGTTGCCATCCCTGCTGAAAAAAACGGCTAAGACCAGCCTAAGTGGGTTGGCTGGTCTTAACTGCCTTAAGCTGGAAGTAGCTGGTTTTTGCTGGTCTCCCAGCCTGACCAGCTAAGGAAGTGGCTGGAACCCCTCCTAAAACCAGCCTGCTGACCAGCTAAAACCAGGCTGGATGACCAGCTTTTTTATTCAGCAGGGATCAAATACTGTTTTCACTAAATTTCTTTGCAGTTGTCTGCACAACATAATTCAAAGTATCCAATTTGTTGCAGCTACAGGCTTTTATAGATGCATATGAATTATAACAGCGTAGTGTTTGCCATGCCAAAGTCTTGGGTTTGAGTCCCAGTGAACACACATACTAGCAAAAGGCAAACCTTGAATGCACTGTAAGTCGCTTTGAATAAAAGTGTCTGCCAAACTGCACAAATGTAAAATTGTACCTTGAGTTATTTTTAGGTTCCTTAAAAAAAAACATCTACGACTTTGGCACCCTGCCTCATGTGGAGTCGCATATGTCGCACACCCTCTTATTGCCCCCCTGGTGTTTTCAGAAATGCTTTCTAGTATAGGCAACAAAGCAAATGAAGGCTCCATTGCTGAGCTAGTGGGGTAGAGGAGCAGAATGACGGTGTATTTAGTGGAAAGGCTTTCTTTTCCACATAAGAGTCAGAGTACAGTTAATAAGCCATTCAGAGACTGCAGGCTGCCTTATGCCACCCACATTCCCCACGCTCTAATGAGTCCTCAAAGGAAAATTAGCCTTCTCAGACTCCATTGTAACCCACCGATAATCATCAAAAAGTGTCTTTGGAAAGTCATCTGATATATTGGTGCATAGTCGGAGCTAACAAGAGTGTAAAAACCGTGCTCATCGTACCCTAATCCTGTTACTCAAAATGCAAATGCAGACATACAACATACATGCAGTTAGATGTATTAGACGTGCATGTGCATCAAAAAAACATTACAATCAGTTACAGATCTGTGGTTAAGGTATTCTAATGGTTACAGATCTGGAATGCTGATGCAAATGTTGCAGGTTTAAATCCGAAGAGGGACAATATGTGAGCTGCAGAGCTGCTAAGATAACAGTTCTTTCCTATTACTATTGTGCCCTAGGCATTTGACCAAATTGCTCCATGGGGATTGCCTGCTAAAGACCAAGTGAACAAGTTTAGATTCTCTGGGCTTCTTGCACATCTGTCTCATGGCTCCATGCATTATAAAGCACTTTAAACAGGTTGATGATATTTCTTTGTAGCAGTGGTTCTCAAACCCTTTAAGTCGTCATTACCTAGACAACATAAATATATAAAAACTGTGTTAGTGAAAACTGTGTTATGAGTTAAAGTCATGTTCTAAATATTTAAAGTAAATATAAAAGGGATAGTTCACCCAAAAATAACAATTCTGTCATTAAAGATAAAAATTTATTTACCCATACCAACTTTCTGTGGCTTGAACATGGTAGTTGCGTTGCTGTCTACGCAGGGTCATAAAGCTCTTGGATTTCATAAAAACTATCTTAATTTGTGTCCCAAAGATGAACGAAGGGCTTACGGGTTTAAAACGGCATGAGGGTGAGTAATTAATGACAGAATTTTTATTTTTGGGTTAACTAACCTATTAACTCTGATAGCATGACCATTCATGAGACACTTTGAATTTACACTTTCAAAACACTGCTTAATGAAGCACTGAAACTACAAATTACATTTTTTTTTTCATATGTTTGTTTCAAACTCGTGTGATTTCAGCACATGAGGCTTCATTACATCATACTGTTTTTAAACCTTAATTTTGAACATTTCAAAATTTTGTGGACCCATCAATGGTCATCTAATGATTTCAATTGATCTCAGGTCAGTTTGTTAATGAAGGCTCATTTTTTATTCATTTTATGCGTTTTAATACTTACATGTGTATAATAGAAAAAGGAGAATTCATTTATTTGCTTCCAGCTGACCTAGTTTACCAAGCCCTGCCTAATAACACACAAAATAAGAACTAATACAAGAACACACAGAACCTTCATATTTAATTGCATTTTATTCTTTGTGTTACACTTTAATGAAAGTGCACACAATTTGTTTGTAAGAGGTGAAATTATACATGTTCAGACTAAATTTCTGTTGCATTTATAACATTTTGACCAGAAGGTACAGCCAGCCTGTGGTGTTTCGCAAGACGAGTTACTAAATGTGACAGAAGGGAAGAAATTATTAAATAAAGCTATTTTTATTTCCTTTGCGCATAGAAAGTATTCTTGTAGCTTCATAAAATTACAACTGAACCACTGATGACACATGGACTATTTTAATGATGCTCTTGCTACCGTTCTGGGCCTTGAATGTGGTAGTTGCTGTCTATGGAGGATCAGAAAACTCTCAGATTTTGTCAAAAATATCTTAATTTGTGTTCCGAAGATGAACGAAGGCATCCTTTTCTTATTTTCTCCAAAACAAAAGGTCAAAGTGGACTCTGGTGTAGTTACGCCAAGAGGAAGAATCTGCTGAACGTCTTGTGATTATGGTATTTAAAGCTTGTCAGGCTTAAAGATGCCAACTGCTGAGCTCCCTGTAAATAATTATTTATCAGCCTGTCTGCTACAGAGCAAATTATAATATAATGATAGAAAAATATGATGATATGTATTTTTAATCAATGCCATGTTGTTTGGTCTAACACAATGTAATTTGGGTCATTAAAATATCCCAGAGTAAATACTGCAACTCGGTAGGAGCTCAGCTGTTCGCTTTTGTTGATTAAAGGGTAGGCAAACAGCATTTTCTCCAGCACTCTGGAGATGCACTCACGCACTCTGGGAAAAAGCTTCACTCGTTGAGTGGAGCTAGAACTGCATGGGGGATTTAGCAGAGAAGAAAATGCAGTGGCAGTTCACAGAAGAAAAAAAATAATATCCCAGGGAAGGTCAGTCTAAAAAATATATTTCACTTCTCTCTAAAAGCTGCTGTCCAGAGTTCTGAAAAGACTGGCACTGTCCAGAGTTCTGAAAGTTTCAACCTGTGAATTGAAACTTTGTTCTCTTTGGCATATTTACAGTTATGTTTTTGCAGTCAGACAAGAAAATACTGAAAAAGGCCTACAGCCAAAATATCAGTTAAAATTTATGCAATTTACTCCCTTACAGGACAATGTATTTTAAAGCTTCCTGTTAGTACAACAAAATAAATGTTATTTTAGAATCATGTTTATCAATATTTAATTATATGTACATTTTAACTTCAAACCATTGCTTCAGGCTAAAATGTGAGTTCATAATCCATAACATTGCTTTCTCTGGTGAAAAGTTATTTAGTCTGAATCAGGAGGGAAATATACACAAATCAAGCACTGTTTACAAGGAAAAACACGCCAAAACAGTTCTAAGCAAATATGCTGGTGGATTTTGATGTGAGAGGAAGCATTATTACTGGAGGAAGCATTATTATGGATTATGGACTCGTATTTTAGGCAATGGTTTAAGTTAAAACGCCTTAAGGATGGCTTTGTGTTTTTACAATAGAAGGAAGTTAACTGATGGACTTGAGACAATTACTTGTGGGTTATTCTGATGTTTTTATCAGCTCTTATTCTGAAGCATCCATTCACTACATATGATCCATTGGTGAGCAAGTGATGTAATTTGATGCTAAATTTCTCCAAATCTGTTCTGAACAAACAAACTTAAATATATCTTGGATGGCCTGAAGGTGAAAAAACACTTTTAGCAAATTTTCATTTTTGGACGAACTATTCTATTAAAAGAAATGTCTGTAAAATTAATAGAAAACGTCCCGGCAGAAAATTACCAGTAACTTTTCTGTTTTTCTAAGATTTCTTTTTTCTTACAATGTACATTTGCTTTGTGTGGAAAAACAGGCTGAACTTTATACTTAATATATTACACATATGTTGATTTATCCATAATATATGACTTACTTTTTCACAAAAGAAACAAAATCAGTCACTGGTTTCAAAAACATAGCAACATGAATAAATAATGACAAAACTTTCATTTTTGGGTGAACTTTTCCTCTATCAAGAGAAATTGCACTTGTGAAAAGAAAGAAAAAGAAAAAGAAAAAGAAAAAGAAAAAGAAAAAGAAAAAGAAAAAGAAAAAGAAAAAGAAAGTTATATATTCGCATTATTCATTTCTGTTTCTATATATGTACACACTCACACACATACAGAGAGGCTGGTTGGAAGGCTTAGATTACAGATGAGATGAAATGGAGAGAAGAGAGGACTCCTGGAGCTCACATTGCCAGAGGACAACATGTCAGACGGCCACATTCTTTGGCTGTCGGCTCCTCTGGTGTCTCTGAGTTTGTGGGGGTTGAGAAGCTGTTGAACCAAGCTTAAGGCATAGCATGCCAAACTAAATGGCCTGTAGCTACATTCCCCCAAAAACTGTTATTCGATTAAATGGATTGTGTTATGTTGTTATTTATGGCTGCCATCTTATTTTGTCAGAGGACAATAACAAAATCCCACATTTTGGATTTTTCTCAGCAAGACTCTCAACAAGAAACCACGTGTTCCACTCTGAACTCCAGTGCAGTTCAGAAAGAATGCATTTTTGCATTCTGCTATGCTGTTTTTCCATTGTTTTGTTTCTTATCGGAAAAAGTTTTTTTTTCATTGACTAAAATTAGATGCCGTTTTGTTCAGAGTAAACTAAGGGTCCGTTCATACAGAATGCTTTTTTTCATTGTACTGTACAAATTTTTCATTGTTTTTCCATGTTAATGTGCTAGACAGACATCTCTGACCACCACGCTAAGGCAACGTTCTAAGGCCGTGTGTCCACAAAAGCGTTTTTTCCCGAGGCTGGTGTATTTTTTCAACTGTTCTCAATGGGAGCGCCTTTTTCGTGCTGAGCACTGAGCATTCAGGCATTTTTTTCTCTGCGCCAAATGTTGAAGAATGTTCAACTTTGAGTAAATTGCTGTGCTTCACTGCCACTTTCTAGTCAGCTAACCAATCAGAGTGGAGGAGGGGCGGGAGTACCGATCACCCTGCTTGTACTAGCACTAAACAACATCGGAGAAGTTAATATTGCTTGTCTCCGAGTATTTATGTCTTTACCAGATGGAAATGTCAGACTACCATATTATTGTTATGAAAAATAATGCATGGAGAAACATTTCATTCGCAACACATCTGGCATATTACTAAAACGTATTTCATGTCATAGCAACCAAAGCATCTCAACGGAAAAAAAACGTTGCATTCTCAAGCGCTCACAGCAGGCTAAAAATGCTTTGCTGGACATGCTGCCTAAAACTCAATGCTCAAGAATTTTAAACGCATCTTGAGACCTTGCGTATTTCTTCCCATTCCATTACCCACTTTCACATTTTTCCATTTCACTGCACTACTTTTTCCATGTTTTTCTATGTAAACGCTCTAGATGAATCTTTGACCACTGTGTTTGTGTCTTTCGAAATGTTTCGCACATGACATGGTGTTCTAAAATCACAGCGCTCATATTAAAAGAAGTCCAACTTTTTAAGGGAACCATGGGTATTAAGACTTGTATGGCTTAAAATAACAAAAAATGTCTTTTAAATAAGATTGTAGTAGAAAACCCATAAAAGATTTACGTTATTTTAAAAAATCCACATTGTTTTATACATATTTTGAACTATGAGGGGTGCCATTATTACGATGTGAAATATTTACACTCAGTGAGCTACTGGCACTACCTGGTGCTTTTTTTTTTTTTTACCTCAACACAACTCGAAATACACAATTCAGAAAATAAAATACTGATACGATGACTACATTGTCTGCCTTTTGGTAGTAATCTTGGGTAGAACGGCAACAAGAGAAGCAATGTAAGTCTTTACTGCTTTTCCTAGTGATAAGAAGAGGAGAAAAGAATGGGAAGATGCCTGTGGACGAATAAAACTTCCTCTTTAGCCCTGATGCCTTCAAGGCTTTTAGTAGACCACAGCTGCTGAAAGAGCTTACAAATGGCAGAGACAAGAAATGCTAGATGCCATCCTGGCAGGATGTAAACATGCCAACGTTTGTTGTGACGCTGAAGCCACTAAAGAAGTTTCTCAGCGCAGATTTCACTCAATATCCAAGGGTGTTTAGACTCCTTGTGGGGAAAAAAATCGAAGTCAAGGCATTTGGTTTGAGCCTACGCTTATATCCATCGCCACCTGTAAGCTCTTTCAGTAGCTGTGGTCATCGTATCAGTATTTTATTTTCCGATAAATAAAACTGTGAACGGCAGTAGCTCACAGAGTGCAACCATTTTACATAAGTTGATTTGACAATGATTTAATTAATATTAATCAAAAGACAAACACTAAAAACTGCAAAAAGTAAGTAAGGAAAGCTGAAGGAGCACTGACACACATTGCAGCAACAATTTGGTTTGTGTGCATGCGCATGTGTCTATTTGAGAACCAGTGAATGCGACAGGAAAGGGGAGCTCTCCATTTTCTCCCAGTGCTTGCCAGAAACATCTGAGAGTGTGTTTAATCACAGGGCCATTAGGAACACCATATGAATACATTCACCACTTCCCTCCTATCAATCTCTCTCCACCGTCCCTTACTGGGAGCATTGCCAAAACTCTGTATAGCCACATTCCCCACATCAATTTCCAAAGGAATATATTATCTATCTGTTTAAAAATCCAGCTGGGATCAGCCTCAACAAGCTTAGCAAACAGAGCCTGGCAGATATTGCTTATGTCATGTCTATATGGAAACATATTTGTTGGATCCAGTGTCTGCAAGCCAGCGCATCTTCAAGATTACTTTCCAATATCAACATTCTGTGCTGGAGCAGGTTCATATCTTGCCTCCATCAGAATTGTTCTTCCTTTCAGGTCACTGTCACTTCCTGTAGGGTGTGAGTTATTCAAATTCAACATGCAAACATGCACTAATAATCATTAGGGCTGTTAAATTTGTATGTTATTTGTGCATCTAATATACAGGATATCTTTCTTCTCTTACTAATTTCTCAGTTTCCGCTTTTGTGAAATGCTTCAAAGCACAATTTTGAAAAGCTAATGGGAAGTTTTCAGCGACTTCAGTTTGGGCATTAATTCTGCCACAGCTGCTTAAGCAAAGCAGGCCTAAACTATTACAAGAAGATGTGTTTTTAAGCCTCACAGGTTTCATTATCTGAACATTGTCCGCCCTTAACCAGCCACTGCATCAATGCCTCCGTTGGAGTCAGAGAAGAAAAATAGTTCTTTCATCTTTCATCTTTTTTCCTCATTTATTTCTGCATTTGAGCGTAAAACAACCGAGGCTGGGTGAGCCCAGCAGGTAGTCTGTTTAAAATGCAAGCAAATGAAACTGGTTTTTAGATTCACCTCATGTCAGTGTCTCTAAAATGCTCTCTGTTTGCCTATTAGTTGTTCCTCTGGGAAATTCTGGAGCTGTTGAATGGCGCACAAGGACACCGATGTCTGTATTTTTTGGACTGAAACGTCTCTAGTTCCTTCTCATACATATTTTAGCAGTTACAGTTGAAGTCAAAAGTTTACATGCATTTTGCACAATCTGCAAAATGTTAATTATTATACCAAAATAAGAGGGATCATACAAAATGCATGTTATTTTTTATTTAGCACTGACCTGAATAAGATACTTCACATAAAAGATGTTTAGTCCACAAGAGAAAATAATAGTTGAATTTATAAAAATGACCCCATTCAACAGTTTACATACACTTGATTCTTACTACTGTCTTGTTACCTGAATGATCCACAGCTGTGTGTTTTTTTTTAAGTGATAGTTGTTCATGAGTTCCTTGTTTGTCTTTTAACAGTTAAACTGCCTGCTGTTTTTCAGAAAAATCCTTCAGGTCCAACAAATTCTTTGTTTTTTTTAGAATTTTTGTGTATTTGAACCCTTTCCAACAATGACTATATGATTTTGGGATCCATCTTTTCACACTGAGGACAACTGAGGGACTCATATGCAACTATTACAGAAGGTTCAAACGCTCACTGATGCTTCAGAAGGAAAAACAATGCATTAAGAGCCGGGGGGTGAAAACTTTTGAACCGAACAAGGATGTGTACATTTGTCTTATTTTGCCTAAATTTCATATTTTTTTCATTTAGCACTACAAAACAAGTTAAATTTGCCCTGATCTTAAAATTCAAAAAGTTTTCACCCCCCGAAACAAAGAGCGTTCAGTGCGCCGGTGTCCTGGTGCGGGTTAACATATGAGTCCCTCAGTTGTCCTCAGTGTGAAAAGATGGATTTCAAAATCAGTCACTGCTGGAAAGGGTTCAAACACCTCTTATTTCGGTAAAATACTCAACATTTTGGAGATTCTGCAAGGTGTATGTAAACTTTTGACTTCAACTTTAAGTGCACTACGTTTCTTGGACAACTTCTCAATAGTATTGTGTTGCTTCTTGGTAAACCATGACCTCCTACTGCTCTGTAATAATGTTTTTTACTACAGGCTGAGGTTTTCTGGCTGTTTTCTCCAGCAATCTGGTGAGAATATTGCATTCTGGCTGCCTACTGAGGTGTAAAGACCAGTCTAAGTCTCACTTCGAGGTTGAACTCAAACAGACTAGTAATCGAAGAGCTCTGCCATGTAAGTGTGAGAGATGCTTCATGCACATTGTGAGGCAAGTGGTCTTTCCAGTAATTTTTCATCTATACTGACGTCTACAACGTTTAAGTAAGCATCTAATTCAACCAGAAAAGAGCTTGAATCTAGAGAAGCGTCCAATTGTGGGTCATGAAGTGGTATGTAAGTGCATTTCCTGCCAGCAGTTGGAAGTTCCTTGGTCATGTTTGAGTGGGTCATAGAATTTTTATTAAGCAGGATGGATCATTTCATTCGCTCCTTGAATTCAATGTATACATCAAGCGTTCAATATATCTCACTTGGCTTTTGAAGGACTTGCCACAATTCCTAGGGCTAAACAAGTGTAGACAAGTGTATATCTTATGAAATGGTTTCCATAACATCTTCAATCATGCCATTAAATTGTCATATTATTGCAGCTGCACAGAATGTTCAGCTGGTGGTTGGCTAGTAATTTTCCAAGGGTTTTGCAAATGGACTAGTTTACCCAAAAATGACAATTTGTTTACCGGCATGACATCCAAAATGTAGATGAGCTTCCTATTTCATCAGAGCAGATTTGAAGAAATTTAGAGGGAAAGAACTATATTTATTTAGATTTTTAGACTGTTTCATTTGTAAACAGTGCTTGATCTGTGCATATTTTTATCCTGAATCTGAAATATGACTTTTTCACTGGAGAAAGCCATATTATGGATAGAGAACACAAACTTATCTACATCTTGGATAGCTTGATGGTGTGTAATTTTTTAGCTATTCTTTAAACTTCTCACCTTTCTTCCAACACTCTTTCAATATGTGATAAACACATTTTGCACTTTGGTTCGTATTGTAAATTATGATGCCTAAATTCATTTTTAGCATTTGATATAATTAAACTGAACTCCTAGTGCTGTACATCACGGGATTAGTTCACTTCAGAATTGAAAATTCCAGATAATTTACTCACAGTTATGTCATTCGAGATGTTCGTGTATTTCTTCAGTTGAAAAGTAATTGAGGTTTTTGAGGAAAGCAATCCAGGATTTTCCTCCATATAGTGGACTTCAAAAGGAAGCCAACAAGTTGAGGGTTCAAACTGCAGTTTCAGTGCAGCTTCAAAGGGCTCTTCATGATCCCAGCCAAGGAATAAGGGTCTTATCTACTGAAACAATTGGTCGTTTTCTAAAAAAAAGAAAAAGAAAAAATATATTGTGGTTTATAGTTTTTAACCACAGATGCACTAGCTTGATTTCACACATTACATAATCACTTTGAAAAGGTCACGCGTGACGTATACAGAAGTACGCAGTATATGCATAAAGATCTATAAAAATCTGCAGTATTTTTAGGAAAGACAGATTCAAGGACAACAAAGGAAAAAAGGAAAGAGAAGGCACTGTAAAGGCAAAACAGAAACATGAAGTGTAAGGTGAGAGAAAGAGAGAGTGAGAAGAAGAGCAGCCACATATGGAGCGTGTCTGGCAGACGGTGCAGCAGGGGGTCTCCACAGGTGCATTTATCTGGGTGATTTTAATGGGTGAGACAGACACCGTTTCTAAATTCCCACTGAGATCGTACATTTTCAGGAGCTCGCCGGCCACCAAATGAGTTGCACTAATGCCACATAAGCTCCACTTTAACACATTTGTTGAGCTGGCAGCAGCATACGCGTGGAGGGAGAATGAGTAGAGGGAATTTAGTCGATACTCATGTCTTTGCCCAGCTGTGTCATGCTAAGCGGAGTCAAAGAACTAGCAGATTCCACCCCAAAACCCTCTATTTCCCAACCAAACTCGATCTTGGGAATGCTTGTCCTGAAAGAAACACAAAACAAGCACATAAACAAACAAAAGGAAATAAGCACAGCAACAGCGTGAAGAAAAAAAAACAATAGCCATGTCTGTTGTGTGCTGCCCCTCAGGATTCGGTGTACAAAGTTCAACATTTTTCAATTAGTCCTCTCATTACCCTTGTGTAGTGACTGTTAACAGCAGAACCGTTAGAAAGCAGCTCTTACATAGAGCTCACATAATACAATTACTGCTTTCAGGTAATTTCACAGCATTTAATTGATTGGCTATTATTATGAACATAATGGGCAGAATTGCACATCAAGGCGACCACTGGTAATGTCACTGTACTTTTATTAAAGTCACTGGTTAGCTTTGGCATAATTAAAATTAGGCATGGTTTCTGTTTCGCATTACAAACATAATACAAGCGGAAAAACAGTGGTCAGACAAATTAGCTCAAGCAGTGCTTCTAATATGCTCAAAAATCAAACATTTTTATTCGATCTTACTGTGCAAGATTTCAGATGATTTTTTAATAAGATATTAATATTTATGTACTTATTCTATGTATTTTTTTATAAAAGCAAGCTGACATACTGTTATTAAAATCCCTTTGATTTTTACTTTAACAATGTTTTTAATGTTTTCAGCCTTTATACAATATTTATTTAGTAAATTAGTTATTAATTTATTTGTTTTGTCTAAAGTCTTGTCTAAATGGTTTAATGTGCAAATGCCGATTAAACGTTAAGAGCCGTATATAAGCACCAGTCAAAAAGAGGAAAAAGACTTTAACTTAAATCTAAATTCCGGGTACCTCAAATAACATTTCTGTTTAATCAGCAGTGCATCTCCACAGGATCCAGCAGCCTTTGATGAAGACATTCTGTGCCTTTTGAAGCTTCCTTCAACCACAAGTTAATTGCTCATACTGGCAGGCTAACTGTTGCTAGGTGATGTTACGGACCGGCGTGGGTTTTCATTCATGAGAGGTCTTTATGAAGAAGTGAAAGCCATGTAGCCTCTGATCTTTAGAATGTATTATGCCGCAGTTTTTCAACATTAACAAAATACAACCAAATGTCTGTCTACAACTGAAAATGATAAAATGTTAATAAGGAAAACAGAACAGGTAGCTGAGCAAAAGGGCAGGACAAGAGAAATGCCTGCTAGTCAAGACAGAGACCAGAAAAGGGTCGAGTCCAAGTCCAGTTGCGTCAGGTCTGAACTACTACAACGCTGCTGCCAGCCCTCATTTACCAAAAACATTGAAAATGCTTCTAACCTGCTCAACCTGAGGAGAATCTGAGTGAAGTTTTCTGATTACGGCAGCTATATTAAAGATGCTTATGGTTATGATGATGATAACGATGTTGGGTAATAACGATGTTGACTCATGATGATGGTGACTGACGATGATAATGGTGATGGTGATAGTGACGATGACAGACAATGATGATGCTGACTGACGATGATGATAAACATGTCAGATGATTATCATTATGACTGATAATGATGATGGGGGTGATGGTCATGATTAGGATGTGGACTGACAATAGCGATGGTCACAATGCAAGTGACAGTTATCATGATGATGTTGGTGATGACTGACAGTGACGATGGCGACTGATTAGCATGACAATGAAGATGATGATGTTGACTGATGATGATGGTGAAGGTGATGATAATGTGACTGACAGTGATGATGGTGATGATAACAGTGAGTTGACGATAAAATTATGTTGACTGATGATGATGCTGAAGTGATGTGTGAAGTGACTGGCAATGATGATGGTGGTGATGATGATAATAGTGACTTGACAATGATGAAGACTATGTTGACTGATAATGATGGAGAAGATGATGATCATGATGATGTTGACTGATGATGTGACTGGCAATGATGATATTGACCTGACAAAGATGAATATAAAGTTGACAGATGATGATGATGATGGTGAAGGTTATGATGGTGATGATGTCGATGGTGACTGACAATGACAGTGATGATGATCATAATGATAGCAGTGATGACATTATGATGATGGTGACTGATGATGGTGGTGGTGACCTGACAATGATGAAGATAAAGTTGACAGATGATAATGATGGTGAATGTTATGATGGTGACTGACAATGACAGTGATGATGATCATGATGACCGACAATGTCGGTGGTGATGTTATAATGATGATGGTGATGATCACGATGATGATGATGGTGAAGGTGATTATAGCGGTGGTGGTGATGATGATAATGGTGACTGAAAATGTCAGTGATGATGCTTATAATGATGGCCAACAATGATGATGATGATGTTATGATGATGATGATTGTAGTGAAAGTGATGATGGTGGTGTTGGTGACTGACAATAACGATGGTGATGATGATGATGATCACAGTGATGTCAGTGATAACATCATGACATGACTGACAATGATGATGGTGAGTGATGATGATAATAGTGACCTGACAATGATGAAGATGAATATGACAGATGATGATGGTGAAGGTGATGATGGTGATTGACAATGACAGTGATGATGATCATAATGACTGACGATGATGACGGTGGTGATGTTATCAATGATGGTGATGATGATAACAGAGACCTGACAATGACAAAGATGTTGACTGATGATGATCATAATGATGACATCATGATGATGTTGACTGATAATGTGACTGACAGTGATGATGGTAAGTGATAATAATAGTGACCTGACAATGAAGATGAAGTTGACAGATGATGATGGTAAAGGTGAGGATGGTGACTGACAATGATGGTTATAATGATAATAATGATGACAGTGACAACATCATTATGATGTTGACGGATAATGTGACTGACAGTGATGATGGTAACTGCTGCTGCTGCTGATGATGATAGTGACCTGATAATAAGATGAAGTTGACAGGTGATGATGGTGAAGGTGATGATGGTGACTAACAATGACAGTGATGATAATCATGATGATGGTGGTGATGTTATGATGATGATGTTGAATGATGATGATGGTGAAGGTGAGGATAGTGACTAATGATAATGACTGATGATGGTCTTGTTGTCAGTGATACAAATGATTATGATGACAATGATGATGATGTTGACTGAAGAAGAAAATGGTGATGGAGATAATGATGACGATGGTGAATGATGATGATCATAATGTCCATGAAGATGATGGTGAAGGTGATGATTGTGACAGTGGTGAATGATGATGATGATGGTCAGTGATGGTTAATTATAATGTTGGCTGAAGATGATGTTGACTGATGAAGAAGATGGTGATAGAGATGTTGGTTATTTTGCCAGAAACACAAATGACAGTACATAGGGGAAAAAAAATCAATTCACAGTTACAAAAAAATAGTGTTTTATTGAAGTAACAGCAAACTGCTTTGGAACTGCATGAGGGTGAGTAAGTAATTGCAGATTTTTTTTTTTATTTTTGGGTGAGCTATTCCTTTCACTTCAGTTGTCTTGTTTTTGTGAATACTACACATGGTTATTTTCCCCTCTCTCTTACATTCCTCCTCTTTCATCATTTTCACCACTGACTGTTTGTTTTACAGATTGGATGAGTTCCACAGGAAGTGTTCTCATTTGGTAAATTTAGAGACTCCCACTAATATAAAATAGGGTACTTTCAATGTCAATATTTTTCCCAGATGGCAGGCATATTCATGCATCAAAATTTCATTCACGCAAACAGTTGCCCAACCGTATCGAATGCATTAGCTACATAAACAAAGGATGCGTTATCTTAAGCATTCTTACAGTTCAAACGCCAATATATTGTTGTCAAAGTTTTAAGTTAAATCAAATTGTTTGCTGCGGTTTTCACACAGGCTGTTGAGATGACTCCGGCGGGTAGGGAGGGAAAGCAACAGCTCGGGGAGAAAGTAATTTTAACAGCCTGGCAGCAGATTTAGATGTTAACAAAAAAAAGATACAGGAAGCCAAACCCTCCACACAATCAGTAACAATTCAGACCAAAACAAAACCAAAGAGAGGTTTGAAGTGTCAATGGGGGAAACGAGCAATAACCTCAAACAAAGACAAAGGCTCAACCTTGCAAATCTGCCATCTCATTACCATTTTTCCAGTTTAGAAGCAATAAAAATCATAAAACAACAACTCTATCCGGGCATCTTAGATGCTCTGACACCACAGGGAAGTGCAAATAGAGATGAGAGTGTGTTGAAAGAGGAGCTGATCACTATACTGAAATGTGTAGCTGTGTTCAGTAACATTACATAGCATTAGAAAAGTGCAAATCCCTGACGACCACAGCCTACATGAACACAAACAAACCGAAAAATGCCTGCTGACAAGGTAATAATGCCACAGTTATCTATTATTAATTAGGACCCACAGCTGGTTGCTCAAAAATAGGGCGTTCTCTTTTGCCTCAGGAACTCCCAGTGTTCCATATTCATTATGATGTTTCAATGCCTGAATAATGCCAGTGCTTTTCACCCTGAGCGGATAACTTCACCGGGCCTCTAATGCATCATTTAAACTGTGGAGAGACGGGTGAAAACCGCACTTCTCGTAAAGATGCAATCTGTCAATACAGAGAGGGAAAAAGGCATAATTCTCTGCCTAAAAATGAAAGTATGCTGCTGTTCAAAGGTTTATTCACACTGTTCCTTGAGCTACTGGGTAAAGGGGCTTGTCTTTAAGCAAGGTAACAGATGCAATAACTGATTATAATGCGCTTTATGTGGTTTTGACACAACACCACGCTCATTACGTCTGGTGTAAACAGGGTGTTAAATAGCAACTATTTATTTCAGCTTTTCTGTCATCTTTTTTATCAGTTACTGCTTTTCCAGTCACGCAACTGTAAGTTAAGATTGTGTCTATAATATTCAAAGGGCAGAGAACCATATGAGGACGGTTCGATTCTCACGGACCAGTGAGTCTAGACCCGTTTCTTAAACGTGATCCCTCTGGTGTGCACAGAACTTCCTCTCATTCGATTTCAGATGAAGATGCAGGCACGGTCATTAAGGCTAATTGTGTCTTTTGGTGACAATGGCTCTGCGCGGAGTCTTAATATGTTGGTCTTATTTTTGTCTTCCATTAAGAGCAACAGAGGGACAAAACATTCAGCAGAAAATAGATAGCACAGACACACTGGAGCCAGAGAGAAGGAAAGAGAGAGAAATGTTTGCTAACTCAGACTGTGGAAGAGACTTGTTGTAACAGTTGCTCAGAACAGATGGAGCTTTAGTGTCTCAAAACAACGTCTGTCTCTTTCTTCTTCATAAACGTTCAGATAGCTCGCGATCTGTTTGAGTCATCCATTTAATGGCTCTGACTTGATTCTTAAAAGAATCTCGCATTTCGTCTTTTTACGATCCTTATCTGTCTTCGTCCTTATTTGCGCAGTCAGATTATTAGATGAGCTCTAATTTGTCTGATAAATTAAGAACTGCATGAATATGGAGAATCATTTATAATCATTTAGCAAAACAAAGAAGCAAAGTTCTCGTTCATTGTAATAGAAAAGCTTAATTACCGTTTTCTTTTTAGAGGACACATTAACAAGTGGCATCACATTTGCACAATTGCTTCATATTTAATATCATGTAAAATATTTAATTTTTAATCACAGTTAACTATATTTAACAACATGTTTCAGTAGTTAATGAAATAAAACAATTTAAAAATTTTCTCATCTTTCGATCGCTGAGCTTGTTGCAATGCATTCTGGGACATTTCCCTCTCACATATAGGTGTAAGAATCGTAAAATGATCTTTATTAGAAGGAAGCATAATTAAGTTGCCTACCTTTCGAAACAGACTTGTTTGTATGATGCCTCAAAATACTCCCTCCGTAGGGAGCTCACTTTGCGTTTGCCTGTACAGAAACAAATTTGCATATTAATAGCACAGGTTTATAAGCACCAAAAGCCAACAGTCATGAGACACAATAGTTATGAACAGGAGTTGCTGTCATTTTCAACAACGTGGCGCTGTGTGTGGAAATGGATGTTTTACACTCTTCTGTAATCATGAAAAAGCATATCGTATTCTCCAGCTTGTCTATGGAACGGGAACATAACTGCCAGTCAGGCATAATGAATATAAAAAGGACCCTGTTGTGCGTCTGTCAGACATATGAATACGAACGCCAGTTTTCCACCTGCATGGGCTCTCATGTGTCTCTTTCTCTCTTTGTCTCTCTCTATCAAACTGAAATCCTTAAGGTGACCTCAGACGCAGAAATGTACTCATGTTACAGATGACAACAGGAAAAACGTCTATATTTGGAATAGCATACTACCATACTACTCATACCACTTCAACAGTATGCAGTAAATTATGCACAGTATCCAAATATTCTGTGCATAAAATACCCAAAGATAATTAAACAGAGCTATATTTAAAAGTAAATATTAGCTGAAAATGAATGAATAAATAAATATATTTCAGGTAATAAAAATACATACATAAAATAAGCAGAATATTTTTATTAACTGGAACTACCTGGAAATTAATGAAAACTTAAACTGAAATAAAAATAAATTAAATCTAAATTGTAATATTTAAAACTAATAAAAAATGACCAACACACTACAAAAGTACTAAAAATTCTAATGAAACCTGTAGTCATAAAAATAAAGCCAAATAATAATTAATTAAACTAAAAAACATCCTACAAAGCTCCCAACAAGAATATTTGTAATATGTAGAAAACTTGCATAAGTAACTTCTATGGGACTTCCTAAAATACTAAGGCAGCTATTTTCATGTATAAAAATACAGTTGTTATTGTTGTTGTTGTTAAAAACCAATTGTTAATATTATTTGTTTATTAGTTTTTTAATATGTCTATATAGTTTCCACAATTTTTTAGGTTTATTTTTAGTTTTAGTTATTACATCAACAAATTAAATAAAATTAAACAAAATTAAATGAATTAATGCAAACTAAAACTTTGAAACATTAAAATAATTAGTTATTTTTAAGTATAAAATACATTTGTTGTTGTTGTTATTAATAATGTCTAATTATTCATATTATTAGTTTATTAGCTTTTTAATGTCTATACAGTTTTCTTTTTTGAGTTCATGTTTAGTTTTAGTTATTTAAAATAAAATAAAATAAAATAAAATAAAATAAAATAAAATAAAATAAAATAAAATAAAATAAAATAAGGAAATTATTTATTAACTGGAAAAGTACTAATTGAAAATGAATGAAAACTAAAACTGAAATAAAAATAAATTACATCTAAATTGTAATATTTAAAAAAGAACAAAAAAATAAATAAAAATAAAGACACATAATTCAATATCTAAAAAAAATAAAATTAAAATGAAACCTAAATTTTAAAGGCAAATAATAGTTCACTAAACTAGAAAATATTATAAAATGCTTCAAACAAGAATATTTATAATATGTGCACAAGAAAATCTGCGTAAGTAACTTCTATGGGGAGCTATTTTCTTGCATAAAATAGGGTTATTTTTAGTATTGTTGAGATGTTTTATTAACATTATTAGCTTTATTTATTTATTTTAGGACATCAAGAAAATAAACAAAACAAAATAAAATAAAAATAAAGTTAAATTAAAAATAAAGTAAAAAGTTTATTTTAAAAAAAAAATACAATTTTATTTGAAATAAAATACATTTTAACTGAAATACAATAAAATATTATATTTTATACTGCACAGGACATATATGAAGTGTGATATTATAAACACAAAAAAACAAAAAACAAAATAACTATTTATATATGTACAAATATTTATATATATTTTTTTTAATTATAATAGCAACTGAACAACACTTGATGAAATAAACATGACAACACTGTATGACGCATTGTGTTTCACAAACTATAAACATTGTAAAAATTGAAACCGTATTGCTTATTGAACATAAAAGAGATGTGTGGTTGGAAAGGGGCAGAACGAGACCCTCTCTGTTCTCAAATAAGCAAAGCCCTGAAACTGTGTGAGGAGGTCTAAAACATTTGCACACAACAAATGATGATAAGTGCCAATTACAGAGGAGACTAGGTGAGATAATGAGCATTTAGCAGCATTCATGGCACTCAGAGAATGAGGAGAGCATATAAAAAAGAACAAAGTAAAGCTGAAAGCTCAGTGGAACTAAAGAGAAACATTGACAGGGACAGAGAGATTTTAAACAGAGTGAACCCGTTCGAGTGAACCTTTCAGGAACAACTAAAGCGGAACTGATGAGAATATTTCAGACGTTCCGCAAGGTGGGTGGGAGAACGCTTCCTGACGTTTGTCAAAATTTTGCAGTCTAAAGGTTTTCAGTGGCACATCACAAACGGCACACTATGCTGAGGATAATCGGATCTGTTTCTCAAGTCAAGTCAGGTCCACACATTTTTAAGAACAAATCAGACTATTATGCTGTAAGTTCAAAGACATTTCAACTCTAAATTTGACATTTTAAAGATGTATGTAACAAGTCATAAAGACTGACTTGGCTTTTAGTTCCTCGCTTTATGACATTTGGTTTTTGTGCATCACAGTCCTGACAGCCAGAAGAACAAGGTGTACTAGTTACAATGTCAGATTCTTTTTATTAACCTTTTCACACACAAGTTCACAATGTACTGACCGATTCCCTCGGCATGAGTTTTTTGAAAGATGTGGCATTCAAGGATGTATCACAATCTGAATTCCATTGTGGCACAACAAGACCGTCACATGATGATTGCAGCAGCCGGAGGAGAGTAAGAGCGGCTTGAAAGCCTATGAAGGAATGTCAGTGAAGGAATAAGCCTACAAAAACATCACTGATTGTTTTTATATTAAATACTTTATAAGAAAATATTCTAAAATATCCTAAAGAGTCTAAAACTTAGAACTTTTTACAGCATTTACAAGATGTGCAGCATCAGCGAGATTATAGTTTTTATTCATATTTTGAATTAGTTTTTATATTTACTTTTTGGTTTAGTCATTTTTTGTTTTTGTCTTTTTTTTTAATGGTTTATATACTGTATGTATATATATATATACACACACATACATACATACATATATAGTTTCATGCATTTTTATTTAAATTTTGGTTTTAGTTATTTTAGTACATAAAGATAAACTAAATAAAAATGATAAATGTTGCCTTGGCAGTTAGTTGAATTTATATATACTAAATTTATATTATAAAGACAAAATTACTGCTTCCAAAATTTAAAAAAGGTGAATTTTTAAAATATTATTTGGAAATATTTATTTTTTATTAAGATGACAGCCTATTATCAAGATAAACTTTTTTTATTACAAAATTACAAGCAGATTAGGTTTTTGTTTTGTTGTTTTTACTATGAAAACTAGTACTATCCATAAAATAAAATAACTGCAAGTTAATCTTAATTTATGACTAGCTTTTTGAAAAATTTCAATGTCAAAAATGTATTTAATGATATTTAATTAATATCTTAAATATGTTATCTTTTTCTCTTTAGCAAATATAAAATACATTTAGATACATTTAGTTATTTATGAGGTTATATATATATATAAACTTTTTTTCCACAAACCCTCTAAGCATCTCTATGTGGTCTTATGTCATTTTTAAAAATGTTTAATATTTATATCAATTCAATTACTATCATTGCTATAATAATAATACACAATGATTTCCTCTATGTGCTTCATTGCAATGAGAATTTGAGTCTGAACCTATCAGAGCAAATTAATTTAGAATAAACTTCTGAAAACTTTAGCTTTCTCAGGTATCAAGATTGCAGAGGAAAACAAAGCACTGGTAGGATCTGTCTGAACTCAATCCCTCTCTTAGCACAGTATCAAATGGAAAACAACTTCAGGGAAACTCAGGAAAGACTGATGACCCTGTTATACATAGCAGATTTTCCTATTATAATGCAAGATGCATTAAATCAGTCAAGGGCCTGTGAATTCTTCTCAGCGTGCACAACGGTTCACAATATCCTGCTTACAGAGCCAGCACAACAGAAAGTGAGAGCTTGGAGATGCTACATTGATTCTGTTTGAGTAATTTACCTAAAGACAACAATGGAGGTATAGACAAAACCCAAACCAGGATGTGATGGGGCGATTCAATGAGGGCAGAGAGTGGAAGAGACAAGAAATACAGTCAGTGGAAATGACAAAAGAAGGAAGAGACCGGCAACAAATAAAGTAATAGAAAACAAATAACAGGATTGTGTTTTTGTCTGCTGTGGATTTTTCTTTCATCAACCATTCAAACATGAACAATCAAACAACCTTCACGAACAAGACTGATGATTTATAGATTCAGTAGTTAATAAAGAATCTTTTTTACTTTTAATAAGTACCTAGTCACGTATTCTGTCCCTGTTTCAGATACTTTAAAAAAACAATTGCCATAACGAGGATACTATTGCCATACAACTAACCTGTGAATCATTAAACTACATTGTCTAGATAACAATCCTCAATATATATATATATATATATATAAATCTACATCAAGTCTGCAAATCATTCTGAGTGCCAGGGGAACTCTTGGCACCAATTAACACCTTTACAACTCATGATTAAATCATGAAAAGACTGACACGCTATCAATTCAAACATGAAAGAGACAGAGCGACAATTGCAATTAGCACTCTCATTGTTACTTGGACAAATAAAGGCTTTATTTAAACGTGAAAAAGTGCCATTTCTGAGCCAGTAAATTGGCAGCAACACAGAAGTGCAAAAATAATGATTGTTTCCAAACAGGTTTCCCAAATAATCCTGCTTTTGCCCACCTCTGTCTGCCAAGGAAAACAAGTAGTTAGATTATTAATTGATATTTTGTTTATCTTATTACATTTTTTTTTGGTACTGAATGAAATATAACTCATTTCTCTCAAATTATCCATCATTATGGGTGTTTTTTTAATTTTTAATGAAAAGCAACTATTACACTAAACAGAAGAGATTAAAAACTAACCATTTTAGATTAATACAGTAAAACAATTTATGAGAATAACTACATTTCACACATAACTACATACATTTTACTCCACATTTGCGTTATAGCATCAGTCGATGGTTTGAAATAACTTCCATCTGTGAACTGACTTTCATCATCAATCGGCCATATTGGCAAAACCGAGCAAAGCTTGCATATTTGCTCATTATTCCTGCTGAAAATGGTCAATTATTGTCATGCTTTAGGCTTTACTAATCGGTCAGACTGGGAAAAACATTTTGAGTATTACAGACAGCCAAAACTTATAACAAATCAAGGCGAAGAGTGCAAAAAACTGTCTGAGGAACAAAAGGCATCTGTGGTTCGCTAAACCGAACCAAGATTCCTGGGCAAGAATCATGACAACATTTGTGTTTGTTCTTATCATTTCCTGCCAGGCAGGTGAAATACTAGGCTAATATCTTAATTAATACTGCTTGTGCATATCTTTACCACCTATTCACTTTAGTTTGTCAAAATATTCATAATTTATTTATTTGTCCTGAGAGGAAATTTATCTTCACAGAGGGTGCGTATATAACACGAGAACAACTACACATTATATACAAACTTATATACAAACAAAACGTTCACAAGCACTCACATATATTCCTGCTTATTAAGTCCTTCTCTGTATGATTTTGTTGCTTCCACATGTTCCACATGGTTTAGACAGCATAAATTTGCAGAACAACCTATTCAGTTGTACATTAACCGTGCAATCCATGCTGTTGTTTACATCGGAGCATCGCCAATATTTCCACGCATCCGGGTAACTGACCGAATCATGACTTAAAGGATTACTCCACCCCAAAATTAAAATTTTGTCATTAATCACTTACCCCCATGTCGTTCCAAACCCGTAAAAGCTTCGTTCATCTTCTGAACACAATTGAAGATATTTTGGATGAAAACTGGGAGGTTTGTGACTGTCCCATTGACTGCCAAGTAAATACCATTATCAAGGTCCAGAAAAGTATTAAAGACATCGTCAAAAAAGTCCATCTGCCATCAGTGGTTTAACCATGATTTTACGAAGCTACGAGAATACATTTTGTACGGAAAGAAAACAAAAATAATGACTTTATTCAAGTTTGTGTCCTCCGTACGCTGTTCTGTGTCAGCTGCGTTACACGCTGTTTTCATTCGAATCAAAGCGTAAATAAACAGAAGACGTATCCGTGTGGTGTGGCTGACACAGAACAGTGTACACTGTTTGCGTCCAGCGGATACTCTCCAAAATGGAGAGTCGTTATTTTTAAAAAGTCGTTATTTTTGTTTTCTTTGCGTACAAAAAGTATTCTCATAGCTTCGTAAAATTATGATTGAACCAGTGATGGCACATGGACTATTTTGACGATGCCTTTCATACTTTTCCTGGGCCTTAACAGCGGTATTTAGTTACTTGGCAGTCAATGGGACAGTCACAAACCTCCCGTTTTTCATCCAAAATATCTTAAATTGTGTTCCGAAGACGAACGAAGCTTTTACAGGTTTGGAACGACATAGGGGTAAGTGATCAATGACAAAATTTTTATTTTGGGGTGGAGTAACTCTTTAACCTCTATTACACTAAACAGAAGAGATTAAAATGCTAACCCTTTTTAGTTTAGCATGGTGTCAAAGTAAGACAGTTTATAAGTATAACTACATATTTTTACTCCAAACTTGCGTTATAGCGTCAAACGAGTGTTTGAAATAACTCCCTTTTGTGAACTGATTCTTATTTTAGTGATAAGGCTATATCGATTAGCATAGTAAAATTAATATACATTATACACATGAAAATACCTGAGGTGGTTTGAAGAACAGATTATCCATATCCAGTATAATCCATATATTGTTGTAATCCTGTACTGATTTTCATCATGTTTCACCATACAAAATATTTCTTTCTGGATTTTATTTCAGCTACAGTGATAGCTGGATTGCATGAGACAATCACACATCACACATGAGAGATTAACTCCATTATATAGCTGGGCTGGATTATTATGTATCGTATTATTGTATGTGTGTATACTGCGACACCCATAATCAACACAATAATTGTATCTAATTATTTAAATATCACAGTTATACCGGTATATCTCGACATCCCTAATTTTAATGAATGCATCTACAGGTTCAAGTTGACCTGAAATGAATTCACTCATCCTTATGAGATGGAAATTTTTTTTTTTAATGAATCATACTATTCCATATTAAAATACTGAATACATTTTATGAAATGTTGCCTTTCAATACAAATGCTGGCTGAAGTTTACATGCTGTAAATTCGGACTGCAGTTAAAATATTACATTTGGAGGTCAGCATGCTTCCAGGTCTTTAATACTGAAAAGGCGGCGCTAATTTATGCAGAATATGGAAGCAGACATCCAGCCTTCCATTAGGAGACTGGCTGATGATGCATAATGAAGTATTTTGCATGGCGGTGCCAAAGAGGTACAGCAGAGGTGAGAAAATAGCTGCAGTTTTCCATCAAACATCAGCTGCTGCTTGCCCTTCCAAACCCCATGAGAGTTGTAACAGCTTCACTAACAAATAAATAAAAAAAACACACACTTATTTGTTATGCGGAACAGGTGGATGTTTTTTTGGTCATGTTGTATCTCACAGTTCCAGAATGCATAAAGGTTGTCATGGGGTTGAGATACATCTTGCTTCTGCTGTGTATCATCATTTTATACAGAGATTTTCATTTATTCCATCAGTGTGGCATGTGGATGTGGCAATTTGAGTGTTTTGCTGTGAAAGTTTTAAAAGTAATCCCCGTGCAACACGTTCAGAATGTCTAATGAATTAATGTCTCATTCACTAACCGTTCATATAGAAATCATAATTTATCTGTAAGTTTGCATTGATAATTTGCACAAAATTTGGATACTAACAGAAAGCACACTTACACAAAAATCACACTCCCTTTGATCTTAGAAACAAGTAATTTTCTTGCTGTACATGCCCTAAGATATGAAAGCTTTTTTCAGCTGCGGAATTATGAAATATATATATTTTACAAATTTGAGGGCTTTTTTCCAAAAAAATAAAGAGTTTACATCTTGCACTTTTGATTTTTTTTCTGTACATTTTAGGTTTACATTTCACAAATTTGAGGGTTTTTTATCCCCAGAATTCAGAGTTTACATCTTGCATTTCTGACTTTTTTCTGTAAATTTTAAGTTTACATTTCACAGATTTGAAGGGTTTTTTTTTTTCAGAATTCAGTTTACATCTTGCATTTCTGAAAATTGTTCTGTAAATTTTAAGTTTACATTTTATAAATTTGAGGGTTTTTCCCCCCAGAATTCGGGTTTCATCTTGTATTTCTGACATTTTTTTTTTTGTAAATTTAAAATTTCACAAATTTGAAGGGTTTTTTTTTCCAGAATTCAGACTTTACATCTCGCATTTCTTACTTTTTTCTGTAAATTTTAAGTTTACATTTCACAAGTGTAAGGAGGGGGGGTCCAGAATTCAGGGTTTACATCTCGGACTTTTTTCTGTACATTTTAAATTTTTTCAAAATTTTTTTTTTTTTTTACATTTTAACATCTAAAGCATTTCTGACTTTTTTTCTGTGAATTTAAAATTTACATTTCACAAATATGAGAAGGGGGGGGGGTTTCTTGCAACTCTGAGGTTAAATCTTGCAAGTTTTCCTTTCTTTGTTTCCACAATGAAATAAAAAAAAAAAGTAATAGTGACTTTTTAACTGCAACTTTTCTCTTACAATTCAGTAAGAGGTGAATATGTAATAAAAACCGTAATATGGAACAAAAGTTTACAGTTTATTATTCCAGACACATATTCCTTCCTTCAAAATAATCTGGATTTATCAACATTAAGACAAGAACATATGCACCTGTTGGGAATGCAGCAGACATTTTGCGCTAGATATTTTCTTTATGCATAAATATGCAAATTATATGAAATTACAAGTAAACAAGGCCATCAAACTCTGGTTGCCAGCACATGAGTGCAACACAGCATTTGAACAGTCTATCAATGGACACTTTCCACAGATAATGATAAAATAATGAAAATAAACAAATACGTATAGTACAGGTTTTTCTTTTTAGATTTTCACTAGACTTTGGCATTAAATTGCAAAAAAATACTAGTCAACACTGCTGCTAGCGGGTTTCTAATACAGCTGCAGAAGGAGGGACTGAAAATTTAACACCCTTTCTCTCATGCCTGCCTCTTTTGGAACGTCATGGAAATGCATAGTGAGTATTTTCTTTTGATGTTTGATCATATGGGAATGCAAAAATTACATTTGCTATGGTTTCCCTTTACCCTGCTATAGCATGCTAAATGGATAAATAAATGCATTAAGAGTTTTTTTTCCCAAATTCCAAACCTGGAAACGTAAAAAAGAGAATGGAATGTACATATATTTTAGAGCATGAGGAATATGCAGACATGTGACAGAATCTCAAAGCTGCAGCTGTGAGTGCAGTTATTGTTAAGGATCACACTTTTTGGTGTTTTTCAGCATAGCTGTTATGTGTTTAATCTACCCATAGGGATTGTGTTTAGCTGGGCGCTCTACGGTCAAAACGTTCATGTCCTTCTGTTCATATTTCATTCTCTCGCACCGCCAGTCAGCTCTTAACTGCCTCTGTAATTACACCCTCGTCAAGTGTTTAGCAGCTTTCTAATTGGAGGATGTGTTAAGATGCATGACATTAAGCAATTTTTTTTCAAGACGAGTAATTGAGGAGAAGAATTTGTTGTAATTTGCCATTCCCAACCCTCTATTCTCACATCACCACTGTTCTATTTCAAGCATATTGTGTATCGTAATACCCAAGGCCTTAAGTTTTTGGGATCATGTGTGTCCTTTGTCATATAATCCCAGAAACTGCCAATGCTAACATGCTTTTTCCCTCTCTGCCCCCAACTTAAAATCTCACACCATTGATTTTAATTAACTTTACACTCCCTATTTGTTGCTATTTTTACAGATCACTGAGACACAGAAATATCCATTTATTTTCCAAGTTTTAATTATGGTTTCCTGAAAAACAGAGTTCCTGTTTGCTGCACAAGAACAGCGGCGTTAATTGTGTTCGTGTGACAGCGCAACCCTGTGGTGTCAGGCTTTGTCAGTAAGCAAAAATAAACATTCAGATCGACTGCTGACGAATTGTCACTACTGAATCTGGTCTTTTAGTGATAAAGGAGCCAAGAATCTGCAAAATACGAACAGTCTGACCTGCCCACAAACACTTCCGCTAGTTAGTGTGTTTACATCATGTCAGGAAGATGCTGTGTTTTGCACTGTGAAAGCGTTTGTTTTGTTTTCATTGCCGAATGATGATATTAAGAAACAGTGGTTAAAATTTATTTTTTTCCACAATACCACATCAATACAATTTGAACATTTTGTTGTGTGCTCATCATTTTACTGAGGGCTGCTTCTCTAATAATGGCTTTTACCTTCTTTGGCTTCTAATTTTCTTTATTTGAACTAAGAAGCGTCTCCAAACCACAACCTGTAAGTACAATTGATACATTATGAGTTTTTTGTGCTAATATGTGATGTATACAGCTTTAAAGGGGTCATCGGATGCTAAGTTCACATGGCTAAATGCGGCTAAAGTAAACAGGCTCGTCACTCCACAGAGAGAAGAGAGGGGCGAGGCAAGCAGAGCTCATCTGCATTTAAAGCAGCCTCGACCAGAATGGGATGATTTTTGCAGAGCTGATTTTGGCAAGGTGTTGTTTGACACTACTTTTGAGAATTTTTAACCAAAGTATATTATAGACTTTTCATCAAGACCCTAAAGAATCATATCAACTTGTGGAAAACGGGCATCCGATGACCCCTTTAAGTTTCCAGGTAAACCACAATATTACTTGTCTTGCTGAAATAGTTCTGTTAATTCGCTGTGAACCCACTATATTTTAAAGGAACACTCCACTTTTTTTGAAAATAGGCTCATTTTCCAACTCCCCTAGATTTAAAGGAGAAGTCCACTTCCAAAACAAAGATTCACATACAGTATAATGTACTCACCCCGTTGTCATCCAACATGTTCATGTCTTTCTTTCTTTTCGTAAAGAAATTGTTTTTTGAGGAAAACATTTCAGCGTTTTTCTCCATATAATGGACTGATATGGTGCCCCGATTTTGAACTTCCAAAATGCAGTTTAAATGTGGCTAATAAGTCATTAAAGTGATGCAATTCAATATAGGGGATGTATTATTTCCCATTTATTGGCATCGGTTTAATACAAGTGCCATTTTTTTTTATTTTAAAAAAGCTCAAATATTACATGGATTTTCAAAATTGTTCATGCAAGAGTCTTGGGAGGAATGCACAGCCATTTGGTTGCCTTCATCTTAAACCACGTTCAGGATTTCTTCACAGGAAAATTCTAAAAGAAATGGATATAACAAAAAATGAAATTAATTAAACTGAACTACAGAGTAATATGCAGGTTGGAGATGGAAAATCAATCATACAGTATATTTATCATAATCTCTTCACTGTATTCGCGCCTATATAAGGCACGGAGGTCTTGTTCCTACAATGCAAAGCGTAATTCAAAAATACAGAAAAAAATCTGTAAAAACCAAATACGGAAAATTTCCTTCAATTATTAGGGTATATTGTACTGTATTTTTACGGATTTTTAACAGAGATGCAGAAAAAAGGCACTACAGTCATTTTTCAATTTTTTTTCACCACCTCAGAGAAAGAGACATTGAACAATACAAGTGTGAAAGACACATATTTCAGAAAATCACTGGGGTTTTGTTATTGAATTGCACCTCTCACGCTTTGTTGTGTCCTCAGCACCAGTGAGACATTCGGCAGCCTCTTCTTTCCTCAGTCTAAACCTTTTGTTCTTCACCAGTGCCGGCTCATCTTTAGTTTTGCATTTCTAACTGTCCTTTGAAGGCCTCCACTGATTTTTACACAAGTACTTTCATCCTTTGTAGTCAATAACCTGATAATGCACCTCCATTGCCCTTTCACTGCACTCTCCATTGTAATCTTGAACTCTCCTACTCTGAATGAATGTGCCAAGTGAAGAAAGAAAAGACAATTACTTGATGTATTTCATGTTTTTATACTTTTGCTTCAGTCTTTGTTGCCTTCCTCCCAGTCCACACTTTGATAGTCCATTTGCTGACCATCTGCTGCATAATTAATGCTAAATTGGAAAGAATGTTTTGGCAAGCTTAATCTGATGTATTCGAATATACCCTGAACCACAAAACCAGTCATAAGGGTCGATTTTTTGCTGAATAAATAAGCTTTCCATTAATGTATGGTTTGTTAGGATAGGACAATATTTGGCTGAGATGCAACTATTTGAAAATCTAAAATCTGAGGGTGCAAAAAAAAAAAAAAAGATTTAGAAATATGCCTTTAAATTTGTTCAAATGAAGTTCTTAGTAATGCACAAATTAAGTTTTGATATATTTACGCTAAAAAATTTACAAAATATCTTCATGGAACATGATCTTTACTTAATATCCTAATGATTTTTGGCATAAAACAAAAAAATCGATCATTTTGACCCATACAATGTATTTTTGGCTATTGCTACAAATATACCCGTGCTACTTAAGACTGGTATTGTTGTCCAGGGTCACATATTTGTTATGGTCTCCCTTTTATATCTACGATACATCCATAAATAGATATTTAAAACTAAATGGAAAATATAATAACTGATAGAAGTGCACATTTGCTTATAGTTCATAATTGGCTGCCTTTGTCTGCCACATTTGCATATTTTCTTTTGTGCAATTACGTGTCACTTTGTAATACTTTAAACCACCGTGCCTTCTTACACCATTAAAACAATTAGCACCGTGCTTCAAAGGAAAACGATTTGTTTGTAGACCGTTCTGACATGAGTCTAGTATCACACACGACAGATAAAAGTAATTTTGATCCTGATTGCGATCCTAAAAGCAGCAGTGAGCATTGCATCACCTTTTTCACGCGCCGTCTTATCAGCTGCAGCAGGGATAAACAGGGAGGATTTAGTCTTACAAAGTGATTTCAGAGTTATTCTGCCCTGACAGCACGCAGCTATAAACAGACATCCAGACACGACTCGTGACACCGTGAGACGGTGCAGAGAGACACACGCCGATGACACATAAAAAAGCGGAAGTTAATGAACTGGACCTAAAATGAGAGAGAGCGCGCTGTGTTAGGACGGCCCAGTGTTATCGAGCTTGACAGTTGTGACAACTTGAATCACATCAGCAATTAATAAGCAATTTTAGTTCCAAGTTCATATTTAAGCACAGCTTATTTGCTGCCAATTAGCAATGAATTAGCGGTTATTAAGCAATTAAATTATCACATAAGGTCTATGGATATATTGGCAAGGCCAGGGCAGCCTAATCAGAGAGATACTGACAAGAACCAAATTGCTGCATACATAAATATTCTCATCTCTGTCAGTGTCATAGTCTGTGAATTATAGGTACATGGGGGAAATACAAGTTCAAAATGAGCGCTTCCCAACCTAAAATCTCACACCACTGATTTTAATTAACTTGTTTGTTGCCGTTTTTACAGACCACTGAGACACAAATATCCATTTCTTTTTTTCGGATTTTAATTATACCTTCATGAAAATTGAATTAGAAGTGAATGGGGCTCTACAGAGAATACAAATTCATTACAAGAATACATGGTTTAAAGGGATAGTTCTTGTTAAAATGAAAATTCTGTTATTATTTACTCTCTCTTATGTTGTTCCAAACCCGTAAGACCTTTGTTCATCTTTGGAACACAAATTAGGATATTTCTGATGAAATCAGAGAGCTCTCTGACCCTGCAGAGACAGCAACGCAACTACCGCCGTGGTACTCTCATGAACACGTGTCCAAGACTGAGAGGAAAGATAAGAAATTGTTAAAGTCACTACTTTTTGTTTTCTTTGCGCACAAAAAGTATTCTTGTATCTTCATAAAATTAAGGTTGAACCACTGATGTCACATGGACTACTTTAATGATGTCCTTACTATCTTTCTGGGCCTTGAACATGTCAGTTGCATTGCTTTCTATGCAGGATCAGAAAGCTTTTGGATTTCATCAAAAATTAATTTGTGTTTCGAAGATAAACAAAGGTCGAAGATAAACAAAAATAATTTCATTTAATTATATATTTTTTAACTGTAACAACTATATAGTATGAATGTGTGTAGTATAAATTAAATTCAGACATAATACATCCACCAATTTGACACTGTCATGTGTCCTCATAGGATAGTAAAGAGTCCATTAAATGCGCACTTTAGAATCCTGTTTTATACAGTTTTATGAATACTATGATTTCGGACATCCCGGACGAGCCCCCATTTTAATTTACAATTGCTGCATCCAAAATCGACAGTAGGTACTAAATTTGGTTTAAAACTTTGCGATATTTAAAAAAAAAAATTGTACAGTATGAATGTGTGTAGTATAAATGAAATGAAATGTGACCTACGGCATTAGCCCTCTACTGTGGCCTCATGGGATAGTAAAGAGTCCATCAATAAGCACTCCAGAATCCAGTTTTATGAATACTATGATTTCGGACATTGGTCTAGGGGTATGATTCTCGCTTTGGATGTGAGAGGTCCTGAGTTAAAATCCCGGACGAGCCCCCAATTTGTTAAGACCTCAGGTCTATGGTTTAGGGGTGAAACGTAAAACCAACTGGTTGACTAAACGATTCAATGACTCACTCATAAAGACTGTTTTATACAGTTTTATGAATATTATGATTTTGGACATCCCGGACGAGCCCCCAATTTACGCTAAGACCTCAGGTCTAGGGTTTAGGGGTGAAACGTAAAACCAACTGGTTGACTAAACGATTCAATGACTCACTCATAAAGACTGTTTTACACAGTTTTATGAATATTATGATTTTGGACATCCCGGACGAGCCCCCAATTTATGTTAAGAACTTAGGTCTATGGTTTAGGGGTGAAACGTAAAACCAACTGGTTGACTAAACGATTCAATGACTCACTCATAAAGACTGTTTTATACAGTTTTATGAATATTATGATTTTGGACATCCCGGACGAGCCCCCAATTTACGCTAAGACTTCAGGTCTAGGGTTTAGGGGTGAAACGTAAAACCAACTGGTTGACTAAACGATTCAATGACTCACTCATAAAGACTGTTTTATACAGTTTTATGAATATTATGATTTTGGACATCCCGGACGAGCCCCCAATTTACGCTAAGACCTCAGGTCTAGGTTCAGGGGTGAAACGTAAAACACAGCTGGTTGACTAAATGATTCAATGACTCACTCATAAAGACTGTTTTATGCAGTTTTATGAATATTATGATTTTAGACATCCCGGACGAGTCCCCAATTTATGTTAAGACCTCGGGTCTAGGGTTTAGGGGTGAAACGTAAAAAACAAACGGGTTGACTAAATGATTCAATGACTCACTCATAAAGACTGTTTTATACAGTTTTATGAATATTATGATTTTGGACATCCCGGACGAGCCCCCAATTTACGCTAAGACCTCAGGTCTAGGTTCAGGGGTGAAACGTAAAACACAGCTGGTTGACTAAATGATTCAATGACTCACTCATAAAGACTGTTTTATGCAGTTTTATGAATATTATGATTTTAGACATCCCGGACGAGTCCCCAATTTATGTTAAGACCTCGGGTCTAGGGTTTAGGGGTGAAACGTAAAAAACAAACGGGTTGACTAAATGATTCAATGACTCACTCATAAAGACTGTTTTATACAGTTTTATGAATATTATGATTTTAGACATCCCGGACGAGTCCCCAATTTATGTTAAGACCTCGGGTCTAGGGTTTAGGGGTGAAACGTAAAAAACAAACGGGTTGACTAAATGATTCAATGACTCACTCATAAAGACTGTTTTATACAGTTTTATGAATATTATGATTTTGGACATCCCAGATGAGCCCCCAATTTATGTTAAGACCCCAGGTCTAGGTTCGGGGTGAAACGTAAAACCAACTGGTTGACTAAATGATTCAATGACTCATTCATAAAGACTGTTTTATACAGTTTTATGAATATTATGATTTTGGACATCCCGGACGAGCCCCCAATTTACGCTAAGACCTCAGGTCTAGGTTCAGGGGTGAAACGTAAAACCAGCTGGTTGACTAAATGATTCAATTACTCACGCATAAAGACTGTTTTATACAGTTTTATGAATATTATGATTTTGGATATCTCGGACAAGCCCCCAATTTATGTTAAGACCTCAGGTCTAGGGTCAGGTCTAAAAGGGAAAATCAACAGGTTATTTTCAAAAGAACTTCCTCGGGTTCTTGTTTTTACAGTGAGGTTAGAGAAAAACGAGTTTTGCCAGCAGTTACAATGAATAAGAATGCAAAAATAACTTCACGGCTAGGCCAGGCCAAATTAATAAACAAAAAGTAAACTACCTTAACCTAGAAACAAAATTCCCTATCAAAAATAAAACAAAAGACTGGCCTAACTCCTTAACTAAACCAAGAAAAGTATGTCAAAAGAAAAAAAAAAACAGCCCCTACGGCGTTTCATGACTCAAAGGCTATTTGTTTCCCAGGTTACATAAGTGGTCTTGCATACTGTTTTTTTACTATATAATAAGGGAAAAGACATACTCAGATGCAGGGAATGATTAATTCATAAGTACAATATTTTTGTTACCCATTGATCACATTGAGCTCATTTAATATTGAAGACTGTGGCTTGAGTTTTGCCTTGGATGCATCACATCCCGCCTGCAAATGCAATAATACACACTCACACAAGTATTTCTGACTGATGGATTGATGGATCTGCCCTGCTAAGTGCATGTACATTTTTTCCACCAGCCAGGTCAGAATGACCTGCGTGATGAATGCTCATTTCTATAACAAAACCACCTTGTGAATGGGTGTCAGGGAAAGAAGGAAATGTCATTTGGACTTATCATTCAGTCCTAACTTCTGATGTATTTTACTCCCTGTATGTGTCATGCTCATTTTTCCCATTTTTCTCTCTGCCTCCTTCACTTTCTTTTCAGTTTGATTTGTTTGATGTCCATGCGTGTGTGGAGCGGTAACTCGTCTAGATATGAACTCCATGGAGACGAGTCGTTTTAAACTCTGCCAGGAGAATGCCAGGATAAGACAAGACTAGATGAAACAACCTCTCTGCTGCGCTGTATTCCTTCTGCTGCAGCGTGAGGAGGGAATGCATGACCTCGCTCTAATTACATCCCGCACTTCAGATGACTACTAAACAGCCATGCTTCTGCTTCTCTCTCATTCTTTCTTTCCTTCTTTTTCTCTGGCTGTCCCCTCAAGAAAAAATTACTGAAGCCTGTAGTGCCTCTGCACCCCCGTCATTTTATAATGACAACTGTGACGACAACAGTTTCAGCATACCTTTCTTACAGCTTCCCTGTCTCACTTGGCGCCCTAGGCAAGATGCTGCATTTACTATGCAATACAAACTTTAATATAAGAAATAATAATAAATGTTTATTGTATTAATAAATATAAATATAATTAAAAAAAGAATGAGTTTGGAGTTCTAAAAGTTACAAATGATGTTTTCATTGCACCTTAATCAAAAGATTACAGGAAGTTCGCTTCGTTGTGATATGACCCATGTAAAATCTGCATAGAGATATCAAGGCTAAAAGAACAAAAAGCATAAAATTACACCGAAACAGCATCTCTCTCTTTCAAAATGGTGTGTAAAAACTACAAACTAGAAAGTGATGCCTTTTGTCTACACTTTACACAATGTTCAGCTCACATTCAACTGTCAGACAGAAACAGTTCCTCTTTATAAGTGTATAAATGTATAAATCCACTTCGAAACAATCAAACTCAAAAGATCTTTCAGTTGACTGAAACTAATTTGAGTTAGAGCTCAGTTCTCTTTTCACGCAAACTGCCCCTGAAAGCACTAAGATTGCTTTTTCCTTCCAATCAGTCCACAAAGTCCACACATAGTCACATTATTAAAATAAATGAACATTGATAATAATCATCATCATCGTATTAATTTATAATTTAATAGATTTTAGTAGTAGTAGTTTTTTAGTAAATACTACTACTGTTAAAATTATTTTTAATATCAATATTAATATTAAATGTACAATTAAATTGTAAAAATTAGTATAATTAGTAATAAAAATATTTATTATTACAATATTAACATTATATTATATAACACAATTATTCGTATTATTTTTTAAAGATTAATAACAATAATGTTGCATTATTATTATTATTATTATATATAAGTAACAGAAATAATTTCAATTATAATATTAACAGTATTATAACAGTTATTCATATTTATTGTTTAAAAATTAATATTATTATTAATAATAAATATACAATTAAATTAAAAAATTTGCATTAGTAACAAAAATTATTTCTATTATAATATTAACAGTATTTACTATAAATATTAGATGATTATTCATATTTATTGTTTAAATATTATTATTATTATTATTAATAATAATAATAATAGTATATTTGTCACATAATATTTATTTTATGAATTATTTTATTTTACATTTTAATAGTAGTAGTAGTAGTTAATATTAATATTAAATGTAAAATTAAATTGTAAAAATTGGTATAATTACTAATAAACTAAATACAAATATTTGTATACTATTATAATATTAACAGTATTTATTATATATTACAATTATTCATTTACATTTGTTTAAAGATTAATAATAATAATAATAATCATAATATTGTATCATTATTATAATTATTGTTATTGTTATCATTTTTAAATACCAATAACAACAACTGTTATAACATTAACAGTATTATAGCAATTATTCATATTTATTGTTTAGATATTAATGATAATAATATTGTATTATTATTATTATTATTATTATTATTATTAAGAAACACTAATAATAATAATAATAATAATAAATGTACAATTAAATAAAAATGAGTATTTGTAACAAAAATAATTTATATTATAATGTTAACAGTATTTATTAATATATCATATTTATTCATATTTATTATTTAAAGATGAATAATAATAGTAATAACTTATTTATTTTTTTATTAATTATACAATTTTATATTATTGTATTATTACATTTAAATAAATTAGTATAATTAGTAATACAATGATTTATTTTATTACATTTATATTTTCTATCATTTTTATTAATAATATTCTACCATAATATTGACAGTATATATATATATATATATATATATATATATATATATATATATATATATATATTATCCTATTATAAAAGTAACTATATATATATATATATATATATATATTTTTTTTTTTTTTTTTTTTTTTTTTTTTTTTTCCCTCACAAGATTATTATTTATTATCATTTCCATACTAATAATTACTGGATTCATGGTAATCAGTATAATCAGTATGGAGTACAGTATAGAGTACAATAAGTGAGCAAATATGCTGCTAGACTGCTGAGTGTGAGTTTACCAAGCATATTGATTTGGTTTGACTGTGGGTATGACTGTGAGTTTTGTGAGTATAGTGATTATTGCTGAAATTCATCAACCGAGAGGGGAAAAGTTCATTTTTTATAACCTTTGAAATGCTGCATTGCAGCGGCCAAGGAAACACACACTTTGATAGTTGTAGAATGAGCTAATTTACGCAGGAAGTGAAAGGTGCAGTTAGCCAGACAGCACTCTTTCATTTACACTGGATGAGAGCGCTGTGACATTTACAGCCGCCAATATTGCCCACATCCAATCTGAGATGGAGTAAAGAGGACGAGAAAGATGTGTAGGTAGGGTAAACGGGGGAACAGGTCAGGCAGACAGTGACCTCTGCTAGGAAATGCCATTTGAAAATCGCAGAGGGTTAGATACCTCAACCTCTCCAGTGTAAGAGCTGGAAGTTCCATCTCCAATCTGCAAAAACACTGCAATCAAAACCCACCAACCAACACACACATGCTCATTCCCATCGGATCCAACAGCAAAGCTTTTAGTCAATGACCCTGCCACAACCCTCCCCGTACAAAAACCACCCATTACAGCTGAGCCCAGTAAACACGTCTCAAGACACTGCAGAAGCACTGAGATGTTTTTATCTTTCGCTCACTGTCCGTCTTACACACATTAATACAGGCCTCACAAAAGTTTCTGTCTGGCGCCGTTCCCTTCATCTTTATCACCAGGCTGGGAATGATCTGAATCCACAAATCTAAGCTGAAATCGTCTGCCCTTTTCATTCATTTTATCAGACATCTCACTCATTTTCAATTGGTGCATTGACTCAATCAGATGAAAATTCATAGTTCTGGATCAAATACAATAGACCATCATCCCAGTCTGGGTTTGGTTATGATCAGGGAATAAACTGCTGATCATATATATATATAAATTATTCATATTTTTTTTGTAATTATTATTATATAAATGTACAATTAAAAATTGAGTATTAGTAGTAGTAGTAGTAGTAGTAGTAGTAATAATAATAATAATAATAATAATAATATTAATGTACAATTAATTTAAAAATAAGCATTATTATTACATTAAATACCAATAATACCAGTAACACCAGTAACACCTACAACAACAACAATAATAATAATAATAATAATAATAATAAATGCCCAATTAAATAAAAATACAAGTAAAAAAAAATTATAAAAATACAAGTAATTAAAATGATTCTATTGTAATATTAACAGTATTTATTATATATAATATATATATATGTTATTATTATTATTATTATTATTATTATTATTATTATTATTAATAATAATAAATACCAATAATACCAATAATAATAAGAATAAATGTACAATTAAATTTAAAAACGAGTGTTAATAATACAAAAATTAGTTAATAAATTCATAAAAAATAGTCATAAAAAATATATTATAATATTAACAGTATTTATTATATATATTATATAATTATTCATATTTATTGTTTAAAGATAATAATAATAATGTATTTTTATATTATTATTATTAATATTACTGGTATATAATAAGAAGAAGAATATATAAAAACAAAAAAATATTGTCAGTTTGTTCTTTAATGCATTACATATTTCTAAATGGTCAAGTCCGTTTTGTGTTTTATCCAGTAAACAGAGAACATTTAATAAAAAAAAAAAATTCAAAAAAGCATAACACACTTTTCAGACAAAACATTTTAGATCTTAAAATAATATACAGTAGTACGTTAAATATAACTATGAAGCAAATATGTATTTATATTACAAAATTTTAACAAATGTAAATATTTTTTGTTTATATTTACACTAGCATAGCTATATACTTTTTTATTATTATTATTAATAAGAACAGAAATGCTTTGTAAATTATTCCTGATCACTGATGCCATTTAATTCTAGTTTTATTATACTTATAGTTTTAATTTTTATAGATATAGATATATATACTACTCATAAAGACCTCACTTGTTTCTAAATCAGTGTTTTTGAACAAATCAGTTTAGTGAATGATTCAATGACTCACTTATAAAAACAGTCACTTGTTCATTTCTGAAAGAATCAGTTCAATGATTAGGTCATTGATTCATTCATAAAGATGGCCACTTGTCACCACCTACTGGTGTAACAATGTATTTTACCAAAATAATATGTATAATAAGCTGGAAAATTGATCATTTGTTTATAGATGCCATTTAGCACCAAATATTTTTGAGACCTATATAGCACTACTACAAAAAGGTTGAATCATAATTATCATATAATTATGCCAATTATACTGCAGGCTTTATAGACTGGAGCACCAATTCACCAAATCTTATAGTGTATTACCTCAAAAACCCCAAACTGACTATATGAAGCCTACTTGAACTTTACAGACTATGGAATCTGTTGCTCTCCAGACATGAAAATTTCATGTATGTTTAGGGTCTCTTTTTAATGACTCCCTTCAAACTATGTTTTCTTCATCCCTCTCATCTTTTCTGCCTCTGAACTCCCACTGCGCCATCACTATAAAAGCAATAGCTGTCTGAAGAGCAACAGATCTTAGAGGTTGAGAAGGAAATAGATCAATGGCATATGTGTATACGAGCAGAATGCAACGGCGAGACAGACTGTAATTATGTTCAAAGAGAGCGAGCTCGACTAAAACAAAGACAATTCAGTCAGAAGCCAGTTTGAGGCTTCATGAAGGCAAACAAAAGTGGCCCCTGAACACACAGACACAAGGGCCTGAACCCGGAGCCGGTGAGCTGAAAGTTATCTAGTTCTCATATTTATATCATCAGACACAAATTTCGATAGGCTAGAAATCTTATTAGCGATCACACAGTGTAAACAGTGACCTGAAACACCCTTAAATCCTCCATCGTGTCAAAGCAGTCGCAAGGTTAATAGTCAATATAATCCAGTCTGAGAGTGATAGGCAAAACAGTAAAAATGACAAACGAGAATTTTTCTCATTCACGCTCTGAGATATATAGCCATCACATCCTTTGATTTTAATACCTAAGGTCCAATTTAGAAGGATGCCACATTATTGCCATATAGGCGCTATGCGTGAGTGACTCCTTGACTTTTCATTAAAGGCCATTGTTTGATCTCAGCTATGAAAACTCCATACATCTGGAATAATGACAGTGCTTTTATTCTTCTTTGGGTAGGTTGATTGTAAATTACACCGTAATGGATGTGCTGAATTATAGACTGCCCATGCTTCATTTCTAGGGGTGTGACGAGACACTTATCCGACGAGACGAGACATGAGACTGGGTTCACGAGAATGAGACGAGATGAGATTTTTAATCTTTTCTTAAGAAATCCTTCATGATGAAATATGTGAGTCTTTTGTTCAACTTAAAAAGACAAAATGCAAAAAATGTAGGTGCATTTTGAACTTTATGAAAATAAACTTCCATTTTAATGAATTATATGCAGTAATAAACAACATTTAAACAAGAGCTTCACGATTCTGGATAAATTGAGAATACCAGTTGTTTTTAATAATACCATGGAGACCATGATTCTCTCACGATTCTGGAGGAAAAAAAAGAGAGAAAACTAAACAAAATAACGTAATTTACTCGTGGTTCTGATCAGTGTTGGGGGTAACGCATTACAAGTAACACAAGCTACGTAATAATATTACTTTTTTCAAGTAATTGGTAAAGTAACACATTAAATATCTGAGTTAATTTTTTCCACTTTTATTGATTGACAAGTCTCCTGTCGGGAAATTGGGAGTAAACATGATGTTACTGTATTCTAGACTAAATGTGAATATGCATTAATTCAGCTCACTCACAAAAAACAGATTCAGTATTCCTCAAAATGAATAAAAACTGTGAAATGCAAACTCAGAATATGATGCAACCCTGCAATAATTAAATATGTTAAATAAAACAAATATCCTTTATGTAGTTAATCTCATTTTATTTACCAGTGTCTTTGCTGCTGACCTTCGATGATGCAGTTCAACCATACTAATAAGCAAAAATGGCTTTAGATAAACATTTGTGCTTCATTTTTTTTATAGCTGAAGAGTGATCTTCTGCATAAGTGTACTTTTCTTTCAGCCTGAGGTGAATTAATTTCACATTTGGTGTAATAGGGCTTTTACATTAGAACTGTTTATATTAAAAACAAAGTAAGCCCTGCCCAGATTTAAAAGGTAACGCAAAAGTAATAATAATATTTAAACGCAAAGCTTCCATTAAGAAATCAGTTGCTAGCAAATGGCAAGTTCAAACTAGACATTTTACGGATACAGTCCAGTCATACCACTTTTCTTACACAACATTTCACCACATAAATAAGTAAGTAGTAGTACTAGTTTGTTAGTTATCTTATAATCCATTACAGTGTACAAAAAAAAAAAAAAATGGCAGCAGCTGCGTTTGTATGAAACAATAGAGCGAGTCCACGATGCCAGGATGACAGAATTAAGAAATTGTCTACATAATATTGAATTGAGCTTTAATATTTTATTAGCTAACCAAACGCAAAGCTTCCGCCAAGAAAAACAATCAAGCATATAGCACTGACTTAAGTTGCCCCGAATGAGTCTGAGTTATTTGCTTTCACCAGTTGTTATCAGGGAATAACATACCTTGGAATGTCATGACTGACCAATCAGAATCAAGCATTCCACAGAGCCATGTAATAATTTATTTTAAAGCACAGCCACCACAAATTCAGACTTTTTGTTTTTTATGCCTTTTATTGTGATAGGACAGTAGAGAAATGACAGGAAAGAGCTGGGAGGAGAGAGTTGAGCGGGATTAGCAAAGGGCCTCAAGACAGGAACCGAACTCAGGTCATCGTGAGCGCAGTTGCGCTATATGTCGGCACACTAACCACGAGGCTACTGGCACCAATGCCCCAAATGCAGACTCAACAGTTCTTATTTACTTTGAGATCATTGCGAGGTTAAATACAGATTTGAAATCATAACAAGAAATAGTTTAATAGATATGAAACTGGGTTTGAAATCAAATGTTTGCATAGTTATGACAGAAAACACTAGCATCTAACAATGCCTTGGAAAAAATCTTAAAAAATAAAGTTTATGCATAAACCCAAATAGGAAATAAAACAGTTATCAAATAAGCATGTGTCCTATACTGTGTCCTAAACTCCTGAAACATTGGTGTCTCATTTTAGAGCAGTCAATGCAATTTATGAAAGAAGTAAATTAAATCTGTAAGTGTGGGTGGGTGTGTGAAAAAATTCAGATGTAATCCCCTTTGTAATCACTGGCATTTTTCAAAAGTAACTGTAATTTAATTACACATTTTTTCTCAGTAACTGTAACTAATTACAATTACATTTATTTTGTAATTAAATTACGTAATTCCGTTACATGTAACTAGTTACTCCCCAACACTGTGTGTAACTGCTGTTCATGGACATAGAAAAGAAATAGAATGCACTTCATTTTAGATCCGTGATTTACTCTCCTCAATACAAAAGTTTGCTCTTTTTAGAAAAAAGACTTTTTTTCTGCAGTCTTTGTAAGCCTGGTGAGAACAAATTTGCTAGTGGTGGTGAAATGGCAGCTGATCGATCGGCAACATTTAGGAGTACAATGAACAAACAGAAATGACATCTCAATACTGTTAAAATGAACAAAGAAGGTTTATGGAACAAACTATTAATTTCACAGACAAATAGTGTCTCAGAATCTGTTCTAAGCAAGCCTGCATAAGATTTTTTAAAGTTCTGCTTAGACAATGGGATAAATAGCCTATTTCTATTGCTATTTAAAGGAATAGATCAAAACGTAATCACCCTCAGGCCATCCAAAATGTACATGAGTTTATTTCTAGGGCTCTATGATTTCAGAAAACGCGGAATCCTGACATAAAAATGGAATCTACTGTGTAATGCGGAATGTCACGGAATTTTGGATGAATAAATCAAACGTACATCAGTACACTTTAATCAAAAAGCGATATGGACCAGTGTCTGTGAATACTAAGCTGCAAAAATGCTATTTAAATATGAATCCCACCTGTTCTGTGTGTCTCTGTGAATGATGGTTTCATTTACTACACACATACTGAAGCAGGCGTGATGCTCACGGTGTTTTCAACCTCTGCTGAACACTGCTCTGAGAATCACTTCTTTTCACAATTTCCTTTGAGAAAAACTATTGTCATATCAATCATATCATATACAAACAGAAACTAAAGATCTTCATGTGTCAAAATAAAAGTTTGGTTTAACTTGAAGAAACTGTGACAGAAATAGGCCTATATAACTTAATATAATGACAGTACTACTACTACTACTAAAATTATTACCAGAATGTATTTATTTTCATAACACAGTCTTTTATATATATATACACAGTGGGTACAGAAAGTATTCAGACCCCCTTAAATTTTTCACTCTTTGTTATATTGCAGCCATTTGCTAAAATCATTTAAGTTCATTTTTTTTCCTCATTAATGTACACACAGCACCCCATATTGACAGAAAAACACAGAATTGTTGACATTTTTGCAGATTTATTAAAAAAGAAAAACTGAAATATCACATGGTCCTAAGTATTCAGATCCTTTGCTCAGTATTTAGTAGAAGCACCCTTTTGATCTAATACAGCCATGAGTCTTTTTGGGAAAGATGCAACAAGTTTTTCACACCTGAATTTGGGGATCCTCTGCCATTCCTCCTCGCAGATCCTCTCCAGTTCTGTCAGGTTGGATGGTAAACGTTGGTGGACAGCCATTTTTAGGTCTCTCCAGAGATGCTCAATTGGGTTTAAGTCAGGGCTCTGGCTGGGCCATTCAAGAACAGTCACGGAGTTGTGAAGCCACTCCTTCGTTATTTTAGCTGTGTGCTTAGGGTCATTGTCTTGTTGGAAGGTAAACCTTCGGCCCAGTCTGAGGTCCTGAGCACTCTGGAGAAGGTTTTTGTCCAGGATATCCCTGTACTTGGCCGCATTCATCTTTCCCTCGTTTGCAACCAGTCGTCCTGTCCCTGCAGCTGAAAAACACCCCCACAGCATGATGCTGCCACCACCATGCTTCACTGTTGGGACTGTATTGGACGGGTGATGAGCAGTGCCTGGTTTTCTCCACACATACCGCTTAGAATTAAGGCCAAAACGTTCTATCTTGGTCTCATCAGACCAGAGAATCTTATTTCTCACCATCTTGGAGTCCTTCAGGTGTTTTTTTTAGCAAACTCCATGCGGGCTTTCATGTGTCTTGCACTGAGGAGAGGCTTCCGTCGGGCCACTCTGCCATAAAGCCCCGACTGGTGGAGGGCTGCAGTGATGGTTGACTTTCTACAACTTTCTCCCATCTCCCGACTGCATCTCTGGAGCTCAGCCACAGTGATCTTTGGGCTCTTCTTTACCTCTCTCACTAAGGCTCTTCTCCCCCGATAGCTCAGTTTGGCCGGACGGCCAGCTCTAGGAAGGGTTCTGGTCGTCCCAAACATCTTCCATTTAAGGATTATGGAGGCCACTGTGCTCTTAGGAACCTTAAGTGCAGCAGAATTTTTTTGGTAACCTTGGCCAGATCTGTGCCTTGCCACAATTCTGTCTCTGAGCTCTTCAGGCAGTTCCTTTGACCTCATGATTCTCATTTGCTCTGACATGCACTGTGAGCTGTAAGGTCTTATATAGACAGGTGTGTGGCTTTCCTAATCAAGTCCAATCAGTATAATCAAACACAGCTGGACTCAAATGAAGGTGTAGAACCATCTCAAGGATGATCAGAAGAAATGGACAGCACCTGAGTTAAATATATGAGTGTCACAGCAAAGGGTCTGAATACTTAGGACCATGTGATATTTCAGTTTTTCTTTTTTAATAAATCTGCAAAAATGTCAACAATTCTGTGTTCTTCTGTCAATATGGGGTGCTGTGTGTACATTAATGAGGAAAAAAAAATGAAATTGATTTAAGCAAATGGCTGCTATATATAACAAAGAGTGAAAAATGTAAGGGGGTCTGAATACTTTCCGTACCCACTGTATATATATATATATATATATATATATATATATATATATATATAATAAAATAATATTTAATTAATTTTTATAAAATGTATTATTTAGAAATGCTTTTCACTACTAAAATGAAACTGTAATCCAGAAAAGTAATGGAAAAATTAACAACAACAAAATAAATAAAGAAAATTAACAGAGAAATTGGTTTAAAAAAAAATAATAAATAAAAAAATAAAATAAATAAATAAATAAAACTGAATTTGAGGAAAAAATTAAGTGCATTTCATAGGGCCTTAAAATTTTAATTTTTGTCAAACTGAAATAAAATTGCTGTTAAATTGTGTACGTTTCATGATTTCAATTAATTAGACAAGCTTTTTGATTCATATTTTTATTTAACGAGTAAAATAGTCTGGAAAAATTAAAACAGAATCCATGAAAAAATAAAAACGGAAAAATTTAAAAAAAAAATAAACATATTTCATAGGGCCTTAAAAACATCATTTTTGTTAAACGTAATAAAATGCTGTTAAATTGTGTAAGTTTAATTTGATTTCAATTAATTTTTGCTTAATATTATTTAACAATTAAAATAGTCTAGAAAAATCTGTTTTCTTGCCAGAACAGGAAATTTGGGGGAAAAAAATTTAATGGATTTCATAGCATTCAATAGCATTACATCACTTGCTTACCAATGGATCCACTGCAGTAAATGGGTGCTGTCAAAATGAGAGTTCAAACAGCTGATTAAAAACATCACAATATTTATTTAAAACTGTTTATGCTTGTAAACGGTGCTTGTGCATATTTCGCTCTTGTGCATGGTTCTGTGCATATTTCTCTCCTGATTGAGACGACACAACTTTATCAGTGGAAAAAGCAATATTATAGACAGATGACTAGTGTATTATAGTGTATATTCAATTTGAAGTTAAAATGATTTAATGATGAATTTGTTTATTATTAATACGCAGCTTTTTGTTTCATAAGACGTTAATTAATGGACTGGAGTTACATGGATTTCTTGTGGATTATTGTGATGTTTTTATCCGTTGTTTGAACTCTTATTCTGACGGCACCCATTAACTGCAGTGAATCCATTGGTGAGCAAGTAATGATAAATTTCTCTAAATCTGTTTCAATGAAGAAACATCTTGGATGTATCAAACTATTCCTTTTATAATATTTTCCCAAACACACACACACACACACACAGGTATTTCTGTGTGTTTATTTCTTTTTATTCTTCAATTTTATACTCAGCTTGTGAAGTCACTCTTGTCTACTGGTTATAATTTCCCCCGCACTGCAATCTTCCTCCGCTTCTCATTTCATAAGAGTTGCCTATTAATTAATTGCGCTCAAGCACATATTATTACGAATTCACACTAATTGCAGTTTATCAATTTTATTTGATTAGTACAAGGCTTTTTATCAGGCTGGCTCACTCTCATAGATGTGGGCTGTCAAACCGCACGAGACACTGCAGGTCGTGCACCGTAGTCTTTCGCCGCTCTATCTCTTCATCCTCTAGTTCTCATCACCCACAGGCATATCTATTAACCTGACAGCACAGGAACTGCCGAGCACAACTTCCATGACCTCAGGGCTAATTATAAACCCCATTATGTGCTCCTGTCAAATTAGGAGACGGGCTGTCGTTGGCCAAGGAATGTGTAGAAATAGTGGAGTCAGGGCCCCGCAGGACACACGCAATACCAGATGAAAGGAGAGTCAACCCTGGTGCCAGGTATGTTTCACAAGTGTTATGGCATCTAGGAATGCCATGCACTAGATAGGTGGCATACAGTGTGTAAAAGTACACTCACTTTCAATAAACACCAGATGTTTGGATGCTCTTTTGGAATAACCACACTTTCAGAAAAAAATGGTATCACCAAGGCCTAATGTATCACCAAGTACCCTAATGTAAAAAAAGCTAAAATGCACATCTTTGTACTGTATTTAACCTCTAAACAGTACATATTAGTACTTTATATTAGTACCTAAATGGTACATATTAGTACCTTTTCAAAGGGTACCGACCCAGTGACAGTTTCCCAGCTAGCAAAGAACATTCTTAGAACAGACTGTTTAAGCCATGGACAAACTGGTTCTTCCAGTTTTCAAAAGATTTTTTTTAATGTAAGCCTGCATCTATTTGATCCAAATTTCAGCAAAAACTGTACAATTTTGAAATAATTTTACTATTTAAAATTGTTTTCTATTTGAATATATTCTAAAATGTAATTTATTCTTGTGATTTCAAAGCTGATTTTTTAGCATCTTTACTCCAGTCACATGATCCTTCAGAAATCATTCTAATATTCTGATTTGCCGCTCAGAAAACATTTATTATTCTTAATATGATTATTATGTTGAAAACAGCTGGGTAGAATTTCTTCAGGGTTCTTGGATGAATAGAAAGTTCCGAAGAACAATGCTTATCTGAAATAGAAATCTTTTGTAAAATTATAAATGTCTTTATCTTCACTTTTGATCAATTTAAAGCATCCTTGCTAAATAAAACTAATCATTTCTATAATTTTTCCCAAAAAAAAAAAAATGCATACTGACTCCATTTGGTATAGCGCATAATGTTACAAAAAAACATTATTTCTGATAAAAATGTACTCACTTGTTTTAAATATTGATAATAATAATAAATGTTTCTTGAACAGCAAATCAGCATATTAGAAAGATTTCTGAAGGATTGTGTGACATTGAAGACTGGAGTAATGATGCTGAAAATTTAGATTTGATCACAGGAATAAATTACATTTTAAAATATATTCAAATAGAAAACAGTTATTTTAAATAGTAAAAATATTTCAGAATTGTACTGTTTTTGCTGTACTTTGGATCAAATAAATGCAGGCTTGGTGAGCAAAAGAGACTTTAAAAAAAAACATTAAAAATCTTATTGTTCAAAAACTTTTAACTGGTAGTGTATCTGGTGTATAATGTACATTTTATTTATGAAACATTTTATTTGGCCATTCATCTAGACCATTTTTGAACATTTTTAAAACGTTACTATTTGTTTCAGAATGTTCATAGAACGTTCAAAAGTAATGTCCACATAATGTTTACAAATTCCAAAATGGAATTTTAACGTTCACATAACATTTAAAAAAAAACTGGACAATTTGAATGTTCAGAGAACATTCCAAAGAACAGTCATTATATTTCATCCAAAAACAACGCATTTAAACTTTAAAATCACATTCAGAACTGCATGTAAATGAGGGTTTTTTTATGCCTTTGTGCAATGAATATCATCGTACTGTTTATACATTAAACCCTTTCATATCATTGATACGCAGAAGGGTTTATGCTTTAGATGCTGTCTAGAATACGAATAATGAGATCACACTGAAAAACAACATTTGTATCATAATGATGATTAGCTAAAGTCATTTCAGTGTAAAAGCTGTGTCAGTGATTGGTTATGAAATAAAATATACGTCTGATGCATAGCTGTTCTCAGGAATGATTAAAGACCCCTTTTAAACAAATCTGAAGAATAATTAGATTGAGTGGGAGAAAAAAACTACTACTGTGAGCCACGGAAACCATGCAGAGTGGCAGGTTACAAAACTCACATTGATCTGAAGATAGATGGATCTCGTTTTTTGAAGCATAAAAGGCTATTCCGCAAGAAAATTTTCAATTACATTTGCTTTGTAACCATAAAGGAGTTTGACGATTCAAGATAAAGAAGGCAGGCGGTCGGCTATAATCCAAGCACTGATAGCGAAGGCAAGGTTTTGCTGAAAGACCTATACACCCATCCGTTACATTTTCCTCCAAGAATTGTGGAGGATACAAAGGACTGAGAACGAATTTTGTTACACCCAGATCGAATCCCAGGCGTCAGTCGCACTGACCACACTCCCGGCACCATTACGCAATTAAGGATGTGATTTAATTATCTATTTATCTGTTTCGGCACTCTGGATGGTATACACAGAGTCTAATGGCCTCGCTTCATTACCCTCCATTAGGAGCGCGGCACAAAACAACACGGTGAGGTTAATGTCTCTCATGCAGCTCCCAGATGAGTTTTGATTGAGGCCTGTGCGACAGAAACCCAACACTACGACTGCCTGCCCATAATAATGTTGGTATTGCTAGTGCTGTTATATTGTGCTGGCAAATGCAAAAAGCTTTTTGTTTTTGTTGTTGGTACTTAAAATACACAATGTGTTTTTAAACAATATATGTTTTTGAAGAGCAAAAGTAGCCACTGTGAATGGACAGTATTTGAGCCCTTCATAATGTTAAAAGAGAAACAATCATGGGAGAGCTTTAAAATTTAAGGCGTATTTATGTGGCTCATAAATTCAATAACGCTGTCACTTGCTTACTGGAGTTTGAGAGAAGTATCCTCAACTGAAAAAACTGAAGAGAGACAAAAGATATGATTGGTACAGTTGGAAACCATTTACAATTTATAGACAATTTAGAAAGAATATCAAGTACTTGTTGAAAACAGTAAGGCCACATACACACTGCAAGTTTCAGGAGTGACAACTGCATTTAAAGATTCACACATAATGTTTTTATCCCCTTGTCATCCAAGATGTTCATGTCTTTCTTTCTTCAGTCGTAAAGAAATGATGTTTTATGAGGAAAACATTTCAGGATTTTTCTCCATATAATGGACTGATATGGTGCCCCGATTTTGAACTTCCAAAATGCAGTTTAAATGCGGCTTCAAACTATCCCAAATACGGTTGTAAACGATCCCAGCAGAGGAAGAAGGGTCTTATCTAGCTAAAAGATCGGTTATTTTCAATTAAAAAATACTATTTAAATACTTTTTATTCTCAAACGCTCATCTTGCCTTGCTCTCCTTGAACTCTGTGTATTCTGGCTCAAGACAGTTAGGGTATGTTGAAAAACTCCAATCGTATTTTCTCCTTCAACTTCAAAAATCATTTCAAAATCATCCTACATTGCTGCAGAAGTACCAACCCAGTCTTTGTAAAGTAAACATGCAAAGAAGATCAAACACCCTTAAAAAAAAAAAAAAAAAAAAAGGTACAACAGCGATATAGGACAATTTTGAAGTTGAGGGAGAATATGAGATGGGAGTTTTTCGACATACCCTAACTGTCATGAACTAGAAAAAAACAGCCCAGGCAGAGTAAAAAGTATATAAATCATATACATTTTATGAAAATAACCGATCGTTTCACTAGATAAGACCCTTCTTTCTTGGCTGGGATCGTTTACAACTGCATTTGGGATCGTTTGAAGCCGCATTTAGACTGCATTTTCGAAGTTTAAAATCGGGGCACCATATCAGTTCATTATATGGAGAAAAATGCTGAAATGTTTTCCTCAAAAAACAATTTCTTTACCACTGAAGAAAGAAAGACATTAACATCTTGGATGACAAGTGAGTGAGTACATTATAAGTGAATCTTTCTTTTGGAAGTGGACTTCTCCTTTAAATGCAGTTGTGAGTCCCTTAAATTATCGTTCCATGTGTGTACGGATCAGCAGTCACTCCCGTGTTTGTATAGTAACATTTCGCCATCTTGCGGGAGTAAATAAGAATTTAGCCTTTTGGTATCTGCCATTTTTTGGCTGAAGACTTTCTGGATTTTAACTAAATTACCGCTGATAGGCGTGCTGTGTTTTGTTTATGCTCGGCAGGCTGCTTTAGAGAGCACTGTCTTGCAATGTCCTCATATTTACAAACGTTTTTAGGTATGCTGATTGGTCTTAGCTCATAAAGCTGGGCACTTTATGAAGTTAATAAAGTGGTCTGTTGCGGATATGAGATATATGATTTTTTTGTGTGTGTTATAAAACAGCATTTGGCTGTTTTAGTGTTTTCCGTGAAGATCTGGGAACACTGACACTTTACCGCAGGGGTCTTGAGTGCAACTACCCCCGTGTGAAAATGTGCTAAGGTTAAGACTTTCACTGTTAGGCGAAGCCACATTTCTGATGCACATTAAACACATCACTAACAACTAGTTGTTCAGTTCAGTTTCGTACACACTGCATCAGATTTCTGTAAAATGTGGTTGTCACTACCTGTATTTTTTGCGGGGGTTAATGCGGTTGTCAAATGCGGTTGTCACTCCTGTATTTTAGTGAATTATGTGTACACAGAATGCAATTAAGGAGTAAAAGGTGAACTGAAAACCGAATTTAGATGCAGTGTGTACATTGCCAACATATAGTTGACTGGTTGAGCTCCAGAACATCCATAATGGCTTTGAAAGAATTTTTGACAGTTACAGATTTTAAAAAAGGTGGAAATAAAGAACCCTAAATTCTAACAGTGATAATGTTCCAAATAAAACTGTTACTATAAAGAAAATATTTAAAGTTTTTGTGATTGCAAAGGGGCAAGTCATTTATCCAATTTAGCATAACCCTTACAAAATAACCATGGTTTTATTATACCAAACACGTAATCACCATGTTTTTTGGTGTACTGATTACCTATTTTACTACAATTACCATGGCTAAACTATGGTTACTGTGGCAAAACCATGGTTAATTTGTGGTTACCATGATTAAACTATAGTAGCCATAGCTTTTTTTATCAATTTTCATAAGGGGAGAGTAAATCTGGTTCAGAAATGAGAGAAAAGGGGATGGGAGAATGATCCCAGTTCATGAATGTGCAAAAACTTACAGTGACATTATTGAAATTCATAATTCATATAGTCTATTATTGATTTTTGGTTAGCATTTTGTTGACAAATTAGTTGACAAATTGGAGAAAAAACAGACTTCCGTCAATTGTGAGAAAGCACTATTGCTGGAGTCTCTTGGTAGATTTGAAGAAACAAATTTCAATGCAACAAAATAAGACCAAATCAGTGTTTTAAACACATCTTTTGAGAATATGTTTCAATGAATCACTTACAAACAAAAACGGTCATTTGTTGACGTTAACTACAGAAAGCGTCATTGAGTGAATTAGTTCAGCATCCTTTCAACTTGGATAATTTTCTTGTTTCGTCTTTAAAATAATCTTTAAAAAGCCGTCGTTCCACAACCAAACTGTAGCCCACAGGAACATATCTGCCCTTCGGCCATGGTCTGAGAAGTTAAGTATGACTAAGCTGCGGTTGCCCTTGAATGAGATATTCTTACCATAGTCACTGATCCGGAAAGAACCAGCTGCATCTGTGTGCAACAATGCAAGAGATTTAACAGTGTATTCAATAAGAATGGCCTGGGATTAGTAAGTCTGCAGCACAGCTAAAGTGAACAACAATGAGGACAGAACATCTAGTTGTGTAAACAACCAGTGCTTGGCACACCAGCTTTTGCGCCCCTCAGGAATGTTAAATAAGCTGTTAGACTTCATTTAGACTGACAGAGCAAACAGTGGAAAAGTGTCTGATTCATCTGGAAATCATCAGTGTGGGTGTGCCACGATTCTCGGCCTCATCTGCCCCAAAATGACAACGTGAGATCTTTTAAACGGTGACGCAGTGTCAGAAAGTACCAGAGGCGTTTGACAGATGACATATCTCGGTGACAAAACATCATTGACTATCTAGAGATAATTGTCATAGGCCACCTTAGGTGTAGCTGTCAGATAAAAAGTCTTTTCTTGCCAGTGCAAAGTGGGAGTGGAAATTAAATGTGCGTAGCTTCATTTCGAGCATTTTTTCTTTAGTTAGGAGTAAATCTGCTTAGTTCTATATCACTGCTTTTGTTTATTAAGCAAAGTGTGTTTGTTTCAGCATGATTAGATTAGTTCCTCTCTGTAGCCAGTCGTAAAATGTTTATGTAGATATGACAGAAATATATGAAAATAAATATGTAAGCAGACTAGGCAGGTGTGGTATTAAATGTATCCACAATTACAGTAGATCAGAATGTTCTAATGAAACTTTTCTTTTCATATAAAGACATTATGGAGCACTCCTAAGCTTTAGAACGGCATAGACGGGTGTTTCTTCTCATCAGTCCTAAACAAGTCCAATAATATGCATCCATCAATTAAAATAAAAGTGCCTCACACAGCTCCGGGGGGTTAATAAAGGCCTCCTGTAGCGAATGCATCCATATTTGTAAGAAAAGTATCCATACTTTAAACGTAAGAATCACTTTAATCTAGCTTGTGCTAACAGTTGTACACGGAACTTGCTTCTTTGATAAGGGGTGTGGCAGTACTGAAACACCGTCTAAGCTATTTGCCAATCGCAACACAGTGGGATAGCTAACCAGTCACAACACATTTCATTTTTCAGAAGGCGGGCCTTCATTAAACCCGGAACTAATCGAGACATATGTGCCAGGCTAGGAGAAATGTATTGTGATAATGTTATGTTAAAAATAATGTGTTTTTCGAACCACCAAGCATGAAAGCATGTTCTAGTACACTCCCAAAACAAAATCAAGACTTTGTGAAAGAGCATAATAGGACCCCTTTAAAAATGTTTTGATTAGAATGGGACTAAAAGGAATTAAATGGAATGAGAACATCAACTTGGACTGGAATAGAGTTGGAATGAAATGATATGGGGTCAAAGGACTGAAAATTATTGAAGTTTAATCATGATTAATTGCATCCAAAATAAGGGTTTTTATTTACTTATGCATGTGTTTTGTATATATTTATTATGTTTATATAAAGACACATATATTTTGAAAATATTTACATGTATTTGCATGTATATATTTATATTGACATAATTTATATTATATAAAAATATATTTAATATATAAACATAGCATATTTTTCTTAAATATATACACATGCATGTGTGTGGATTTATATATACATAATAAATATACACAGAACACACACATATATTATAAAAAATAATCAACTTACTTTAGATGCGATTAATCGTGATTAATCGTTGCCCAGCACTAATTCGGAGTTGAATTTCAATCACATTTCAATCAAATTAGCATGACATTAATTTTATAATTTTATTCAAAAGTAATTAGAATGGCAAATGTTATTCAATTTGTAGTGGAAGCAGAACTAACACTAAAATTTTAATAATCATATTAAAATAAGCATAGATCATAGCATAGATAATAGTTATGTATATATAACTCACCAAGGTCACATTTATTTGAATATATGTATTTTTAATTGTAATAATACTTCACAATATTAGTTATCACATAAATGTTGCCTTGGCATAAGAGATTTTTTTCAAAAGCATACTGTATATATATCCCTTTTTCCCCACATTAAAACATTCTTGTTTTCTAGAGCATTAAAGGCATTTCATCAGCTAACTTCACTCGAAGAAAACATTTCTTTTATGGGTGTCTATGATTGAGTGTATGCACACTTTACATCTGATCACACACATCATGCTGAATCCCTTGATTCATTAGCAACTCTGCTTATGAAGCAAAAGTTGCTGATGAAGAAAGATATGATTGAACCCAATGTATAGCCCTCATGAGACGTACTTAATGAGCCAACTTAAGCTTGATGTTCCACCATGTATTCATGATTAATAGATGAGGACCCGAGTTCTGCAAGACACCATTCAGACCCACCTACATGTCTAGATAAAACTAATCAATACCACTATCTAAAGCACACTTCAGCTCTCCATTTGTTTCTTGCAGTGCTGCACATGTGATTCAATTATTTTACTGAGAGGTTTATTATCTAGTACATGCTTGTCTTTATATCTCTGTGTTGTCTTTTGATAACCCAGATCTAATATCAATAATCACACTTACTTAATAGAAACATTTATGATTTCTACACACTAATTAACTTTTTTTCCATAATGAGTCCCCATGTAACAGATTAATGTGACTAATTACAATAGCACTGGCAATAAAAAAAAACTGTAATAGTAGGATGCTTAACTACATAATTATATATTAATCACCTCATCTATTTCTGGGTATAATGTGAAAAAATGTATCACTCTGTATCACAACATTTAATGTAAACTAATAATAAATGAAATGTTTTCTGATATATTTTAACTAAAATAAAAGACAGAAATAAATAAATATTGATTGATTGATTGATTGAAATCATAAGCAACTGGGGAAACCTGAAACTAAGCTAAAATAATTTTAAAAATTTAATAAATCCAAATCTAAAATAAAATAAAAACTGAAATGAATCTGTTTTTGATATATGGTATATTATAAAATGTTTGCAATTACATTAAACATAAAAATGCTGTCAGAAACAGTAGCAATAGCACTAGACTGTGCTGAAAAAGTTAAGCATTAGTATGTTTAAACTTTGACACTAAATTTAAAATAAATTTAAATTATAAATCAATGTATTTTTAGTAAATAAGTTAACATTATTCATTATTCATAAATACACCAAAGTAATAATAGATGAAAATAATTTCTGAAATATTTTATCTTAATTAAACAATAACTCAAATAAATAAATAAATAAATAAATAAATACATACATACATACAGGCACAACTGGGGAAAACTGAAATTTCGCTAAAACACATTTTCATAAATCCAAATATAAAATAAAATAAATTTTTAATTGCAGCAAATGAATTAGTTTTTGATACATGGTATATTATAAAATGTCTGCAATAAAATGTATGCATTAGGAATAACTGTGTTGAAAAAGTAAAGCATTTGTACGTTTAACCTTTGATACTAAAATTAAAATAAATTAAAATTATAAATTAATGTATTTTGAGTAAGCAAGTTAACATTATTAATAAGGACACTGAACTAATAATAATTGAAAATAATTTCTGAAATATTCTATCTGAATTAAACAACAACTGAAATACATAAATAAATAAATAAATGAAACTAATAAACAACTGAGAAAACTGAAATTACACTAAAACATTTTCATAATTCCAAATCAAAAATGAAATAAAATAAAAAAATTAATTGCAGCAAATAAATTAGTTTTTGATACATGGTATATTATAAAAAGTCTGCAATTACTCTGAACATTAAAATGACACCAGTTTGCTAAAATGTATTTGTATGTTTAACCTTTGACACTAAAATTAAAATAAATTACAATTATAAAGTAATGTATTTTGAGTAAGTTAATATTATTCAGAAATATACTGAACTAATAATAAAAGAAAATAAATTCTGAAATATTTTAACTGAATTAAATGACAACTGAAATAAATAAATCAATCAAACACAAATGGGGAAAACTCAAATTACGATAAAACATGAAAATAAATTTTTATGAATAAAATAAAATAAAATTATAAAAATTCAAATAAATAATACATAAATAATACATAAAAATAATACATAAAATAAAAATACACTAAAAAATCATAAAAATAAACAATGTCAATCAAACAGTAAAAATGCAGTAAAAATGCAAAACAATAGTACCATTGAGTATAGTTAGTGTAGCAATAGTATATACAAGTCATGTGCTGAGATCAAATCCTGCCTCGTGGACCTTTCCCGATCCCACCCCTCTCTTTCTTTATGCCGCTAACTTCCTGTCGTACCTCAACTGTCCTGTCAATGAAAAAGCCCCCCCACCCTCCCAAAAAAAACATCTGCATATGTCCAAGAGAGCACTGACCCAGATATGGCATCACCAAATTTGAAGTGTGATTGATATGTGTCAATTCCATTATTAATAGTAAAGAGGCTAAAATTTTACTGAATATGGCATGAGAAGAAACTCGCAAAGGAAGAACGAGGTAAGACCAGCTGGTAGTTTCTGACATCTGAGCAGTCCAAGTTGGGTTTCTTGAGTACTGTGTCTATGCAGCCTATTTTAAAGTCTGATGAGACAGCTCAGCTAGATAAGTAAGGACGTAGACAGCAGAAGACAGTTACGGAGAGAGTCTCTCTCTCGGAGGAAAGGGAGGATGGTAGAGGCAGCATTGAACATGAACCACTTTGAACAGTTAACTAATGTTTTACAAAATTTAGACAATAAATGTGTACTCAAACGTGTGTAATGCTTTGCATAAATACAGTAAAAACTATAATATTGTGAGATATTATTACAATTTAAACTAACTGTTTTCAATTTGAATATATTTTAAAATATAATTTATTCCTGTGATGGCAAAGCTGAATTTTCAGCATCATTACTCCAGTCTTCAGTGTCACATGATCCTTCAGAAGTCATTCTAATATGCTGATTCAATGCTCAAGAAACACTGCAAACTGTTTTTGTTGCTTTATATTTATGTGGAAACTGTAAAACAGATGTTTTTTTTGTTTGTTTGTTTGTTTGTTTTTAAATAGCAATTCAAGAATGCGTTAAATTGAAAAATAGACTCATGTGACAGTGAAGACTGGAATAATGACTCCTGAAAATTCAGTTTTGCCATCACAGGAGAAAATTACATTTTAAAATATATTATAACGGAAAACAGTTCTTTTAAATTGTAGTGATATTTTACAGTTTTACTCTTCTTAAAGGAGAAGTCCACTTCCAGAACAACAATTCACAAATAATTTACTCATCCCCTTGTCATCCAAGATGTTCAAGTCTTTCTGTCTTCAGTCATGAAGAAATTATGGTTTTTGAGGAAAACATTTCTTCATTGGTGCCCCAAATTTTAAACTTCCAAAATGTAGTTTAAATGCAGCTTCAAAGGGCTCTAAGCCGAGGAAGAAGGGTCTTATCTAGCAAAACGATCGGCCATTTTTTTCAGAAAATATTTTTTTTTTACTTTTTAAGCACAAAAGCTCTTGCGCACTCACGTACTATTGAATCACTTTGGAAGGTCATGTGGACATAGGCGGAACTACAGACCAAGTGTTTACAAAGCGAACGCGCAAAGACTAAGAGAGTGCAAGTAAGTCAAACGCTGTTTACAAACAAAAAGGTACAACGATGTCGGACAATTCTGAAGTTGTAGGAGAAAATAAGATTTTCGACATACTCTACCTTTTTGAGCCGGAGTACACAGACGATGAACTTGTGATGATTCGAAGACGTGATTCGTAGTAGTGATAGGAAGTTCGGATCATTTTACCAACACGGACCTTTGAGTCTCGTTCAGCAAAATGAACGAATCTTTTTTCAAGTCATTTCGTTCATTTTAGCAAAATCAGCATCAGCCCCGCAAACGAACGAACAACTCGAAAAACCCGAAGACTCGAAACAGGTGAACTAACTCAAATGACTCGTTCTTCCCGAGTCACATTAAAGATTCGTTCAAAATGAACGAATCTTTCAAGAACGCGCATCGCAGAGCCTGTGCTACACAAGCTTTTGAGCTTAAAAAGTATACAAATTTTCATTTATCGAAAACAATGACCGATCATTTCGCTAGATAAGACCCTTCTTCCTCGGCTGGGATCGTTCAGAGCCCTTTGAAGCTGCATTTAAACTACATTTTGGAAGTTCAAATTCGGGATACCAATTAAGTCCATTATATGCGGAAAAATCCTGAAATGCTTTCCTCAAAAACCGTAATTTCTTCACATCCGAAGGCAGAAAGACATGAACATCTTGTATGACAAGGGGGTGAGTAAATTATTTGTAAATTGTTGTTCTGGAAGTGAAGTTCTCCTTTAATGTATTTATGGTCAAATAAATGCAGCCTTGATGAGAGATTTATTTCAAAAACATTTTTAAAAACTTAATTATTTTATAACCATTGACCAGTATGTATAAAAAACAATGTAGAAATGATTTATTAATTTCATTATGATTTACAATACCTTTGATGTAGCCTCCTACAGATAAAAACGCCTCTGAAGGACACTTGTTCTTTCAGATACAGGCAAGTCTGTTATTAGAAAAATAATTAAGGTTAGTTAAATGCAGTGTTTATTCACATCTGAACTTTCAGCACATCTTTAATCAACTTTTTTTCGCCATCTTAAAATATTGAACTGTACTTTGCCATTTTCACCTAGAAGAATTTGTGCAAATTGATTCGGACACAATGGGCTTTTGAAAAAATCAATAAAAGCAGAGCGGTGCTGCTATTCAACGTGTCTATTCAAGCACTAAGGCATCTCTGAAAATATATAGGCTTATTCTATACCATATTCTGAATAAGTACAGAGAGTCCAAAGGGGAAACCAAAAACCCAAGGCACATCTCACACATATCATGATTAAATATGCAAATGAAACATTTCATGCATGGACAGTGTAATGGGTAATTTAGCGCCTGACTTCCCCCATCTCTATTGACATAAGTGATGCACAGAAAGACAAGGATTTTATTCATCTTGTATACTCGCATCATGTTTGCTTTTTATCAACATGGTGATGATGCATAACCAAGGACATGGTGGAAACACGACGCGTTGTCCTTTGTTGGATACAAAGCCTAGGATTATGGGCAGTCCTGAAGTTCAGGAGAAAAAATGAACATTTAATGTAAGAAGCATTGGATAACCGCAGCCATGTGTGCTCAGATGTGATTATAGATTCTCACCCAAATACACCTATACGTAAATCACTTGACCATGCCTTGCCAGCACTCACTGTAATTACCTTAACACTCTCCGGAGGAGCGCAAAGGGTTTTAGGTCATTTTCTCATACGGTTAGACACAATCAACTGATGTAACATACAGTTATGTGGGAGTATGATTGAACGGGTCAAGAAAGATAGAAATTTAACACATTACCTGCACTTTCTTGGCATTTCCTGTAGGACAAACGGGTAAAACAGCCTTAAGGGAATAGTACTTAAAAATTTAAATATGCTGAAAATGTATTCACCCTCAGGCCGTCGAAGTTTGAAACAGATTTGGAGAAATTTAGCTTTATATCACTTGCTCACGAATGGATCCTCTGCAGTAAATGGGTGCCGTCAGAATGAGAGTCCAACCAGCTCGAGTCCATCAAGTAATATTTTAGGCTTGAAAAGCTGTGTGTTTGTGATATGCAAATCCATCAAGATGTTTTGAACTTCCAACGACTCCCCTATTCACAATAAAAAGTTGCCTCATCTGAATTAGGAGAGAAATACGCACGGAGCAAGCACTGTTTACAATCGAAAACAGTTCTAAACAAATATGTCAGTAGATGTGAGAAGATAGGGTATGGATTGTTTGGAAAAAACATAGCTTTTCACAAGAAATGAACTGATGGACTGGAGTCGTGTGGATTACTTATGAGTTATTGTGATGTTTGTATCAACTGTTTGGACTCTCATTCTGACGGCACCCATTCACTGCAGAGGATCCATTGGTGAGCAAGTGACGTGATGCTACATTTCTCCAAATCTGTTCAAGTGAACAAGCAAACTTGATTACATCTTGATAGCCTGAGGATGAGTACATTTTTAGTTTAATAGCTCAAAGTTTAGTATTACATCACTTGCTCACTAGTGCATGGGTGCCGTCAGAATGAGAGTCCAAACAGCTGATAATAATCCACAAATCCACACAACTCGAGTCCATATTTTAGGCTTGAAAAGCTGTGTGTCTGTAATAAACAAATCCATCATTAAGATGTTTTGAACTTCCAACGAGTTCCCTATCCATAATATCCATAATAAAAATCGCCTCGTCTGAATCAGTAGAGAAATAAGCACAGATCAAGCACCATTTATAAGAGAAAAAAAAAGTCCAAAACAGTTTTAAACAAATATGTCAGTAGATGTGAGAAGACAGGGGATGGACTTTTTCACTGGAGAAAGCATCATTATGAATTGTGGATTTGTTATGGTGTTTTGGCCAGAAGCAGTGGTTTAAGGTTATGAAGATGGATTTAGTGATGTTTGTTTTTTAGAAAAACACAGCTTTTCACTTCACAAGCCATTAACTGATGGACTGGAGTTGGGTGGGTTAATTGTGGGTTATTGTGAGGTTTTTATCAACTGTTTGGATTCTCATTCTTACGGCACCCATTCACTGCAGAGGATCCGTTGGTGAGCAAGTGATGTAATGCTAAATTTCTCCAAATCTGTTCAGATGAACAAGCAAACAATTACATTTTAATGGCCTGAGGATGAGTACATTTTCAGCAAACTTTCATTTTTGGATGAACTATTCCTTTAAAAGACGAGATTCATTAGCAATGAGCAGTTATGTCTGTCTGCATATGTGAATAAGAAAATATAAGAATAATAGCAGAGTTAGTGAATAACAGAGATAGTGCATTACACTCAGAGTGGTGGCCGCAATCTCCAGTCATTTCCTGTGTGATCCATAACTTACACACATAGATAATATTACCTGAAAATCCATTCAAATTGAATGCATTAGCAGTAAGTGTGTTTCTGTGCATTTGTGTGCGAGTGTATCGCCAAAGTCTGGCTTGAAAAAGACAGAGCGAGAGATAAGTAGAGGAAAAACAGGACAGAGGGAGAAGATAGAATAGAATAGAATGTGACAGGCACTATCCTCTACGTTCAGCAGTAAAATAATGAAATGATAACAGAGTGCGATGCACCTCTTGGGCATTTTGCTTAATGCAGATCTGACGTGAATCTGATGTATAATGCGAGCGTAATCTCGACATGATGTAAGTGCACTGAAGCACAGGAAAAGTGAAGGACTTCAGGACGTACCGTTGGGAGGAAGCATGTTAAATGTTAATCAGCTGACACATCAGGACACTGGAATGCTCTGCAAAATATGTTAGTTGCAATATATATATCATTACACATTTTGTCAAATGTCATTTCAAGCATGCTAAAAATGTGTGTACTATTCACAATATATATACTTTGTTCTGCAGAAGCTTTACAAGTGATATAGTAACGTAACCTTGCAGCTCACACGTTCCCATGGCCGCATGTTCAAGGTTTCAGTCTGCTATGTCCTCCCAGATCTCGCATCTCTGTTTTATCTGCAGGATATTGGTTCTGTAAGACGATTACATGCACAGCTAGCACAAGGTCTAGTAGACACACAGGACAATTATTGAACAGAAGCTCAATCCCCCAAGATTGTTACTGGGGTCAGCAGAATACACTGTAAGATACAGAAGCTTCATGTTTTTGAACATTTGTTAAGCTGCATATCACATACTGACAGATTCCACTGCCAAAGGTCCATTTCTGGGGCCCCAAAAAGGCAATAATGCATTTACGCTTTTTCAGCAATGATCGGTCTAGCAATATGAGAAAAAAAAGGTTTTCTCAAATCTTTGTTTGCAGTGTAGATTATAAAATCTTTTAAATAAGTTAATGCATTCGTTGCACGGTACTAAATCAGGGTCAGTGTAAATTCTTGTGCCACATAATCTTTTCTCAGAAAAGAAAAACCATGTTCACAAAGATAATCACACATACCTGCACCCAAGACTCACATTCAGTCACAACTGCAAGAAATAAATTCAATTTAACATTTAAAAATGTAATTAAAATTCATTTAATTCAGAACTGTTATAAATAACAAGGAATAATTTACAAAGTCACATGTGAGATACAATCATGAAAAAAATTAGAAGATAATATACTTAATGACTACAATTCTTATTTATTAGTTAAAATAATAATAAAATTAGTGCTGTGTAATGATTAATCATGATTAATCACATCCAAAATAATAGTTTGTTTACATAATATATGTGTACTGTAAATATTTAGCATGGATATATTTCAGAAAAAAATATGTTGTTTACATATTAAATATATTTATATATAATATTAGTTAATAAAAATTCTTACATGTAAATACATGGAAATATTTTCAAAATATATACTGAATTTATGTGTATTTATATGTACATAATAAATATACACAGTATACACATTTTATATAAACAAAAACTTTTATTTTGGATGCGATTAATCGTTGCACAGCGCTAAATAAAATAAAATTAATTAATTAATTAAAAATGAGAAAAATAAATAAATTAAAATAAATAATAATTTAAAATAATAGATAAAATGCATTTAAATGCAATTTAACTAACACAATTTAAATAAAATTAAATAAAATACAATCAAAATAAGTGTTCAAATAAAAAAATTAAAAAATCTCAAAGTAAAAAGCAAAAGCTCACTGCCAACCCATAATTATGGAATCTTGTTTTTTCCACTGAATAAAAAAAAAAAAAATTAAATAAATTTAAGGTTATTGCAACAATTCAGAATTTTTTTCTCAGAATTGTGAGACAAACTTGCAATTGCGAGTTATAAAGTCAGAATTATGTGATGTTTTTCTCGCAATTCTACATTTTCTTTCTCAGAACTGAGATATATACTCACAACAGCGAGTTATAAAGTCACATTTTGAGGGGGGAAAAGACTGATATGTTCTCAGAATTTATATCTCACAATTCTGAATTAATAACTCACAATTGTGTGTTATAAAGTCAGAATAGAGAGATATAAACTCGCAATTCTGAGAAAAAAGTCAGGATTGTGAGTTTATATCTCGCAATTCTGATTTTAAAACTCGCAGAGATAAGAAAAAAAAAGTTGTTGTGATAGATAAAAATTCGCAATTACCTTTTTTTTTTATTATTCAGTGGCGAAAACAGGCTTCCATACATAACCACAATTGTGGAATGTATGAATACAAAAAAAATAAAATAAGATTAAAATAAAACGCATCTCAAAAAAACCCTAAAACATGCAGTCCCAATCAGAGACAAAATGCACTTCATAAATCAGCCAAAATGAGATTGTTACACAGTCACTGCATTGATGCTTTCTTACCTCCATATACTAAGGAGGTGTGTATCTTCAAAGCAGATTTCAAAGACTCTTGTTTTCATGAAAGGTTCAGGAGTTCCCTGTTGACCTGATAATTACACACCAAGGTAATTGATAATTAGTGTTAGTGAGTGTGAGTCACACATGGAAGGAGAACAGAAAGAGCACGTTAGGAACACAAGTGTCTGAAGCAGGCAAACGTGTGCCCCGAGGTTCTGGATAAAAGCATATCCGATCACTCCTGGATGCTCTTTGAGTATAGCGAATATGCCCACTCGCTTCTGACAGATGCTGATCGGTGGGGCATCAAAGAGAAACCAACATCTCTCGCTTTCCAACAGCAGTCTTGTTATCACACCCCACCAAATCTCCTGCGTTTGACTTCACATCACAGAACAATCCCTTCATTTAATGCTGTTTTCATTGATCCAATAGCCCACCCCCCTACTCAGGCACAACTGTACGGTGGCGCAGACAAACACATTTATCTTTTTTTATTGCCACACACTAATTCCCACATCTACAAACACCTTATATGTCCATATATATCTCTTATCGTTCATCCATAAATTCAGCCCTTCTGCTTTCTTTCTTGACATGGCAGAACATCTCACTTGCTGTTCTCTCCTCTGGACTTTCATTATTGGTAAAAGCATCTTTCCCTGTGATCATCATGTGGACATACCACATTTCCTCCAGTTTAACTGACAAAACTGAATGCTAAATAAATAAAATAATACAATATAACCAACAATTAAACAATCAAAATTCAGTCTTTAATAAGCTTTTTTGAAAGACATTTCTTTCAAAAACATAAAAAAAAAATTCTAAGACAAAACTTTTGAACAATATTCCATGATATATCGTTCAAAAGTTTTGTTTTAGAATTTTTTTTTTATGTTTTTGAAAGAAATGTCTTTCAAAAATGCTTAAAAGACTGGATTCATCTGATTAAAATCACAGTTAAAAAATTGATATTGTAAAATATTATTGCAATTTTAATTGCAAGTGTTTTCTGTGTTAATATATTTTAAAATGTAATTTATTCCTATGATAGCAAAGCTGAATTTTCAGCAGCCATTACATTTTCAGCAGTCTTTACTATATATAGTCAGTAGTCAACATTTGAGGTGGATCAAAAAAGTTCATAGAACAGGCATTGTTTTAGTTTTAGGACAACTTTGAAGAAAGGTTTTGATCCACTTCAAATGTTGACTACCGTATATATATACAGGTGCATCTCAATAAATTAGAATGTCGTGGAAAAGTTTATTTCATTTTTTTCAGTAATTCAACTCAAATTGTGAAACTCGTGTAGACGAAAGTAGACTGAAGTAGTTTAAGTCTTTGGTTCCTTTTAATTGTGATGATTTTGGCTCACATTTAACAAAAACCCACCAATTCATTATCTCAACAAATTAGAATACTTCATAAGACCAATAAAAAAAAAAAATTTTCGTGAATTGTTGGTCTTCTGGAAAGTATGTTAATTTACTGTATATGTACTCAATACTTGGTAGGGGCTCCTTTTGCTTTAATTACTGCCTCAATTCAGCGTGGCATGGAGGTGATCTGTCTGTGGCACTGCTGAGGTGGTATGGAAGCCCAGGTTTCTTTGACAGTGGCCTTCAGCTCATCTGCATTTTTTGGTCCCTTGTTTCTCATGGGGTACTGTCAAGAGAAAAATGAGAATGTTCAGGTCTGGTGAGTTTGCTGGCCGATCAAGCACACCAACACGATGGTCATTTAACCAACGTTTGGCAGTGTGGGCAGGTGCCAAATCCTGCTGGAAAATGAAATCAGCGTCTTTAAAAAGCTGGTCAGCAGAAGGAACCATGAAGTGCTCTATAATTTCTTGGTAAACAGGTGGTGACTTTGGTTTTCAAAAAACACAGTGGGCCAACACCAGCAGATGACATTGCACCCCAAATCATCACAGACTGTGGAAACTTAACACTGGACTTCAAGGAACATGGGTTATGAGCTTTTCCACCCTTCCTCCAGACTCTAGGACCTTGGTTTCCAAATGAAATACAAAACTTGCTCTCATCTGAAAAGAGGACTTCGGACCACTGGGCAACTGTCCATTTCTTCTTCTCCTTAGCCCAGGTAAGACGCCTCTGACGTTGTCTGTGGTTCAGGAGTGGCTTAACAAGAGGAATACCAGAACTGTAGCCAAATTCCTTGACACGTCTGTGTGTGGTGGCTCTTGATGCCTTGACCCCAGCCTCAGTCCATTCCTTGTGAAGTTCACCCAAATTCTTGAATTGATTTTGCTTGACAAGCCTCTGTGGTTCTCTTGGTTGGTGGTGCATCTATTTCTTCCACACTTTTTCCTTCCACTCAACTTTCTGTTAACATGCTTGGATACAGCACTCTGTGAACAGCCAGCTTCTTTGGCAATAAATGTTTGTGGCTTCCCCTCCTTGTGAAGGGTGTCAATGATTGTCTTCTGGACAACTGTCAGATCAGCAGTCTTCCCCATGATTGTGTAGGCTAGTGAACCAAACTGAGAGACCACAGCAGGTGTTCTGAGTTGATTAGATGATTGGCATGTCACCATATTCTAATTTGTTGAGTGAATTGGTGAGTGTTTGTTAAATGTGAGCCAAAATCATCACAATTAAAAGAACCAAAGACTTAAACTACTTCAGTCTGTGTGCACTGTATTTAATACATGAGTTTCACAATTTGAGTTGAATTAGTTGGAAATAAACGTTTCCACGACATTCTAATTTATTGAGACGCACCTGTAGATTTGAAAAAAAGAAAGTTCAAAACAATAGCATTTATTTGACTACAACTCTTATTTCTTGATTAAAAAATAATCATTGGTGCTGGGCAACGATTAATCGTGACCAACATAAGTTTTTATGTACACAATACAGTGCTCTCCACTAATATTGGCACCCTTCGTAAATATGAGCTAAGGTGGCTGTGAAAATAAATGTGCATTGTTTATCCTTTTGATCTTTCATTCAAAGTCAAAAAAATTCACAAAATACTAACCTATCATTTAAGTAAAATAATCGAAAGTGGGGGGAAAATCTCATTGTGAAATGCTTTCTCTAGTTCATGTTGGCCACAATTATTGGCACCCAATTACTGCAATATCCTTTTCCCAAGATAACAGCTCTGAGTTTTCTTCTATAATGCCTGAAGAGTTTAGAGAACACTTGACAAGAGATCAGAGACTATTCCTTTATGCAGAATCTCTCCAGATGCTTCAGATTCACAGCTCCATGTTGGTGCTTCTTCTCTTCAGTTCACCCCACTCATTTTCTATTAGGGTCAGAGGACTGGGATGGCCATGGCAGAAGCTTCATTCATTTTTTGTGTTGATTTTGATGTTTGTTTTGGATTATTGTCCTGGTGGAACATCCAACCATGACCCATTATAAGATTTCTAACAGAGGCAGTCAGGTTTAGATTTTTTATCTGTTGGTATTTGATAGAATCCATGATGGCATGCATCTGAACAAGACGTTCAGGACCTCTGGCAGAAAAACAGGCCCACAACATTAACGATCCAGCAGTATATTTAACCGTGGGCATGGGGTACTTTTTACCCCTGTTTGCATCAAACCCATCTGGTGGGTTTGCTTCCAAAAAGCTTGTTTCTTAGTTTCATCTGACCATAGAAGCCAGTCCCGTTTGAAGTTCCAGTCATGTCTGACAACTGAATATGCTGGAGTTTGTTTTTGGATGAGCGAGGAGGATTTTTCTTGAAACCCTCTTGAACAACATGCAGTGATGTAGGGCCTGTTTGATTTTTTTTTTTTTTTAAGATTTCTGACCCCAAGACACAATTAATCTCTGCAATTCTCCAGCTGTAATCTTTGGAGAGTCTTTGGCCACTCAAACTCTCCTCCTCACCGTGCATTAGGACTATATAGACACACGTCCTCTTTCAGGCAGATTTGTAAAATCTTTAGTTGATTGGAACTTCTTAATTATTGCCACTTTTACAGCCACTTTTTTGTGAAGCTCAACAATCTTGTTCTGCACATCAGAACTACATTTTTTGGTTTTGTGATGGATGATCAAGGAAATTTGACTTTTGCGTTCCTATTTATAATCCTGTGGAACAGGAAGTCATGGCTGGACAATTTCATGCTCCTAATCATCCTGGTGTGCTAAAAATGTAAGTATGAATGGGAATATACTTCAGAGATATTTTACTCATAAGAATTTCTAAGGGTGCCAATAACTGTGGCCAACATGCATTAGCGAAAAACATTTATTTCATCATGAGATTATCTCCTCAACTTTCAGTTGTGTTACTTCAGTGATAGTTTAGAATTTTGTGTATTTTTGGAATGAAAGATCAAAAGGATAAACAATGCGATCATTTTTAAATGATTTTTTTTTAAATAAAATAAATAAAATAAAATTTAAAAATAAAAATTAATTCAATAAATAAATAATTTAAAACATTACATAAATGCATTTAAATGCAATTTAACTCATTTAATAAAAAATGTCTTTTTTGTTGCTTTTGATTAAATAAGCTCTTGTTGAATAAATGTAAATAAATTATTTGAAAAACAATCACTGTTTTGAACAGTAATATGCAGTCATAATTACAAGAACTAATTATGAACAAAAATAAAGCCAATTTGTTAGATTTAAAATTAAATTAAGGAAAACAGTGGAACGTAAATTTATAATCAAAGTTAAAATTTTGAGCAATAAAGTAAAAGAAGTCAATTTTTAAGTATACAGTAAAGTTATAGAATATTTAAGAAATAGACACATTGTAAAATCACAATCACAAAGTCGCAATTATTAAAAATAAACCTAAAATGACTAGAACAAACACTGCAAATGAGAGATATGTTTTTTTACCCCGCAGGTATAATCATGCTTCTATTCAAAACACAAATATTTTAACAAAAATATGATTTTGGATGTTTCTCCACTCTATCTTCATTAACAGAAACTGTTTTTCGATCACCATGCTGTGTCACAACAACTTTTTGTTTCTTTTCCATTTTCACCATTCAAGTGTTGCATTAGAAACTGCCAGTGAATTACTAAAAGCCAGAATGGCTGGAAATAGATTAGCATTTATATGAAAGTCTCTCTCTCGGCAGGACTGGAAGAGAAAGAAAGTCTTCCAGAAGTATCGCTGCATCTGTGACGTTTGAAAAGAGGGTAAGCGGGGTAGCAAAAACAGCCAGAAAAAATGGCACGTCCACCAAAAAGAAGTAATGGATGATTACTATGGAACAAATGTTTTTAAGAGGAGATGCATTTAAACTGAAAAGAAAATAAGCAAAGGAAATTGAGACCAAGAAATAGACTAAAGGTTTGCTGTTTTCTCCATCCTTTTTATCTGACCAGATGATGAGAAGGAGCTTTATGGGAAGCTCATGTAGTTCTTCGGGCACCATGCTGTTTGCTGGGACAGAAGACATGTTTGGCAAAAGCATTTGATTGCACACTGAAAGAAGTGTTTACCATGACAAAGTGTTTTTGAGTAGAGCCCGAGAAAAAAGCCTGAGGGATAGAGTTTTTGCCTTAGATGCTTTCTGAAATTCATAAATCTTTCAAAAGACTTTCAAGTCCACCTGGAGCCCAGTAAAGAAGCGTAACTGCCATTATCCGTTGCTGAGTTTACGAGAGAAGGTCTACACAGGAACACTGACATACTTGAAATGGTTTTGATCTTGGGCTGAATGTAGGTAATGAATTATTCATGATATTAGTCTAAATACTTTACAAAGAGAGGGAGAGAGATTCAAAACATATTAGTATTTATTTGGAGGAAAAAAAATCTTTTGAATAAATTATTTACTGGACACATGGATACGCTGCTGTAAAATGCCAGAGAGTGTCTCCAGACTAATGGTGTCTAAGTATTCAAGCTCTTTTTTCTCAGTGTGTGTCAGCATGAGATCCGTGCTTTCTATCTTGCCGCACGGCTTTATAAGCATTGTGTGGGAACATTAGGCTACTTTCATAAGTATGACATTAAATTCCTCTTAACAGTTTTAGTTCCTTAGCGATTCTAATATCAATTCTTTTGCATTTGAGGGAAAATATCTGATATCTGCCAAATAACAATTATTCATTGAAAAAAAGCTACAACTGATTTACAACTTTTATGATTCAATAAATAGACCCAGCTCATGAGAGCCATTAAGGCAGGGATCAGACTTGAACGGTCACATTTGTCAATCAGACTTCATAATGCCTTATAGACCCTGATAGATCATTCAGTAAAAAAATAAAGAGGTTAATAAGTCATTCACTCTTAAAGTACTTAAAGTATTCCAAATGAGTAATTTGCTTGAGAATCCGACTTCACTGGTCACGCTGTATATTTTTGATTCACTAAAAAGAACCAGCTCAAAAGAGTCATCAGCTTGAGACTCAAACTTCACTGGTCACGCTGTATTTATTAATTTTTTTACCTATAAAAAGAAGCAGCTCATAAGAGTCAAAATATGGAGATTACTGGTCATGCTGTATATTTCTGCTCATAAGAGTCATTCACTCTTAGACATCACTGGTTGCGTTAGGGTTTTTTCACTAAGAAGAATCGCCCCATAAGACTCATTAATTCGAGAATCGGACATCACTGGTTGCGCTGTATATTTATGATTCACTAAAACGAATAAGAGTCGGACATCACTGGTTGCGCTGTATATTTATGATTCACTAAAACGAAGCGGCTCATAAGAGTCATTAATTCAAGAATCAGACATCACTGTTTGCGCTGTATATTTCTGACTCACTAAAACGAAGCGGCTCATAAGAGTCATTCATTTGAAAATCAGACATCACTGGTTGCGTTATATATTTTTTTTTCACTAAGAAGAATCACCCCATAAGAGTCATTCATTCGAGAATCAGACATCACTGGTTGTGCTGTATATTTATGATTCACTAAAAAGAAGCGGCTCACAAGAGTCATTCATTCGAGAATCAGACATCACTGGTTGTGCTGTATATTTATGATTCACTAAAACGAAGCGGCTCACAAGAGTCATTCATTCGAGAATCAGACATCACTGGTTGTGCTGTATATTTATGATCTAAAATCAGACATCACTGGTTGCGGCTCACGAGAGTCATTCATTCGAGAATCAGACATCACTGGTTGTGCTGTATATTTATGATTCACTAAAACAAAGCGGCTCATGAGAGTCATTCATTCAAAAATCAGACATCACTGGTTGCGCTGTATATTTATGATTCACTAAAACGAAGCGGCTCATGAGAGTCATTCATTCGAGAATCAGACATCACTGGTTGCACTGTATTTTTTTTTCCACTAACAAGAACCAGCTCGTAAGAATTATTCCCTCAAGATTTGGACTTCACTGGTCACACTGTATATTTCTGATACAATAAAAAGCGATTCACTAAGAACCAGACCACAAGAGTTCGAGAATTGTATTTGGTAATACTGTACTGACCCTGTGTTTCATGCACTAAAAAAAAAATACAGTAAGAGTCATTTGCACGAGAATCAGACTTCACGTCACATTTACATTTTTTCACTAAAGACATCTCATAAGAGTCATTCAACTTCAGTGGTTATGCTGTAAATTTTTGATTCACGAAAAAGAAGCAGCTCATAAGAGTCATTCCCTCCAGAATTGGACTTGACTGGTTACGCTGTATATATTTTTTTCATAAATTCATACATTTTCTTGGAGTCATTCGCTCAAGATTCTGACTACTAAAAAGAACAGGCTCATAAGAGTCACTCCCTCCAGAATTAGACTTCACTGGTTACGCTATATTTTAACTTTTTGCACTACAAAGAATTACCTCACGAGTCATTCACTCAAGATTCAGACTTCACTGGTCAGGCTGTACATTTTTGATTTACTGAAAAGAGAGAATCAGACATCACTGTATTTTGTTCTGTTTTGTTTTTGTTCAGTAGCAAAAACCAGCTCATCATTCGCTCAAGATTTGGACTTGGACTTTAATGGTCGCACTGTATATTTTTGATTCACTAAAAAGAAGCGGATCATTCGCATGAGAATCAGACTTGTCACACTAACTTTTTTTCACTAAAAAGAATTGTCTCCTAGAAGTCATTTTATTTTTGATTCACTAAAAAGAACACCTCATAAGAGTCATTCACTCAAGAATCGCACTCCACTGGTTGCGCAGTACGTTTTCACAGTGACTTTCACAGATGGCTAAGGAATCCACATGCGTTCACATTAATTATATTATAAATAATATAAATATTCATGCTGAGTTTATACACATCTGGTTGAAAGCCCTGCTCACTTTATCTTTCCTGAATTGAGCATACTCGCGCATAACCCAAAAGCAAGAAAGGGAGGAAGGACAGAAGCGGCACTACCAGACCAAAGATTTATCTTCCGTGTGATCTATAGCATCCTGAGCTCTGAGTGTTTATCTGATCAATACCGAGCGCTCGCCCATCATGCATTATAGAACATCTATAACTCCCCGGCTACCCGCAGAAGCTTACCGGGACACCAGGGTACATTGTTGCCCTGGACTTTTAGCGTTCCCCTTTTTAATAAGAATCAGATTCACAATGTTTGGAACCTAATACTGTCTCTAATTGGAGCGGATGGAGTGGGCGGAAAATGCCATCAGCAGCCTAAATGAGCTTTAATTACAGCTGATACACAGAAATAGCCAATCTGTCAATCTGCACACTTGCCTCTGTCAGGTGGAGATGGGGGCAAAAAGACGGGATGTAAATAGTGATCCATTAATTATATCTGCCCACAAGAATACCGCTGAGAGTCGAAAACAGAAGAAAGGATGAACCCAATCTTACAATGCCTTTAGAACTGTTTCAATGCAGTCTGCGTGTTATGGACTGTGGAGCGCTGCTGCCCTCTGTAGGTCATGATCAACATGATGGCCATGTAGATGATCACTGTAATAGAGAAAAATAAAAAATGTATTAATGTCTTTTATAGAAAACATTATAAAACTGTTCATTTAAATTTCACTGTTTACTTAATCCATGAAGTGTTGTAAAAAAGTTCCCAGTCATGAAAACCCTAAAAATATCAGGAAATTAACAACACATTATGGAAACATTTACAATGACTATAGGTTTTTCTACTGAGCTGAGCTTTAAAAGCTTTAAAAATGTTTAAAAAAAAAATAAATCAGGTTATAATAAAATATTTATGTTAATATTTAAAACATGCAAAACATTTAATATTTTAACAAATATTATTAATTATAAATACACTGTAAGAAAACAATGTAATTAAAAACGGTACATATAAAATTTCTTAACATCGGCATGGTACAATAAGCCACATTTTTACAGACTTTCCCTAGAGTGTGAATAATGTCACCACGTCATGCATAAATAAATAACTAGTGAATAGTGAATAAGCAAGTTTCTGCATATTGACTGGCTCTATAACTCACTGTGTTATTCACACATTCACACATATCTACAGTGTTTGATATAAAAAATAAAAGAGTAGGTGATCACTGGTCACTGGGAATTTGACTATAAATTGTTTTTTTCTTTAAAAAGGAAGCTGAAATTACTCTGAAGCAGGCATATATCATTAATAATCTCAACGCTCGTGGAAGATCTGCCTTGAAAGGTTTTATACGTTATCTCCAAAAATCCATATCTCTTTGGAGAAAATGAAAGGGATTTTTAATTCCAGAAGCTTACTGTTGCGCACTATTGGAAACTGCAAGAACATGACTGATCTGGAAATCAACACATGAAGGAGGGCCAGATAAAAGCACAATCAATCAATCTATCTCTCCTTCTATGCGACGTCCTTTACCATTCCTTATTCTGCACTGATTGGCCCATTACATTCAGAACACGCATATACACTCAACCCACACAAATCCACCCAAAGCACATCGCATGTCCTTTTCACAGCATGCCAAGCACATTTGTGGAATATTAATTTTACATGGGATCCTACATCTTTGTGACACTTGTATTTCCCCAGCTACAATATGAGAACTATTTTGATGAGTGTAGAATAATGTCACAATGTTCCAAGACTGTGCATAAATGAATAACTAAGTGAATAACTAAGTTTATGCACATATTCGATCAAAATGTGGACCAGTGAAAGAACAGAGGGAGTTATGAAAAGCACATGTTTTGCATGCACTTATGAGACATTAAACCCCCAAGGTGCTTTTTAAAAGCGCTGCAATATTTTTTCCCTCAGTTTCATATGCATTTGCTTGGCCCAGAGCAGGGAGCTAATGAAGCTTGTCATCGGGAAACATTAAAAATCATCTAACCTGAACCTTGCTGTAGCATGAACTGTATGCATGTATATTACCTGGCCCCCATAGTGCAAATCAAAATAAGTTCAGCTTTCTAGTAAGCCTTCTGATATAAATCCAGAGTAACAAACCAATGCACAGGGGAAAAAAAGGACGTCCGTGAGATAGAATGTGATTGAAACAGCATGTCATTTTCATTGCTATTAATTCACTGGATTGCCAATGAATTGCACTGCACGGGGTGTTCATTGTCACTGCCAGTTCTATCATAATATCATGTCGGCATGAATGCATGATGGTTGAAAGGGAGGGGTTGAGGTTGCATTTTCATAGATTTGAATTTGGGAAGTATTTTGTGAGCATGGAAACATTTTTCATCAAGCACGCCTGACAAGGTATAATAATGTGTGATGGCATGTTGCTGTTCTAAATTCCATTTTTCTCCTGGGAAAGGTAGAGGTATCAGTAAGAGGGGAAAATATAGAGATCGTTCTCGCAGTCATGACAAATGCTTTCACCCCTGGAGACTCCTTTCTCTGGAGACGACGATGACTTCGGTGCACTTAAGAGGGGAAAACGTGTGAGAGGAGAGAAAACAACTACGTACAGTTCTCTTACAGGTCACTGATAGCAAGTAAATGAAAGTGAATCCAAACTCGATGGCAAATCCCACATTTGAATGAACTACTTCTGGGTGTCTATTAAAAGGCAAAATACAGAGATCAGCCACTTACAGAGCAAAATATGGATGGCAGTCTTCAAATGCATGCTTCCCTGGTGTACATGGGGGTTATTGCTCAGACGTTTCTTTCATAGCTCATTTGACTTAATGGTAGTTCTCAGTCATATTTCATATCAACTTTGTCACAGATGTCTCCTAAAATTCCTAAAAGAAACGAATGAGACGAGGATTTCTACAGCACTTTTCAGCAATATTCAGTGGCAAGACAAATAAAAATTATATTTTACCTGATCTGAATACGAGGTGGACGTTTGTGTTTAATGTAATCTAGTAAAAAGACGGCGAGATAACGGCAAGAAATGTCTTTTAAATGAGCTTTCCTCGCTGTAGGCAAAAACAACATGAGCCTACAACGAGAAAGTGAATGAACAAAAATGACTCTTATGAGCCGGATCTTTTTTAGTGATTCAGACACATTTAGTGCGACAAACGTGGTCCGTTGTTACAGCCAGCGATTCACTAATTTGAGCCGGTTGTTTAGTTAATTGTTAAAAAAGGCGAGTGAATCTTTACCGGAACTGAATCGGTTAATGAATCAAGATGACTCACTTGATTCACAGCAATTTCCAGGGACAAGACAAAATAAATTATATTTTACCTGAGTTAAATGCGAGATGGCCATCTGTGTTAAATGTAATCCAGTAAAATGACCACGAAATAATGGCAAGAAATGTCTTTTAATTTATTTTTCCTCACTGTACGCAAAAACAACATGCGCCTACAACGCGAAAGTGAATGAACAAAAATGACTCATGAGCCGGATCTTTTTTAGTGATTCAGACACATTTAGTGCGACAAATGTGGTCCGTTGTTACACCCAGCGATTCACTAATTTGAGCCGGTTGTTTAGTTAATTGTTAAAAAAGGCGAGTGAATCTTTAACGGAACTGAATCGGTTAATGAATCAAGATGACTCACTTGACTTAACGTTGTCAAAAATGTCTCCTAAAGTTCCTAAAAGAAACGAATAAAAGACGAATGACTGTTTCCTGCACCAATTTTCAGCAATTTCCAGTGACAAGACTTAATAAATTACAATAAATTACATTTTACCTGAGTTAAATGCGAGATGGCCATCTGTGTTAAATGTAATCCAGTAAAATAACCACGAAATAATGGCAAGAAATGTCTTTTAATTTAGTTTTCCTCACTGTACGCAAAAACAACATGGGCCTACAACGCCAGAGGAACATTAATGAACAAAAATGACTCTTATGAGCCGGTTCTTTTTTAGTGATTCAGACACATTTAGCGCTACGAGTGTGGTCCGTTTTTCTTCCCGCTTATTTTTTTTTAAAGCACAGCCAGAGATTCACGAACAACTGACTCATTTGAGCTGGTTGTTTTAGTGAATTGTTCAAAAAGGTTAGTTAGGTTTGAATCTTTAACTGAAATGATTCAGTTGTTGAATCAAGATTTCACTTGACTGGCGTTCTCAGTATATCAAAGAAACCAGTGAGACGAATGACTGTTTCCTGCACCACTTTTTAGCAGAATACCGTTCCCAAATCCAAATAAATTATATTTTACCTGGGTTGAATGCGAGATAACCGTCTGTTAAACGTAAATAATGCTATAAAAAGTGGTAAGAATATGTTTTAATTGAGCTCTCCTTGCAAGCTGTTCGTAGAAACAACATACTCCACAACCTGAGGACTCGACAAGTGAAGTGGCATAACAAAAATGACTCTTATGAGCCGGTTCTTTTTTAGTGATTCAAACAAACATCGCGACATGTGTGATCCGTTTTCCTTATTTTTTTAACTTACAGCCAGCGATTCACGAACAATTGACTCATATGAGCCGGTTGTTTTAGTGAATTGTTCAAAAAGGCGAGTGAATCTTTAACTTAACTGAATCGGTTATTGAATCAAGATGACTCACTTGACTTAACATTGTCAAAGATGTCTTCTAAAATTCCTAAAAGAAACAACTGAGACGAATGACTGTTTCCTGGACCAATTTTCAGCAATCTTAAGTGCCAGACAAATAAAAATTATATTTTACCTGAGTTGAACACGAGATGGCCATCTGTGTTGATTGTATTCCAGTAAAAACACCACAAAATAACGCAAAGAAATGTCTTTTAATTGAGCTTTCCTCACTGTATGCAAAAACAACATGGGCTTACAACGCCATAGTGACATTCATGAACAAAAATGACTCCTATGAGCTGGTTCTTTTTTAGTGATTCAGAAGCATTTAGTGCCCCAAGTGTAGTCTAAAGCCCATGTGCGAGACTTCTGGTTCATTAGCCACTATAGGAAAATTAGGACAAGCAGGGGCGAAGAATTAGGGGGTATGCCAGGGACATGTCCCTACCAATATCCAGCAAATGCCAAACTGTCCCTAGCAATAATTTCAATCAAACAATTAAATACATGTATATGTTTTTGTAATTTCGGATGCATCTGAAACATCATACCATTGATATTACGTAAAAGAAGTTAAAATAATTAGGCCACATTAGAAAACTGTGCGCTTTCAAGGTCGTACATTTAATACATGAATTCTCAGTATTATAAGCTATAAGTAAAGATTTTAGTTAGGTGACATGAAACTGGTCAAAGATCTATCATAAATGCAAAAATTATTGGGCGTGTTGGGTGGTTTGGTACCTGGGTTTATGTCCCCACCAATGTCAAAAGCAAACCTACGCCCCTGATGACAAGAATAACGTGCAGAAAATGATAAAATTGTTAGCACTACAAACCAGTGTGTTCATAATTAGGGCAATAAATAAAATAATCAAGCACCAAAACGAGCTGTTTTGAACAGCTAACTGGACGTGGATAAGACTGGAAACCGGACCCATACAATTTACAAATGGCCTCGCAACACTCTTACAGGAAATATAAGGTGGACAGGTACATGGTGATAGAAAAAAATATGGGAGGAAAAATGTTATTTCAATGTTATCTCGCAAAATGTGTTCCCAGAGAAACATTGCGTTCACCCTCAAAATATTTAATTCTCTTGCAAAACGACTGCATTCCACCAAAAAATAGCTCACCATAGTACTGTTTTATAATATTCATTTTAACATTTTGACTAGAGTTTGCTGACGAGCATACTATCCCCCGGAAGAGTGGGCGTGTCCATTTATAAATTTTATGGGTCTGGCTTCCAGTCTCATCTACGTTCAGCTATTTTTAGCTGTCCAAAACAGCTAATTTTGCTGCTTGATATTGCAAATTGGTGTGTCTTGCCATATTATTCTAATCCTAATTATGAACACACTGGTTTGTAGTGCAAAAAGTTTTACCATTTACTGCATGTTGTTATTTTTCTCATTATTTCCCTATATCGAATAGCAAACCAGAAGTCTCACCCACAGGCTTATTTCTGCATTAAATAATTCTGGCTTTAAAATAACTAAGTTGTTTGCAGTTCATCCTGTTGGTGTAAACCAGACCATTTGTTTAAAAGTCTTGTTAAGTTTCTGCTACATCATTGTGGAGAGACATAAAAGAGCAGTCCAGCCACCCGCTGTCTCCTGACCACCCAATCACAAAACACATCCCTCTTTTGTCAGGCAATTTCCTTTGGGATGTTGAAAACTTCCCCGCCTGATTAAAGAACAAAAGGAAATGGTGAATTATTTTTAGATGTGGAATGGGTTCCCACATAGATGAGTTTAATCAATTGTAATTAATTCTCCTGGTTATGAGCAGTGGAGCCTGACGACTCAAAGAAGGGGTTGAGGATATTGAACTCCATTGAAAACCCATTAATGCCTAATAAGAGAGGGGAAGTGGGAAAAACTATGGTTGAGATATGAAAGGCGACTAATGTGAGAATTTAAATTTGCTGTTCCTCCTAGACAGATCTGATACTTGAAGGCTCACCTTTGCTCATGCTTTCATCAGGATGATTGTTACAGATGAGATCGAAAGGTTGACGGACTAATGCTTACAGTGACTCTGTCTTCAGGTTGCTCTCATTCTGTCAGTCTGTCCTCTGCTTAGAAAACTCTGGACAGCGCAGGCTCAGCTAATTATCAAACATTTATTCTGTCTTTCAGGCTGAACAAAGAGGAATCAGTCCTCACAGCACATGCACCACCTTCAAAGACATCCTGACCTTGCCTTCACTTTGCTTTCCATTAATTCGTTTTGTTTCAAAACGGGAGGGATGCAGACAGACAATAGCACTTGAGAAATAATTAGGCTCTCTCAAAGATGCTAATCAGATTCCATATCAAGTGCCTCTAATAACTCCGGGCTTACAGCAGCATTTCACAAACAGCCCTATATAAAGGAACGACGGCTAAGGACAGGCGTGAGGTGCTGCATATCAACTTGAGAGTGGTGGCCTGGTACTAAAAGTTATTGAGAAACAAGCAAACGATGCAGTTTCATCAAAAAGTTCTCTTCTTTTTCTACATGACACTCCCTTAACTTTATAATGTCACTCTGAAAATATGTTGACTTCAGTGGAATTCAGTTTCCTCCCATAAAAGTGCATATATAATAACATCTTGACATTATTACAAATCATAAAAGCTTTTTATGAATAAAACAATTAATTTTCCAATATGACGTCAGTAGAATGTTAAAATACACACTGACTAAATATGAATACATTGCACTGTTAAATAAAATAAATCTAAATGGACCTTGCCCTATTTAACCTGAGGGAAAAAAATAATTAAAAATTAAATAAAATAAAAGAGACTTTGTTAGACCTTATACTATTTAACCTGGGGAAAAATAAAATAATAAAATAAAATAAAATAAAATAAAAATACAGTGCAATAAAATAAATACAATATATTAAAAAAAAATAAATAAAATAAAACAAATACAATACAATAAAAAAATAAAAAATACAGTGCAATAAAAAATGCAGTGCAATGCAAAGCAATGCAATGCAATACAATAAAATAAAAAGACACATGGTTAGACCTTACACTGTTTAACCTGGGGAAAAATAAATAAATAAATAAATTAAATTAAATTAAATTAAAAATTAACTGAAATAAAATGAACTAAAATAAGATTAACTAAAATAAAAAATACAATGCAATAAAAAATAAAATACAATAAAATAAAATAAAAATTAATTAAATTAAATTAAATTAAAATAAAAACACCTACAATTGTTAGAGCTTGCACTATTTAACCTGGGGGATAAAATAAAATAAAAAAAATAAAATAAAATAAAATAAAATAAAATAAAATAAAAAATAAAATGCAATAAAAAATAAAATAAAATAAAGTCAAACCATTCCATATTATTTAATGCTGAGTTTCTTATACTATACATCTTTCACCTGGAAAGCATTAAGAGGCCAATGAGTGGAAGACATCCTAGTACACAGAACCGGTTTTGAGAGCCACGGGCATGCAGGGATAGAAAGTACACTGTATGCCCATTGATGTTGGCAGTAGCGACTTCACACACTTAACATTAAAAGGCAAGAGGAAAACACTCTTTTATGGCCTTTTAAGCCTTTCATTCATATGACTGTTCAAAGAGACAAGAAAGTTATATAATAAGACATGACTCAGGCCGGACTCTTACACATCATAAGGACTTGCACTGCTACACATTTCATTTCTCTGCTTTCAAAAGCCTGCATATTCCTGTCTTTGAGATATCAAGATACCCAAAACATTAAAGAGTGTATATAAAAGAGAATGATATTGATAAATATATGGCTGAAGCTTGAAAGAGACAGAATAATCAGACACAGACAAGATTCTTGAGAGAAGGCCTATAAATGTAGAAATGGGCATCAAAGACTTGCTTTAAAAGATGGATAAGTAGACACAAGGATAAAACCTTGTGAATTATTTCTCTCTTTTTTTATCTGATGGACTGAGATTTGTTAACCACGGTCTGAAATAACAGTAGGCGAAATCTGAAATGTATGTTATGTGAGCGCCATCTAATGGTGGGAGTGCTTTAATTTACGTGCCAAATGACATGCCAAGGCACAGAAGGTCTGGGCCAATTTAATACACTATAAAAGGTTTTATACTTGGTAAAGGGTATATCCTACAGACTCTAATTAAAATCTCCTCTTTATATTCCGTTGAAATACGCATGAATCACCAGAATTAAAGGGAATAGCTCTGCCCTCTTTACGATAATTGGCACAGCTGATCAGTGCCACAAACGGGTGTTAAATCACCATATAGCTCTCTGTTAATGAAAGATTAATTTAATGCTCTTTCTTGTCTCACTCATTCACATCTTTGAGGTCACCGGTGCTCATAAATCAACACCTCTCCTTGAGATTTTTCTTCGGCCCGTCAATGCGTCAGCTTAATTCTCTTTCTTTTCATGCATAAAGGACAGATTTGTCCACTGTACGCTTTCTTGTGACAAACCTCTTCTCTCATAATGTCCTGACAGGAACCTGTGATTGATGATGCGTTTAATGACTAAGCAACAGAGGGATTTACTGTCCTATAAATGTTTCATTAAAATGCATTACACCTGTGCAAGAGTGGCTGTTTCAAAGAAATGAATCTGGGCTCTAAATGAAAACTGAAATTAATCACAATGTGACATTTACCTAAAGGGAAATCCCATGAGTATACATATAAATCTGCCATACTTTTTATCCTCATGTGGTAGTGCATTAATGCTGTAGTAAGGATATTTTTTTATTTCTTTTACCTTGAAATACTCTTTATTGCTTGTCGAGCTTATTAAACTCACTATTAATTTCATGTATTCACATCTTCACTGCTACATTATGCTATTATGCATTCTGTGAAACCGTTGTGAATTATGAAAAGTGCTTTTCTTTAACGCGAAAGTAAGCCTATGGGCGAGACTTCCGGTTCATTTTCCGCAACAGGCATGGTTGAAAGGTTTTCACAACAAAACCCGCCAAATTGGTACTCAAAACTAGCCCAATTGCATTTATAGGGGGTTAACCCGTTAAAAATCGCGTTCTGCGAGGTAAAATACACATTTTTTGACAGTTTTTAGGGTCGCTTCAATCCACGGACATGAAAAACAACCCGCGTTGAAGTAGTAATGTTAAAGTAGCCCAATTCCGCGGGAAAACCGGAATAACAACACGCTGTAAACGGTAAAACTGTTTGCACTACACACCATGGTGTTCATAATTTAGATGATACATAATTTAGATAATACATAAATAAATAATTTGGTAAGACGAGGTGTTTTGTACAGCTAAAAATGTCTGGTGGCAGATGAGCCTGGAAACCAGACCCATAAAATTTGCAAGTGGTAAAAAATAAAGTGGATAAATTGTCTACATGAGTAGAATGGAATGAAATAGAATAAAACAGAACAGAAATTAAAGCGCACACGTGTTTTAGGCTTGCATTTTAAATGTAAATACGTATATACTGTAAAAATGATTTTTCCAAGTTGTAAAACAACGATTATTTAAGCACGCTTGTAGGAAAAACTAGATAAAAAAGTTTGTCAAGACAAACTTTAAGTTGGCTTGAGAAAGCCGGACCAGAAAGTTTAAAAAGTTTGAAAAGTTTGAAAAGTTTAAGAAGTTACGAAGTTTAAAATTTTTAAAAAAGTTTTAAGTTTGGATGGTTTTCAGTCTGAAATATTTTGAAGTTTTAAAGTTTGAATGCAGTCTGTCAGATAGATAGATAGATAGATAATTAACATGTTAGTATGATTCTAAAATTATTAGCAAGTTACTAGCATGTTTCTAGGATGTTTTAACATGATTAGCAAGTTATTAGCATGTTGCTAGTCTGTTTCAAGCATGATTAGCAAGTTGCTAGCATGTTGCTAGCACGTTTCTAACATGATTATCAAGTTGCTAGCATGTTTCTAGCATGATTAACAATGTTGCTAACATGTTTCTAGCATGATTAGCAAGTTGCAAGCACGCTTCTAACATTAGTGAGTTGTTAGCATATTTCTAGCATGATTAGCAACGTTGCTAGCATGTTTCTAGCATGATTAGCAAAGTTGCTAGCATGTTGCTAGCATGATTAACATGTTTCTAGCATGATTAGCAATGTTGTTAGCATGTTTCTAGCATGATTAGCACGTTGTTAGCATGTTTCTAGCATGATTGGCAACGTTGCTAGCATGTTGCTAGCACGATTAGCATGTTTCTAGCATGATTAGCAATGTTGTTAGCATGTTGCTAGCACGATTAGCATGTTTCTAGCATGATTAGCAAGTTATTAGCATGATTAGCAAGTTACTAGCATGATTAGCAAAGTTGCTAGCATGTTGCTAGCACGATTAGCATGTTTCTAGCATGATTAGCAATGTTGTTAGCATGTTGCTAGCACGATTAGCATGTTTCTAGCATGATTAGCAAGTTACTAGCATGATTAGCAAAGTTGCTAGCATGTTGATAGCACGATTAGCAAGTTACTAGCATGATTAGCAACGTTTCTAGCATGATTCTGCCAACAATTTCTGAGTAAAAACTGCTTTAAAGTAAATTTTACACCAGTTTTGTTTATGTGTGTAAATGTAACTGACTTTATTTCGTTTCTCTCTCTTTTTAGAAAGCTGCTTGTTTGCATTAGGCGGACTGTAAAATGTAAAGCATTTTTAAAAATAATGAAAACATATGAAGTAAAATGTATTTCTATGTGGCATTTCAGACATGAATTGTGATATATGTTGTTTGCGTGATAACCTTTATCAGTAATCCAAACCAGAGATGCTCACAAGTCTCTGAGCTAGCGTCCAAGTCAAGTCTCAAGTCTCTGAGCTAGAGTCCAAGTCAAGTCTCAAGTCTTTGAGCTAGAGTCCAAGTCAAGTCTCAAGTCTCTTTATTATATTAAGTCTCTGGTTATAATAAGTGTTGCATCACGTACAGCGACCCATCCAACACTGCATAGCTATATATAAGGAACTCAAAGCATGTAATATGTTATAATGACTCCTTTATCTATTAGCATACAGTATCAGCTTTGATTTTGGTATATAATCAGTGTAAACAGGCTATTGCAACATGACAAAAACACCAAGAATGCTTTACTTTTAAGTTAATATCTGTATTTTGCCTTGTAGCATGAACACACAGTACAGTACAGACCAAAAATTAAGAAAGACCAAATATGGTCAAACATCACATTGTGCTCCTAATTTAAAAAAATTAGTAGCACAATCAAAATTTTAGGAGCACATTCTAAACAATAATCCAAAAATCTGATAAAAAAATGTGCCTTCCCATTATGAGGTGATATTTGACTCCTTAAAGTGATTTACAAGGGAATTTAACTTTTGTTTTTACCTTTTCATATGTTTAATGAGGCTCAGAGGTGGCAGAAGTGCAATCATATTCCTAAATTCATTGTTGAGATTAATGTTTTAAATCAAATTGTTTTAATACAGAAATGTTAAATGATTTAAATAACTGCCAGCAGGTGGCGGCAAGAGACTGATTTAATTACTGAATCATATCATTCATTTGATTCGTTCGAACTGCTGCTTCATTTAGGAATAAAGAGTGACTGTCTTTATGAATGGGAAATTGAATCATTTCACTAGATTCGTTTTAAAAACGAGTTCATTCATAAACGAAACACCGCTGTGTTTGAATGGAGATGCGCAGCGGCTCAGTTGTGACTTGTTTCAGACTACTTTTGACGACGAAATAGAGCAAAATCAGGCGTTAGTGTTACAGTCAGACAATGAAAGTCACTTAATAATAACATCTTGTTTATTTAACTGCTGTATTAAATCAGTATCTCATTTACAAACTCCCTTAAAATTAGTAAAAGCTTAGTTCGCGATATCACAAAGCTCTATTATAATCAATGACGCTGTCTATACTGAATCTTTTATCCTCATATCACATATTTTGCATTGAGCACTTCTTCTGTTTGGGCCGTCTTGTTTGAAGTTTTAAAATCCAAAGCTAACGATGAATGGCACAGCAGTCGACATGTTTGTTCGTTGTCCTCTCATGTGTGGCTCCTGCGCCTAAAATAAAAAAATAAAAAATGTGTGGCCGCGCCCGCGCGCAGCAGATACACGTCGCGTGTTACATGGGCAGGTTATAGGTAATGGAGGGAGGGGAATAACAGCGAGCTCATCAGTTGTTTCCTAAAAATAAACATTGTTCACGAGTCCCGCAGCTCGAGTCCGAGTCGAGTCTGAAGTCGAGTCTGAAGTCACTGTGTGTGCGACTTAAGTCGCACTCGAGTCCGAGTCTCAAACTCGAGTCCCCATCTCTGATCCAAACTAAATAAAATAATAAAACACACACTTCAAACAGCATTTAAACATTAATTTGAATGCTATGAATAAAGATCGTAGCCTTAAATATTGTATTAAAATTGCCTAATTAAAATAAACGATCATACTTTCTGTTATCATTTCTTAGACGTTTCTAAATTCAACTGCGTGTTCTATTTGGAACTTTTATTATGAAAAACAAAACGCGCTTCCTGGTGACGTCAAGCAGCGTCATTAACCTGCCGAATTGTTTTTCTGCATTGTGCGCTGCTCTGACACAGACAACTGATTATGAGCAGGTGAAGTTACAGCGAGCATCAAGAACAAGTTTATTTCAAGTACACTGGAGTGAGTTTGAATGATTTAAAGCTGTAATTCTGTTTATATAAGACAAGCATGACCCATGTTGCTGCTGCTGCTGTTGTTGTTGTTGTTGTGTTAACAGATCATGTCTGTCTGTCCCAACAGCATGTCAGGACCTAAAACAGCTGGAGCTGATGCTGGATCAGTGGTGTCGGACCCTCAACACTCCCAAAAGCTTCTAAGGGTCCTTCAGTCTTTAAGACAAGAGGATTGTTTTCAAGATGCAGTGTTGGTTTTGGAGGGTGAACAGATTCCTGTTCAGAAAAACATCCTGGCTGCTGCAAGTCCTTACATCAGGTATGAGAATATGCTTGAAGCTGGGATACATTTGCATGAAATTGGATCAGATTAGTAGAGCTGGTATGTTTCGCTCAGACATGTAACAGACCCTTGAGCAATGTGTCATATGGGTGTGCCAAACAGCCCCACCTCGCCAGTTGCTCGGGTCAGTTAAAGAAATAGTTCACCCAAAAACTAAGTAATTTACACACCCTCGTGAGAGTTCTGTGGGACAAAAAAGAAGACATTTTGTAGAATGTCCTAGTCAGTTTTTTCTATGCATTGACAATGGCTTGTGACTGAAAGCCTTGGAAAGGAAACCAAATAGAAAAGTTTGAAAAAGTGTTCAAATGACCGTGAGTTTATGGATGCTGTGATATTCAGTTAATATACTAAAACTAAAACCAGAAAAAAGCCATTACTTTAGAAAGACTGAAATAAAATAAACTGCAACAAAAAGTTAAACTTATTTTAGCTAGTTTACAAAGCAATATTTTTATTTAGTTTAATATATACATAAAAACTATAAATATAAATATATATATATATATATATATATATATATAAAAAAAATACTAAATTATAAAACAAAAATTACTAAAACTTTAAACAAAATAAAATTGAATAGTGTATCAATTAGTTTTTCATTTAGTTTAAGTACTAAAATAGCTAAAAGTATAAACTGTAAAACTATAAATGTTTAAAATAAATAAAAATAAATATAAAAAATAACACTAAATTATAAAACACAAAATTACTAAACTTTAAACAAAAAAAATAAAATCTAATAGTATATAAATTAGTTTTTCATTTAGTTTAAGTACTAAAATAACTGAAAGTATAAACTAAAACTTTAAACTATAAATACTTAATAAAATAAATAAAAATAAATATAAAAAACAATACTAAATTATAAAACAAAATTACTAAACTTTAAACAAAATAAAAAATCAAATCTAATAGTATATAAATTAGTATTTCATTTAGTATAAGTACTAAAATAACCAAAAGCATAAACTAAAACTGTAACTACTTAAATAAAATAAATATAAAAAATATATACTAAATTATAAAACAAAAAATTACTAAAACTTTAAACAAACAAACAAAAAAAATCTAATAGTATATCAATTAGTTTTTTATTTAGTTTAAGTACTAAAATAACTAAAAGTATAAACTAAAACTTTAAACTATAAATACTTAATAAAATAAATAAAAATAAATATAAAAAACAATACTAAATTATAAAACACAAAATTACTAAACTTTAAACAAAATAAAAAAATAAAATCTAATAGTATATAAATTAGTATTTCATTCAGTATAAGTACTAAAATAACTAAAAGCATAAACTAAAACTGTAACTACTTAAATTAAATATATATAAAAAATATATACTAAATTATAAAACACAAAATTACTTAAACTTTAAACAAAAAAAATCTAATAGTATATCAATTAGTTTTTCATTTAGTTTAAGTACTAAAATAACAAAGTATAAACTCAAACTTTAAAACTATAAATACTTAAAAAATAAAATAAATAAAAATAAATATAAAAAACAATACTAAATTATAAAACACAAAATTACTAAACTTTAAACAAAATAAAAAAATAAAATCTAATAGTATATAAATTAGTATTTCATTTAGTGTAAGTACTAAAATAAGAAAGCATAAACTAAAACTTTAAAACTGTAACTACTTAAATAAAATAAATATAAAAAATACACTAAATAATAAAACACAAAATTACTAAAACTTTACACAATAGTATATCAATTAGTTTTTCGTTTAGTTTAAGTACTAAAATAACTAAAACCATAGTCTAAAACATAAACTATATAAATATTAAAATATAATTAAAATGGGTAACACTTTACAATAAGTTTCATTTCTTTAAAGTGCATTAGTTAACAAACTAAGAATGAACAATACTTCTACAGCATTTATTAATCACAGCTAATGTTAATTTCAGGATTTATTATTGCATTGTTAAAATCTTTATTAAAAAGTTGTGTTTGTTAACATTAGTTAATGCACTGTGAACTAACATTAACAATGAACGACTGTATTTTTATTAATTAACATTAACAAAAATTATAAATACTGTAATAAATGTATAGTTCATTAGTCGTTCATGGTAGTTAGTACATTAACTAATGTTAACAAATGACATCTTATTGTAAAGTGTTACCAAAAACACAAAATTACTAAAACTTTAACCAAAATAAAAAAATAAATAAATAATACAAACTAATAGTATATCAATAATACTAAAATAACATTCTGTGAACTATTCACAAACTGTTTGATAAATGTACTGTTCATGTAAAGCAAATCTTTTTTAAAGAAACAGTTGATGCAAATCTTCCAAGTCAAGTATCAGACAGAATCGTTTTTCAAATTCAGTTTGCTGATTCAATTATCCAGGGTCTTAACTGTTGTTCCCAAAAGTTGACTGATAAGTCAATAATTCCAGTTCCCAAACCTCTTTCATCCTTAATATTCAAGTTTTCACAATAGACATGTTATCACACATCATAATCCAAGCTTACTGGATTGAATCACTGCAATGAAAGAAACGATGAGCTGGAAACATTATATTAAGGCCCTTTTGCCCTTATTGGCTCGAGTGCTTGTAGAGAAACGTCCAGCATTTTTTGGGTCATTTTTTAGGTGAGGATTCTGTTACAAAAGTAACATTTTTTTTAATGTGAACAAGAAAGAAATGGAATGCAACCAGCTGAAACTGAAAAAACTAAATTTTTAGAACATTTGTAGCGCATTTTATATAGCAGTTCTCTGAGATATTAGGTCAGTCCTTTTATTAGCTCCAAAGTGAATGCAAACTCATGTTACTTTATGTTTCCAGGACCAAATTAAATTACAACCCACAAAAGGAGGATGGATCTGTATACAAAATCGAGTTGCAAGGGATCTCTGTCACAATCATGAGGCAGATATTGGACTACATTTTCAGTGGGCAGGTAATTGTATTACTCACAAATGCTATATAAATGTTATGGAAACCTTTTAAAATGATGGTTTTCAGGCATAGAAAAGTAATAGAAATTCTAAAATAAAAAAAATGTGTGTGTATGTGTGTGTGTGTATATATATATATATATATATATATAGATAGATAGATAGATATATAGATATATAGATTTTTAAAAACGTTATCCTTTACAATTAATTCCATTATAATCAATTATAATTACAAAGAGCTGGAAAGTTTATGGAAAAGTTGTAAATAAAACAAACAGAAAACTTTGAAAAAGGGTTCAAATGACTGTGAGTTTATGGATGCTGTGATATTCAATTAATATACTAAAACTAAAACCACTAAAAAAAGCCATATTAATAAAAATAAAAATAAATCTAAAAAAATACTAAATTATAAAACACTTTAAATTACTAAAACTTTAAACAAAATAAAAAAAATAAATAAATCTAATAGTATATCAGTTAGTTTTTCATTTAGTTTAAGTACTAAAATAACTAAAAGCATAGACTAAAACAAAAACTACAAATATTAATAAAAATAAATATAAAAAATAAATACTAAATTATAAAACACTTTAAATTACTAAAACTTTAAACAAAATAAAATCTAATAGTATATCCATTTTTTTTCATTTAGTTTAAGTACTTAAATAACTAAAAATATAAACTAAAACTTTAAAACTATAAATACTTAAAAAAAAAATAATAATAATAATACTAAAAAACACAAAATTACTAAAACTGTATTTTTAGTTATTTTAGTACTTAAACTAAATGAAAAAAATAATGGATATACTATTAGATTTTATTTTGTTTAAAGTTTTAGTAATTTTTGTGTTTTAGAATTTAGTATTATTTTTTTAATATTTATTTTTATTTATTTATTTTTTAAATTTGAATTTAAGTTTTAGTCTATGCTTTTAGTTATTTTAGTATCAAATCTAATAGTATATAAATTAGTATTTAATTTAGTATAAGTACTAAAATAACTAAAAGCATAAATTAAAACTATAACTACTTAAAAAATAAATGTAAAAAATAATACTAAATTATAAAACACAAAATTACTAAAACTTTAAATAATAATAAATGCTTTTATAGTTGTCTGTTTGCTAGTAACGCCCAGCAAAACTTTTCTCTTTGGCTCTCTGATTTCTAGATTACCCTAAATGAAGACACCATCCAGGATGTGGTCCAGGCTGCTGATCTTCTGCTCCTCACTGATCTCAAATCCCTGTGCTGTCAGTTCCTGGAGAGCTGCATCACTGCAGAGAACTGCATTGGTATTCGGGTCTTTTCTTTGCATTACTGCCTGCACCACGTCTACCACGTGGCCACCGAGTACCTGCAGACGCATTTTCGAGATGTGGCCAATACGGAGGAGTTCCTGGAGCAGCCGCCAGATCGCCTCTGTGAACTCCTGTCTATAGAGAAGCTCAACGTGGGGAATGAAAAGCACGTTCTGGAGGCCGTGGTCCGCTGGATCGCACATGACACTGAAGCTCGGCGAGTGAGTGGAACAAGTGTTTTGGAAGGGTTCCATATGCACAGGCATAGAAAAACCTCAAACATATTTATAATTATTTCATCATAATTATTTAATCTAGATTTATTTTCATTAAGAAAAACCTAATAAACATTATAGTTGCTTGAAATAAAATAATCGTTGATTGAAGGTAAAATATTTTTTTTAGCTTCAAGTAACTAAAACTAGCCTAAAACAAATAACTAAAAATGGTGTAAATGTATGTAAAATGATGTAATAATGTAAATAAATGTATATTAAAAAAAAAAAAGGTAATAGAAGTTTGAAAAAACAACAAAATTAATAAAACTTAATGAAAAGTAATGAAAAGAAAATAAAATTAATGTAAAAACGAAATATATAAAAATAAATTTTAATTAAAAAATTAGCAAAAAATTATAATAGTATATATTTAAATTAAATAAATAAATACTGCTGTTCAAAAGTTTGGGGTATGTAAGATTTTGAAAATGTTATAAAAAGTCTCTTGAAATAAAATAAATGTTGACTGAAAGTAAATTAAAATTAATGTTTAAAAATTAAACTTTAAATTTCAACTAGTCTCATTTTTGTTTTATTTAACTTGAAGTACTAAAATAACAAACTAAACTAAAACAAATAACTAAAAATTAAAAAAAAAAAAAAGGCATATTTAAAAAAAACACACACACAACAAAATTACTAAAACTTTAAAGTTGTTAAAACAGAAAATATACAAATAAAATCTAACAAAAAATATGACCAAAAAATGATATTATATATTTCATTTACATAAATACTGCTGTTTGTGTTCAGTAAGATTTTTGAAATGTTACAAGTCACTTGAAATAAAATACACGTTAACTGAAAGTAAGATAAAATGTAAAAAAAAATTTCAGCTAGTCTCATTTTTGTTGTTTTAACGTGAAGTACTAAAATAACAAACTAAATCAAAACAAATAACTAAAAATTACAAAAAAACAGGCATATTTATAGGCATAGGCATTTTTAAAAAAAAAAACAAACAAAAACTTTTTTGCAAAAACTTTAAAATGAACATCAAAACAGAAAATATAGAAATAAAATCTAATTAAAAATATTAGCAAAAAAATATATATATAATATGATACATTTTAAATAAATAAATAAACTTTTATGCTTACCCAAGGCTGCATGTATTTGATCAAAGACGGAAACAAAACAGTAACATTGTGAAGTATTATGACAATTTAAAAAACCTTTTTTAAGAGTAGAATGTTCAAAAGAGCATTATTTTTTTTTTAAATAATTTTTTGTAACATTGTATTTTTCTTTACTGTCACTGTTGATCATTCATCATCCTTGCTGAATAAAACTGTTAATTTCTTTCATATCAAAACTTACTGACTCCAAACTTTTGAACCATTTGTTATCTCTTAATATTTATTTGAGCTGATATTCATATCAGTCCTTTTTAAATAGGATACCTTTCTTCCAGGTCCATATGAAAGAGGTGATGTCCGCCGTGTGGGTTCAGGGCCTGGACCAGAGCTACCTCCAGGAGCAGATGCTCGGAGACTCCCTGATGAGGGAAGTAATACGGAATTATTGTATGGAGTCTCTGGGAGGAGCAGCGCAGCAGGGGGAGGCGCTGCTCGCTGCGTTTAAACCCCGCGGCTACTCTGAGTGTATCGTCACTGTAGGGGGTGAGGAGAGGATGTGAGTAAAAACATGCGTAATATAAAACGAACTAGATTTTACTGTTTTTTTTATGTTGCGCTGAATTCCTGTGCGTTTCTAATGCAGCTCGCGGAGGCCTACGGCAGCAGCGCGATGCATGTGTCCGCTTTATGACCGAAACAGACAGCTCTGGATTGAACTGAAGCCAATGAATGAGAGGCGTGTTGGCCACAGGGTTGTGTCAGCAGGTTTGTACTGTCTCAGCATTGTTTTGATGCTGATTGTTTTTAACAATAATAATAAGAAATATTTTAAAGCAACAAATAAGGATATGAGAATGGTTTCTAAAGGATCACGTGACACTGAAGTCTACAGTAATGATGCTGAAAATTCAGTTTTGCATCACAGGAATAAATTACAATGTAATATATATTTAACTAGAAAACAGGTAATTCTTCTGCAAAAAAACAGAATTAAAAAAACATAGTTATTAAAATAATTGTTGATTGAAGGTAAAATAAAATGTAAAAAAATATCAGCTTTATTTGTTTTGTTTAGCTTGAAGTACTAAAACTAACCTAAAACAAATAACTAAAAGTGGTGTATGTGTGTAAAATTATGTAATAATGTAAATTAATTTATATATATATATATATATATATATTTTTTTTTTTAAAACATAATAAAAGTTGCAAAAACACAAAATTAATACAGCTTTAAAATTAATGTTAAAACTGAAAATATAAAAATAAATTTAATTTAAAAATTAGCAAAAAATGTTTATAGTATATATTTAAATTAAATAAATAAATACTGCTGTTCAAAGGTTTGGGATAAGTAAGATCTTGAAAATGTTATAAAAAGCCTCTTGAAATAAAATAAATGTTGACTGAAAGTAAATTAAAATTAATGTTTAATAATTAAATGTTTAATAATTAATTTAATTACTTAATTAATTTAATAATTAATTAATGTAAATAAATACTGCTGTTCAAAAGTTTGGGGTAAGTATGATTTTGAAAATGTTAATAAGTATTTTAAATTGTAATAACATTTCACAATATTACCATTTTATTTCAAATCCATTTTTGTTTCAAATCAAAGAAATGTCATTTTGATGAGCATAAGAGACTTTTTTCAAAAACATTAAAAAAATCAATCTGTTAGTATGCGGTCTAGAAAGATGTAGAATCACATCCTGTCTTAGATTTTAGTGCATTCACAGCAATAAAAATCCATTATATGCTTTCCTGAGCTTTTCCAAAAATCCTTTGAATCTGTTAATGGATTTAAATAGATTAAACTACATATAACTGTTATGAAATGAATTGCAGAGTCTGACTTGTTTCTCATAGTTCATCCTGAGGATCATTGGGATTTCTGTGTACTGTTATTTAATGACTGAACTGTAATTAACTGATAATCTGTCCAATCCAGAGGGATACCTGTTTGCAATAGGAGGAATGGATGAGAATAAAACTGTCTTGAGCAGTGGAGAGAAATATGACCCAGAGACCAACACCTGGACTCAAATCCCACCAATGATGCAGGTATTCCTCTTTCCTCATAGTACATAAGTACATATTGTCATTATCAACTAGTTGATGGGTTGTCTGAATGACTGTGATTTGAAATAAAATGTATTAATCAGAATGAAGACTGCATGTTACAATACCAGTCAAAAAGTTTTGAACTGTAAGATTTTTAATGTTTTTAAAGGTGAAGTTCACTTCCAGAACAACAATTTACAGATAATGTACTCACCCCGTTGTCATCCAAAAGGTTCATGTCTTTCTGTCTTCAGTCGTAAAGAAAATGTGTTTTTTGAAGAAAATATTTCAGCATTTTTCTCCATATAATGGGCTGATATGGTGCCCCGAGTTTGAACTCCCAAAATGCAGTTTAAATGCGGCTTCAAACGATCCCAAATGCGGTTGTAAATGATTCCAGCCAAGAAAAAAGGGTCTTATCTAGCGAAACGATCGGTTGTTTTCATTAAAAAAATACAATTTAAATATTTTTTAATCCCAAACGCTTGTCTTGTCTTGCTGTCTCTGAACTCTGTGTATTCTGACTCAAAACAGTTAGGGTATGCTTAAAAACTTCAATTGTATTTTCTCCCTCAACTTCAAAAATCATTTCAAAATCATCCTACATCCCTGCAGAAGTACCGACACATCCTTTGCAAAGTGAACATGCAAAGAAGATCAAACTATTTAAAATAACTGTTTTCTATTTGAATATATTTTCAAATGTAATATATTCCTGTGATTTCAAAGCTGAATTTTTAGCATCATTACTCCAGTCACATGATCCTTCAGAAATCATTCTAATCTGATTTGCTGCTCAAAAAACATTTATTTATAATTATTTTTGATAACAACTGATTAGTATTTTTTCCAAGTTTCTTCGGTGAATAGAAAGTTAAGAAGAACGCAGTTATCTGGAATAGAAATCTTTTGCAACATTATAAATGTTTTTATCATCACTTTTGATCAATTTAAAGCATCCTTGCTAAATAGTGTTAATTTCTATCATATATATATATATATATATATATATATAATTTAGTTATAATAATATAATTTAGTTTTTTTAATGGTATAGTCATAGTGTGTAATGTTACAAAAGATTTTTTATTTCAGATAAATGCTGATCTTTCTATTCATCAAAGAATCCTGACAAAATGTACACAACTGTTTTATATATTGCTAATAATATTAAATGTTTCTTGAACAGCAAATCAGCATATTAGAATGATTTCTGAAGGATCATGTGACACTGAAGACTGGAGTAATGATGCTGAAAATTTATATTTAATTAAAGGAATAAATTACATTTTAAAATATATTTAAATACAAACCAGCAATTTTAAATAGTAAAAATATGCCGCAATATGACTTATTTTGCTGTGTTTTGGATCAAATAAATGCAGGCTTGGTGAGCAGAAGAGACTTCTTTAAAAAACATTAAAAAATCTTGCTGTTCAAAAACTTTTTACTGGTAGTGTGTATTTCTGACTCTATGAAGCTTTCTGAATTACATAAGTGATTAAAAAAACATAAAATTAATGATTAAAGTCAACTAATATCTCATTTTAATAGTAAAAACAATACATTTAAAGTTTTTGCAACATATTTAGATACAGGAGGCTATGTTATCATCTTTGTGAAAAAATTATGACAGATTTCTTTGTGATTTTTCTCATTTGCAGTCGCTTTGAATAAAACCTGCCAAGTGAACGAATGTAAATGGAGAAATTTGAATAGGAATGCTACTGTTGGACTAACATTAACTAAATTAACCGTTCTAGTTTATTAAATCTATTTAGAGATGAAATAATAACCAATTTGGTATAAAGAAACTTGTTTATTGATTTTAATTGGTTGAAAATGGTAGCTACTGTATAATCTCATCTTTACAATACAGTTCTTACATGAACCACCAGATGTCACTATTGTCATATTGTATTTTCTTATGTCTTTCCAGGCCAGGCAGCACTTTGCCATTGCAGAGTTGGATGGGATGATCTACGTCTTGGGTGGAGAGAACAAGGACACTGAGGTCCTCCTCACGATGGAGGTGTTTGACCCCCATTGCAATGTTTGGCGAACACAACCACAAATGACCACAGTGCGCAAGGTCAGGTTTAACTCCTTTTTTGTTGTTGTGGTTCAAATCCACACACTTTCACTGCAATACTCTCATGCTTTTCACACTTTGTCTCTCAGTTCGGTTGCTGTGCCACCATGAAGAAGAAATTGTATGTGATGGGCGGAGGATCATTCGGGAAGATTTACGACTCTGTGGAGTGCTATGACCCCAAAACCCAGCAGTGGACAACAGTCTGCCCTCTTAAGGAAAGGAGGTAAAGTGTATAAATGGACGCATGTTCATTTAAGAGATTCTATTCAAAACAAAATAAAAACACTCATATAAACTACCAGTCAAAAGTCAAAAACAGTAAGATTTTTAATGTTTTTTGAAGAAGTCTCTTCTGCTCACCCTGCATTTATTTGATCCTAAAATACAGCTAAAAAACAGTAAAGTTTTGAAATATTTCTACTATTTAAAATAACTGCTTTCATTTGAATATATTTTAAAATTTAATTTATTCCTGTGATTTCAAAGCTGATTTTTTTAGCATCATTACTCCAGTCACATGATCCTTAAGAAATAATTCTAATATTCTGATTTGCTACTCAAAAAACATTCATTATTATTGTTGAAAACAGCTGAGTAGAATTTTTCAAGTTTCTTTGATGAATAGAAAGTTCAGAAGAACAGCATTTATATATATATATATATATATATATATATATATACTGACTCCAAGCTTTTGAATGGTATAGTGTATAATGTTACAAAAGCTTTTTATTTTCGATAAATGCTGATCTTTGGATCTTTCTATTCATCAAAGAATTATTTAATTAAGTGTTATTATGAATTATGGTCTCTAATTTTTGCCAGAAGCGCTGGTTTAAATATCAAACACTTTATTGGTGGATTTGTTTTTTAGAAACACAAAGCTGTTTACTTCACAAGACATTAAATGATAGACTGAAGTCATGTAAAATACTTGATTACTTGTGAATCATTGTGATGTTTTTATCAGCTGTTTGAACTCTCATTCTAACGGCACCCATTCACCGCAGAGGATCCATTGGTGAGCATATGATGTAATGCTGAGTTTCTCCAATTCTGTTCCAATGAGGAAACAAACTCATTTAAGTGAATCTAAAGCAATTTTTTCCTTTAGATACACTGTTTGTTAAAAATTTGCACTGGAATACAGGCTTGTATAGCCAACATTTTGTCTAAGGGTCTGTATTTTTATATAACATAGGAAAAGTGTGTCAGTGTGCCCTTGCAATTTGTTTCGTAACATTTTAACTTTAAAAGACGGTGATGTAATTTTATTACATTTAGGTAACCAGGTTTTCATTGAATAGGTGTGAAAGAGGTTACATTATTATTTGATAATAGGAAATGGCAGAAACGTCATTTAGCATAACTTGGCCCCCATGCATTCAAACCGCAAACACTGGATGATCAAAGCAGCGTGGTCTTTGCAGATGTGAATTTGGAGAATGTTTTTTTCACATCCTGCGTATGACGCAGACAAACATCAAAAGTTAAACAGATTACATTTTAAGGCACAGGCAGCACATCTTCAACAGCTATGAGTACTGAGACACACCCCACAATCTGAGATGTTTTACAGATGTGTAGTTAGAACAATAGTAGTCAAGGGGCCTATCGGTCTAGCCCATGTAACTGGAAACAATTGATCACCATCTGGAGGAACATAAATAGTCATTTTTCTTGGCGTTCTTGTCTTGTTTGGAGTATGATTTTGTTCACAGTTCTGTTACACAATCTAATGAACTGCCTGGCTGCCTACTGCCTTCTAAAGCAGCATCCTAACCGCCATGAAACCTCATAAGTAACTGATTTGAGACACAATGCATCGGCACTAACTACTGACGCAATACAAATAGCACTTTGCACAGAGGACTTGACTCCTCCAATTGACCCTTCGCAAAGACCCGCCCCCTTTGTTACCGTTGGCAAGCCATGACGCTCTCACGCAGTGTTGCCAAGTCCGCGGAATTGAGATACTTTAAGACTGTTGCCTCGGGTTGTTTTTGACATCCGTGGGTTGAAGCGACCCCAATAACGTGATATTTAGCCGCTGGAATGCTAATTTTACCAGGGGAACCCCGCCAAAAAACGATTTTTTTTACCGGGAGACGCCCCTCGAAACGCGATTGGGCTACTTTTGGACTCCTTTTGAGTAGCAAGTGGGCGGGTTTTGTTGTGAAAACTTGGCAACCCTGCTCTTACGCCACAAAACTGACAACACACCGACAGACAAGACAAAACAGGTTACCTGTGGTATAAAACAAACTCTCTGTCTTTAAGTCATTTTTTTTAAAAAAAGAAATTCAAACAATAAATACCGTTTTGTGGTTCTTTGATGTGTCCTGACAGATAGCTGTAGCGCCTCAGTTCAAGCGGCAAGTGAACCGATTATCTCTTCCTCTTTGCTAGTTATTAGCGTTAAATAAATATATATGAACATCATAAGTTATCTTGTTTCAATGACGAAAAGACGTAAGTAAACGGCATTTTTCAAGTTCAAGTCCACCGATGTTAATGTAACGTTACTAGTGATGGGTCGTTCTTGAACGGTTCGTTAATTTTGAACGAATCTTTCATGTGACTCGTGACGAACGAGTCGTCTCGGGGAGTGATTCGTTCAGTCGCGCATGCGCAACATCTTTTTAAGGTTTGTACTGAAATTAATTCACTTGTCTCGAGTCTTCGGGTTTGTGGAGTCGTTTGTTCATCTTATGGGGTGTTCACGTGATGAACGAACGACTCGAACCCGAAATCTTGTCAGATAAGAGGTGAGGTGAGCTAATCATAGATTTAAGAAAGACCCAGGTAAACAATGAATTAATCTTTTCTGTTTCTTGTAGCATTATATTTTTGTCTTGTTTGTAGTGTGATCAAAGTTTGTCTAAGCAGTAGATGTGTTAGAGAGGTAACACGTAACATTTTAATTATATTGTGCTAGAATGAACAAAATGACTCGGAAAAAAGATTCGTTCATTTTGATGAACGAGACTCAAAGGTCCAAATCGGTAAAATGATCTGAACTTCCCATCACTACAAATTATAGTCTATAATCTACTCTCCGGTCTGGTTTGTTTGTCGGAAAAAAGGCAGATTCGAAATTATGATTGGTCCGAATCGCCTGTCAATCAAACTCACTGCTAAGGGTTAATTGGTTGTAGACTTTAATCAAGGTAGTGCCATATTTAATGTTAGGAAGAGAAGTACAGTGCGTTTATTGGATTTTATCGTTTAACGACATGGCGATTGTTCAGCTGACCAAACATATTTCTCATAAAAAAAAACTTTAAATAGAAACCTTTAATATATATATAGACATTTATAATGTTACAGAAAACGTCATAAAAAATTCTGTGAATTGGATGTGAATGATTTCTGAAGAATCATGTGACACTGAAAACTGGAGTAATGACTGCTAAAAAGTCAGCTTTGCCATCACAGGAATAAATTACATTTTATAACACATTAATCTAATTACTCTGCATTATCAGCTGTTTGCTAATTGACGTAATTGTGATTTGTGCGCTACTCCTTGATGACAACCCGACTTTGTAATTTCCTCAGGTTTGGCGCGGTAGCTTGTGGCATTGGACAAGAGCTCTATGTATTTGGTGGTGTGAGGAACCGAGACGCTGACAATCCAGAGTCCAGTCAGATGACCATCTGCAAGTCTGAGTTCTTCCATGATGAACTAAAAAGGTGAGCTCTTCAAAGCAGCATTAGTACAGAGCAATACTAGAGTGATGTGTATGTTCATGCATGTCTTTGTTTTCTCTCAGGTGGGTGGATTTAGATGACCAGAACCTCTGCATACAGGCCACGTCGTCTTTTGTTTATGGAGCTGTTCCTATTGGTGCCAGCATATATGTGATTGGAGAACTTGACACTGGTAAGCTGATAAAGGACTTAATCACATTTTATCCTCTGTCTAGGAATATCTTTTTATATGTATATCTTCAAATTCCGTCCTTGAGAAGGTCAACATTTTTTGTGTTATGATAACGTATACATTCAAGCTACAACGAGTGCAAATTTGAGCTTTTTTTAAAGAGATAGTTCAACCAAAAATTAAAATTCTGTCATTGATTACTCACCCTCATGTCATTCCAAATTCATAAGACCTTCGTTTCAATTTCGGAACACAAATTTTTGATGAAATCTAAGAGCTTTCTGATCCTGCATAGAAAGCAACAGAACTGATACATTTAAGGCCCAGAAAGGTAGTAAGGACATCATTAAAATAGTTCATGTGACATCAGTGGTACAACAAAAACAAAAATAGAAACTATGTAGACATTAACAAATGTATTATTATTATTATTATTATTATTATTATTATTATTAATCCAGACAAAATTACTAAAACTAACAAAAAAAAAAATTAGCAAATCTAATTCAAAATATTAATAAAAATTACAACAGTATCTGTAATAGTAGTATTAACTATAATAGTAATGATACTATAGTAATATTGTTAAATTATGAATTATATACTGTGTAAGAACAATCAGACCAGTATTTATTGCTCTCAAAATCAATGCTAATCTCAATTAGGCTGTTTAAGTACAGCACTTTTTCTCTTAAACAACTGATTACAGTATGTAATGCACTTTTAAATTTAAATAGTTCAAATATAAATAAATGAATAAAAAAATTATAAACCGCAGTACTGAAGTATTCAAATAATATTACAATATATTTTACTGCAAAAATGCCACCAAGGTTTGATTTCTGGGAATACTACTAAATGATGAATGAATGATGATTTTGAATGGAGTGAGTTGATTACATGTGTATATATATATATATATATAAACAGTTTAAATTGAACAGATTTGCTAAAATGCTGTATTATACAAAAATGCATGCTATTTATGTAGACTAGAACTTAAAATACTCACTGCATGATATATTTTTTTTTATGTTTGGTCTGCAGGCACCAGTTTTGACTATGTGCGGGAGTTCCGCCGAAGCACGGGTACCTGGCACCCCACCAGACCCCTCATGCCCTCTGATCTGAGCAAGACGAGCTGCGCCGCCCTACGCATCGCTAACTGTAAGCTGTTCCGCCTGCAGCTCCAGCAGGGACAGTTCCGCATCCGGGTTCAATCCACATAAATAGCTTTATGTCACTCCTCCGTCGTCTGCTGGGCTGGAGGAGGATGCAGAGGATTGTGGGCTTACACTGGCAACAGCAGATGTTTGGTTATAACGTGGGAAAGCTTGAATTAATGGTCCTGTTTTTTATGTTTGATGCATTTCGAGGATGAATTGTACATGTTTTTTTTTTTTTTTTTCATTCATTTTTAACTTGACTCCCAGGCACAGGAAATGCTGTTACATTAGATAGGACCTGCTCACTATAGGTTATATTGTTGCAGCTTGTTATTTGACGCTTTTGAACATTGGTGAAGGAGGTCAAAATTGCCTATTTTATACAGTAGTTGAGTCTTAAATGTGGGTTCGGTAAGTAAGGGAACAAATTAAATCAAGAACTAATCAGGGCTAGTGGTATGTTCATATCAAGCACAATTATGTTGCTAATGCAAGTGTCTGTCTAGCTACTGTACAATCAAAATTGAAATGACATGCTAGATTACTGAAATGATTTAAAATGTCATCTCATTGCTCTTTTGCTGATAATTAATCTTGAATTTTAAGTTTTCTGTTATATATGTATTTATAATTTTAAATATTCTAATAATAAGTATACATATAATACACACAATTTATATATATATATATATATATATATATATATATATATAAAACTAAATATATTACGGATTATAAACATATATTTATATAATTATTATTGTAAGTGCATAAGTTGACTGGATGCCTTCTTTTGACTGGAAGGCCGCCTTATGAGAAATTTCAGTCTTGTTAAACTTTGCCAATACGTACATTATGCCTTACAAATTGCGAGTAACATTACTTTTTTTCTTTTTAAGTCCCATCTGTGTTTCATTTATGAAAAGAAAAATTGCCGGTAAACGCCCAGCTGTGGGACTGTTTTTACTGAATTTGGATACCTACTCTTGTTCAGAAAATGAACTTAAAGTAGCCAGTTTTTATATTACATTTGTTTAATAAATGCGGTTAAATATTTAATTAGTCTCAACAGTTAACTTGGTAGCCTTAGTTAATAGTCAGACTAAGTTTTCTGATTGGTGTTATACAAGCAAGAATATATGAGTTTACATTTTAGTTTAGACTAATCTTTATGCACTGTATTGTCAAAGTTGAAAGCGAAAATGGTGGATATTTGCATATTTCATGTGTCTTTCTCTGGCTGCGTGCTGGTCTGCCTATCTTAACTGATCAAATTTTGCTGTTGGTCTTGTATCCAGGGACTCAAAACACCACAGCATGTCAGAAATAGATGCAAGTTGCTGGTCTCACCCTTATGTGGCGAGATGTATTTTGTGAATGACCTCTGAACTGGCTTTCCTGTCAGTGTGGACGGTTTTGGCATCTGGTGACCCCATTTGTTCTGTGCATGATTCAGCTGCTGCTGTCTGTTCTAATTGAAGGGACGAACATTGCATATTCACCACCATGGAAATGCAATCCAATAGCAGGAATAAATACACACTTTCACACACTAGACACTAACATTTGTCTCAAACTATGAGAATGTGGGCGAAAAAATGTTACAGGACCAATTTGTGGTATTTGCACCAATGCACTGATCACTAGATTGAAGATGTGAACTTACCAAGGTTAGTGTAAGTTGTACTTTCTATATCACCACAAAATTTGCTGTTGTTATTGACGTGGAAGTGCTGTCAGAATGCAGAGTATATTAACTATGCATGATAAGTAGTGTGTTCCTCGCCAAGACTTCACACACAATACATGCTCATGAAAATGATCAACACACTCACTTTACTGTAAACACTGTCATGAGTCCATTTGCACACAAAACTAAAACACTTGGTGTCTGCCAGAACATTGTGATTAATAAAATGTAGCACATAATGTTTATATTTTGCAAAGTGGTGTTCTGGTACTAGAGGGACATTTTCACTGTGGAATTCTTATTCCATGTTTTTGATGTTTTGGAATTTAGAATGTTAGATCTGCCTCCGAGGTCATGTTGAAATATGCCTCGTAATAAAATCTTATGCGGAAGTTGGTGGTGTGTCTTTTATTTGGTTATTAAAACATACATGAAATTAAAGTAATTATTACAGTGTATTATTCCAGTTAATTACATTTTCACTTATTTATATTTAAATTATATATGAGCAATATCATACTCGTAACCATGAGATACGGCTGTATATCGGCACGGCTGTGATTCGGCCATAGGTAAACAGCTACTAGTGTGATATTGCGTTTATTCAACACTTCAATGTCACTACTGTGTAAATGCATAAGAAACAACAACTTTTGTGCGAACGACATCCTTCCATTGATTCAAATCTAAGTTTGACAGTTTAACAGCTGAGCCCAGGCCTCCGTTACTAATTCAAAAACGTCACTTTAGAACTAGTAAGAAAGGAACATGAGTTGCTTCATTGAAAGCTTATTGTATTACTGTATTAAAAGCTCAATGTATTATGTAGAGTATTATGAGAGAGAGATGGACTGTGTGAGTGTGATTACCTGCATATGATCCAGCATTCAATCTTCAGTTTAAATGTTTGAATGTCTGCTGCATCTTACGTGTTGAAAATAAAAATAACTTCCTTGTTCATAACAGCATTTCAGTCTCTTAATATTAGTCTTTACTGCTGACTCACTCATAAATAGTCTCTTGTCGCCATCTAATGACAGAATAATGTATCAAAATCACCATCACGAACACACAAACACAATTTCCCAATACTAAATAACTATTAACTATTAAATACTATTATATAAAATGTTATTTCTGGAATAATATTATATAATAAACAACAACATTCATCATAAAAGTTGCTAGACAAACCAGTCAAAAGTACAAAGGCAGCACTCTGATATGCCGCATTACATTTACATAAAATATAACGTGATGAGATTTTGCTTCAGCCAAAACTATTTGCTCTGGAACAAATATTAGAACAATGAGAACAAGACTTCCTGTTACATGTACTTAAAATGAATTATATCTCATGTTTAACCGCCATAGTGACATCAGAGCCAGCCGAAAATTCCAGAAGATCTGGCCAAGATGAGGCTACTCTCTGAGGCTTCATTATGCTAAATGCCCGCTGAGTAGTGATTGGTCGTTCTTGAACGATTCGTTCATTTTTAACGAATCTTTCATGTGACTCGTGACGAACGAGTCGTCTCGGGGAGTGATTCGTTCAGTTGCGCATGCGCAACATCCTATTAGGAGTCTTGGGTTTTTGGAGTCGTTCGTTCATTTTATGGGGTTGACACGTGATAAACGAACGACTCGAACCTGAAGACTCGAGAGATGAACTAATCAATTCTTTTTCCTTCTCACACTGCATTGGTTGAGCTTATTGGGCTGTCACGTGATGAACGAACGACTCAAACCCGAAATCTTGTCAGATAAGAGGTGAGGTGAGCTAATCATAGACTAAAGACCCAGGTAAACAATGAATTAATCTTTTCTGATTTTTTATTGCATCATGGTTTTGTCTTTATAGTGTGATCAACGTTTGTGTAAGCAGTAGATGTGTTAGGGAGGTAACAGTAACATTTTAATTATATTGTGCTAGAATGAACGAAATGGCTCGAAAAAAGATTCGTTCATTTTGCTGAACAAAACTCAAAGGTCCGAGTCGGTAAAATGATCCGAACTTCCCATCACTACCGCTGAGGCGGAGCTCTCATCTCCGAAAACATCGGAGCAAATTTTCAAATAGACGTTATCTTTATTAACAAACCACGTATTTGAAGTCTAAACAAGTATATTGTCGCCTAAAAACTCTAAAAACTACATTCCGTGGCACAACAGTATTATTTATAAAACTGTAGTGGATTTGTGCATCCGCCATGGCACTCGCTGTGAGAAGTAACCGTCATCTTTCATTTTGAACGAATCTTTCATGTGACTCGTGACGAACGAGTCGTCTCGGGGAGTGATTCGTTCAGTCGCCCATGCGCAACATTCTATTAGGTTCTGTACTGGAATTAGTTCACCAGTTTCGAGTCTTCGGGTTTTTCGAGTCGTTCGTTCATCTTATGGGGCTGTCACGTGATGAACGAACGACTCAAACCCGAAAACTTGTCAGATAAGGTGAGGTGAGCTAATCATAGACTAAAGACCCAGGTAAACAATGAATTAATCTTTTCTGTTTCTTAAAGCATTATAGTTTCCTCTTGTTTGTAGTGTGATCAATGTTTGTGTAAGCAGTAGATGTGTTAGGGAAGTAACACGTAACATTTTAATTATATTTTGCTGAAATGACTCGAAAAAAGATTCGTTCATTTTGCTGAACGAGACTCAAAGGTCCGAGTCGGTAAAATGATCCGAACTTCCCATCACTACTATGAATCACGTGTAAGTTCATTGTCTGTTTACTGAGTATGGCAAAAAAACTCCATCTTATTTTGTCCTACAACTTGAGAGGAGGACATCGTTGTACCTTTTTTGTTTGTAAACAGCGTTTACAAACTTACTTGTACTTTCTTAGTCTTTGCGCATTCACTTTGTAAACACTGGGTCTGTAGTTCCGCGTGACCTTTCGACATAATTCAATAGTACGTAGCATCAAGGACGCGCATCCCAGAGCCTGTGCTACACAAGCTTTTGTGCTTAAAAAGTATAAAAAAATTATTTTCCTTCTTCCTCGGCTGGGATCGTTTAGAGCCCTTTGAAGCTGCATTTAAACTACATTTGGGAAGTTCAAAATCAGGGCATCAGTGAAGTCCATTATATGGAGAAAAATCCTGAAATGCTTTCCTCAAAAACCTGTGAGTAAATGCAGTTGTCAATCCTAAAAACATACAGTGTGAACATAGCCTACAGTGAAACGGTTAGAGTTCAGATATCACTAGACACCTTTTTATCATATTCTGATAATAGAAAAAAATAATGATAAAAAGAAAATATGTTCTTTTTTTTTAGTTTTTTTGTGAAAGCATGCTTTATGGCTTAAATGCACTACAGTGTTTTCACACCAGTAACTTTGAAATCTTTCAGGTGCTTTTAAACTTCTACCAGTGTTTAATATTGATTCTTCTCAGTTATAGAGATTAATAATTAACAAGAGGCATCCCATTTAGGAAGGTGACGGTGGGTATTTGAGTCAGTACAACATCCGTTCACTCAGTATACAAGTCATAACAACGTCTTGTAAAACTGAAACATGCCGGGGAATTTAGTCTCTCGCAAGCAAGTCTTGATTATTGCATAACTCTGGTATGTTAGCAAAGTTTGGGATTTTCTGTGGCGTAATGGATGTCTCATCAAAAGTTAAATGAGTTTGGTCTCGTTTGTGTGAATAAATAGTGGAGGACAGGCATGGGATTAACAGGATTACTGAAGATAAACAGGATGGGGTAAATTCACCCAAACTGGGCTGCTCACATGACAGGACTTACATTTAACCAGAGATCTTGTGACTTGGGCCATTGATGGGTAGCTAGTGCTGCTCAGATAGGCATACTGGGTGTGTCCTGTATAGTAGACGTCCCAACGACTTTTGTAATCTCAGATCAGACCTGCAAATCATTTGTGTATATGAAAAAAGGCAGGTGTTGATTTCCAAGCATATACCATATGTATAGTCATAGGCTTTGAGGTCTACAGTATGTTAGTAATTTAATATATATTTTATATTTAACATATATAATATATATAATTTATACTTAAATACTATACAAGTTTTTGTTAATATTTTTAAGTTAACTTAAATATTTATATTTTCAGTTTCATTTTAATTTAATTTTTAGTAATTTTGTTACATGCTTCTGTCATCTTTATTTGTTTGATTAATAATAAATAATAATTATAAATAAATTATTATTATTCATTAACTGAACTAATTAATATTTATTTAGATTTTATTTCAGCTTCATTTTAATGAAAAAAAAAATTATAGTTTAGCTTTAGTTATTAATGATAATTCTGGTCTGCTACAGCTGAAATTAATGAAAACTGAGGAACATGCCTAAAAGTTTACCCCAAAATTATTTATTTTATTTTATTAAATAATAAAAATGAAATAAAAACAAAACATATTTTGGACCAATAATATATTTTTTTAACTATTTTCATGTAAATTACTGTAAATCTTCCCCAATTCTTACTGTACTATGAATACTTTAATATAAAATATAAAATATAATTCTTATTAGTATGCAAAAATATAGTATTACTTAATGTTTTATGTTATTATTTAAATGCATAAAAGTACTTAGTGTTTAGTACTTAGTGTGTTAGCATTTATTGTATTGCCTTCAATTTGTGCCGATTAAAATAAGATAATTTTATTTTTATTTTTTTTTGCTTGGCAATAGAGGATTGCATCAAAATAAGAATCACAACTGAGAATTATGAAGGAGGAACCTAAAACGCAAAACACCGGCATAACTGGGGAGAAAACTGTGCTTCATTTTCATGAATATAATGTCATAATTCAAAAGTCTTAATGGTCCCAAAATAGACTTAGCTTGAAGAAAAAGTGACACTTTGAAATGAACCCACTACGCATATTGAAGAAAAAAGTTACTTGCATACAAGAGGGTTTTCCTGTAAAGGCCCCATCATCAAAGGGCCAAACAACCACAGACAGCTGTTTCACTTTCAGCTTAAGTTTACAGCATGTGACTCTATTTGCAGTTTGTGACCAAGTGTTGCATATACGGTCCAAACAAGAGACTTTTTGTAATCTGTTGGTCAGATTGAGTAATGCAAGTATGACGGTAAAAGACAGGAGCAAGAAAATTCTTTGTCCCAGTTGGAATGCATGCAAACCTCATTTAAATGTAGTTTAAGTTATTTCAACACCTCTTACATCAACCCACCATTTTCACTGACAACATAAACAAAAGACTTCCTTCTTTCCATTTGATTTGATTTGTGAATGACTTTGTACGTCCTGATTCACTTCCTCGTCAAGGGGCTGGTCAGGAGTTATGCAGATCATTCGATTGGGGAAGTCAAGTGATGCAGTTTTGCTTTTCTTATTCACCATTTTGGCTGCTTACACAGCACAAAATTACCACAGTATTCCCAGCAGGGATGTGATGCCTTCATCCCAGCAACCAATGCGTGGAACAAGCCGTCAGCGGAAAAGCAGGACAGTGTGAGAATGTTTAGATCTTTCCCCTGGGATTAATCAGACTGGTATCAGTCCTTGAGGTGATCTCATTGTCTGTACTGACTCCACAGACTGTACACACTTTATACATCAGCAGAATTCACAGTGTGAGATACGGAAGTCCCACCCTCTACAAGTATGTCATCAGAAATGACTGTGCGATTGTTATAATGGGACACTGTACACCAAAATCTGTCTTTTAGAAAACTAAACAAGTCAGATAACTTTGTAGGTCAAAGTTGTTAAAGGAACAGTTCATCTGTAAAATGAACGTCACCTTTATTTGCTACCCATCATGTCAAAACAAACCCGCCTGTCTTCTGTGGAAAGTGAATTTCGTAAGAATGTTCTGCCCACTTATTTCCGAATACAATAAAAGATATTTTCATATATGGAAAAAGTGAGTAGTATATTCCTACAAAGGTATCCAGGCTTGGATAGATTAAATTATTGATTAAAATAAATGTGTGATTTTTTTCTATATTTAAAAGAGTGACTATGATATTTACAAGAAAGTGAAACAGATTTGGGCTGATTATATTACTGAGTATTATAGAAGTGTGAAATTCTATTATATGGAAAAGAGTGACTAAGAAAAGTCATACAGGTTTGGACTGATTGTATTATTATTATTATTATTATTATTATTATTAAAATGTAAAATTTTACTGTATGGAAAACATTGACTCTTACGGAAAAAATGTCATACAAGTATGGACCTATTATATTACTGAATATAGTAAAAGAGTCAAATTTTACGATATGGAAAAGATTGATTCTTATGAAAAAAAGTCATACAGGTATGGACCAATTACATATATGTATATAGTAAAAGTGTAAAATTTTACAATATAGAAAAGATTGACTTTATTAAAAAAAAGTCAGATATGCACCAATTATATTGTTTAATATAGTAAAATTCTGAAATTTTATGGTATGGAAAAGATTAACTCCTATGAAAAAAGTTATGCAGGTATGGACCAATTATTGAATGTAGTAAACATGTAAAAATTTACAATATGGTAAAGATTGACTCTTATGAAAGAAAGTCATACAGATATGGACCAATTATATTAATAAATATAGTAAAAGTGTGAAATTTTACTATATGGAAAACATTGACTCTTACAGAAAAAATGTCATACAGATATGCACCAATTATATTGTTCAATATAATAAAATTGCAAAATTTTATGATAGGGAAAAAAGCCATACAGGTATGGACCAATTATTGAATATAGTAAACATGTAAAAATTAATGGTATGGTAAAGACTGACTCTTATAAAAGAAAGTCATACAGATATGGACCAATTATATTAATTAATATAGTAAAAGTGTGAAATGTTACTATATGGAAAACTTTGACTCTTACTGAAAAAAAATGCCATATAGATATGCACCAATTATATTGTTTAATATAATAAAATTTCAAATTTTATGATATGGAAAAAAAGTCATACAGGTATGGACCAATTATTGAATATAGTAAAACTGTAAAAAAAAAAAAAAAAGTCATACAGGTATGGACTGATTATATTATTGAATATATTAAAAGTTTAAAATTTTACAATATAGAAAAGATTAACTTTTATGAAAGTCATACAGGTATAGACCGATTATATTATGAATATAGTAAAAGTGTAAAATTTTTATATTCAGAAAAACATTGACTCTCACGCAAGGAAGTCGTACAGGTATGGACTGATTAATGAATATAGTAATCGTGTAAAAATTTTTACGATATGGTAAAGATTGACTCTAATGAAAGGAAGTCATACAGATATGGACCAATTATATTATGGAATACAGTAAAAGTGTAAAATTTTAATATACTGAAAAACATTGACTCTTGCTCAAGAAAGTCATACAGGTATGGACTGATTATATTATTAAATATATTAGAAATTGTGAAATTTAACTATATGGACTTCTAAAGAAAAAATCATACAGGTATGAACTGATTATATTACTGAATATAGTAAAAGTGTGACATTTTGCTATACAAAAAAACATTGACTCTGAGAAAAAACATTGAGAACACTGAGTCATATAGGTATGGACTGATTATATTATTATTATTTAATAATCTAAATCTATAATAATTCTATAATATTATTATACAATTATTATTCTAGAAAAGAGTGACTAGAATATTCTTTAGAAAGACTGTCATACAGGTTTAGATTAATGTGTGGGTGAATGATGACATACTGTTCATTTTATGATCTATTCCTTTAAGTAAAACAAATCAGTTCCGCTAGTGCACCTATAGTCAGTGACAGAACGAAAGAGCAGATAAGAATCTCACTTCCCTTTAACTTGCTGATACAAAGACCATTTCATAAGTCATTTAGCATTTGAGCGCTGATTCATTTCAGTGAAAAATTTTAACACTTGGAAGCCTGGAAGTGCATGAACAAACATTATCTCTGTTGGTTTTGGTCATCTGCTCCGCACCATCATGGCTCATTCTGATTAAATATGTTGTCACTAATGCGTTAGGAAAGATTACAAGCACAATAACAATGTTGTCAGAGGCGGGGGAGTATTCAGTTTTGTGACTGAGGCTTTGTTTAGAGTGTGGGTGGCCCCGTTTGCTTCGGCCTCCCAAGAAATCTTGTGCACTTCATGCGGAATGAGCGCAAGCGGTCAGAAGTAGTATCCCAGTTGAATAAATATCGAACTCAAATGACCAAATGTGGGCCTATTTATTTTCAGAGTTTGCTGTTTAAGCCAAACAAAAGTCGGATTGAGGGCTGTGAACGACAACACAATGAGGGGAATTTCAAACTTCTTAATTTTGCATGTATTTTCATGAACATGTAAATGCTTGTATGCTAGAGTCTAACTCAGTTACATTCAAATTCTAAAATCATCATAATTTTAGTAATATCATTTGAGTACAAAAAACAATACATTACAGCAAAGTAGCATGCATTAAGGCATTTTCAACTGTACAATAAAAATCTTCCCACCGTGCCAACTAACCCCGCTAAAAAAGTTAATAGCCACAAAAGGTCAATGTGCATCTAGTGAGCAGTATTTTTTTATGTTTGATTGCTCTTTTGTAGAAAGTGACTTTAAATAATATCCACATTCTGAGAAATTAATATAAGCCTATTTGATTTCTGGTTCATGAAAACACAACTGAAAAAGAAAACATTAAGATGACATTAAAAGTATGCCCATCCTCCTTCAAAAATTAACTTTTATTCAGGTGAACTGGTTATATTTTATGAAAGCTTGTGAACCACAGGACAGATGGCTCATCTTCTGCAACAAAGAAGCCTTACAGAACGAATGTGTACAGAAAATGACAGTATGACATAAACTGCATCCACTATGGCAGGCCATTTTAATATTGTCTTTAAATTAAATTAATGAATTACCTTTTTTAATTTTTTTATTCCATGGCGAAAACAGACTTCAGTACTTGTCAATATAATGATAATGAGTAGTAACAAAGAAGTAAGCACAAAGAAGCTAACTTAAGTGTTTTAGTGCCATATTAAAAATAAAAAGTCGAAATTACAAGATTAAAGCTGAATATTTCAAGAATAAAGTCAAAATTACAAGAATAAATTCAAAATTACGTAAATGAAGTCGATATATTTCAACAATAAAGTCAAAATGATGAGAATAAATTTGAAATGTTGTGAGAATAAAGTCAAAATTACGAGAATAAAGTCGAAGTGTTACGAGAATAAAGTCAAAATATTTTTAAAATAAAGTCAAAATTAGGAGAATTAATGCGTAGCAATTACGAGATTAATAATATTCATAGTCATAATTATATAGTTATATAATTATATTTATAGTTATAATATTTTGAGTATAAAAAGTAGTAAGAGCACAAAGCTTATTGCTATTGGGTGGTTGGCGCACTACAAATAATAAATGCAATTCTTTATTCTCTTGTAATTTCGACTTTATTCTCAAAATATTTTTACTTTATTCTCTAATTATTTAGACTTTATTCTCGAATCATTTGACTTTATTCTTGAATCATTTTGACTTTATTCTCGAAACATTTTAAATTCATTTGTCATTTCGACTTTATTCTCTAATCATTTTGAATTCATTCTCGAATAATTTTGACTTTATTCTTGAAACATTTTAAATTCATTTGTCATTTCGACTTTATTCTCTAATCATTTTGAATTTATTCTTGAATCATTTTGACTTTATTCTTGAAACATTTCGACATTATTCTCATAATTTTGACCTTATTCTCGAGTCATTTCAACTTTATTCTTTAATCATTTCGAGTTTATTCTTGAATCATTTCGACTTTATTCTCATTTCAACTTTATTATTGAAACATTTCGACATTATTCTCGTAATTTTGACTTTGTTCTCAAAACATTTTGACTTTATTATCATAATTTCTACCTTATTCTCGAGTCATTTTGACTTTATTCTCAAATCATTTCAACTTTATTCTCAAAACATTTTGACTTTATTGTCATAATTTCAACATTATTTTCAAAACATTTAGATTTTATTCTCGTAATTTCAACTTCATCTCGAAACATTTTGACTTTATTCTTGTAATTTCAACTTTATTCTCAAATCATTTTGACTTTATTCTCAAATTATTTTGACTTTTCATTCTCTTAATTTCAATTTTATCTCAAAGCATTTTCACTTTATTCTCGAAACATTTTAGTTTTAATTCTTGAATCATTTCGACTTTATTCTCAAAACATTTCAATTTAATTCTCATAATTTTGACTTTATTCTCGAAACATTTCTACTTTATTCTCGTAATTTTGATTTTATTCTTAAATCATTTAGACTTTATTCTCGTAATTTCAACTTTATCTCAAAACATTTTGACTTTATTTTCGAAACATTTTAGTTTTAAGTCTTGAATAATTTCGACTTTATTATCGAATCAATTTTGACTTTATTCTTGAATCATTTCGACTTTATTCTCGAATCATTTCGACTTTATTCTTGAATCATTGCGACTTTATTCTTGAATCATTTCGACTTTATTCTCGAATCATTTCGATTTTATTCTCGAATCATTTCGACTTTATTCTCAAATCATTTAGACTTTATTCTCGAATCGTTTCGACTTTATTCTCAAATCATTTTGACTTTATTCTCAAATCATTTCGACTTTATTCTCAAATCATTTCGACTTTATTCTCGAATCATTTCGACTTTATTCTCGAATCATTTCGATTTTATTCTCGAATCATTCCGACTTTATTCTCAAATCATTTCGACTTTATTCTCAAATCATTTCGACTTTATTCTCGAATCATTTCGAATTTATTCTTTAAACATTTCGACTTTCTTCTCGAATCATTTCGATTTTATTCTCAAATCATTTCAACTTTATTTTCAAAACATTTAGATTTTATTCTCGTAATTTCAACTTTATCTCGAAATATTTTGACTATATTCTCGAATCATTTTTACTTTATTCTTGAAACATTTTAGTTTTAATTCTTGAATCATTTAGACTTTATTCTGGAATCATTTCGACTTTATTCTCAAATCATTTCGACTTTATTCTTGAATCATTTCGACTTTATTCTCGAATCATTTCGATTTTATTCTCGAATCATTCCGACTTTATTCTCAAATCATTTAGACTTTATTCTCGAATCGTTTCGACTTTATTCTCAAATCATTTTGACTTTATTCTCAAATCATTTCGACTTTATTCTCAAATCATTTCGACTTTATTCTCAAATCATTTCGACTTTAATCTCAAATCATTTCGACTTTATTCTTTAAACATTTCGACTTTCTTCTTGAATCATTTCGACTTTATTCTCAAATCAATTTATTCTCGAAACAATTTGATTTAATTCTCATAATTTTGAGTTTATTTTCAAAAGTTTTCACTTTATTCTCTATAACTTTGACTTTATTCTCAAAATACTTAGACTTTATTCTAAAAATATTACAACTTTAATCTCGAAAGTTAAATTTTTATTTTTTAACGTCATAGCTATATACTTCCTGGTGTGAAAATGTATACCATCTTTAATTGATCCGCATACTAGTTCTCAAAACCAAGTATTTGCAACTTAAAACCGATGCGAGATTTCAGACATAAATGATAAAACGGTTTGCCACATGCCCTCTTTCTTTTCACCATTTTGCTGAGAGAAGGGAAGTGCGCGCTCCCTATCAAACAGAGACGCGCATCCGTTCGCCTCCCCATTGACGTCACTCCGGTATCACATGAACGAGCCGGGACCAATCCACACGCAGCCCTATCGAAGCACTCGGTTCCTCCACCGAGATAGGGAGGAAAAAAAAAAGACAGAAAAGGGAACCATGACTCCGAGCATCTGAAGAACAAATAAAATTGAACACAGTGTGGATCTTATACCTGGTTACTGTTTCGCATTCGTAGCGGAAGACTGGAATAATATGCAGCGGAGAGAGACGGAATGGATACGGCAATGGCTCGAACATATTGAATAGCTCACGACGCGAAAAGGAAAGACATTATACTTCATCGAACCTTCCTCATCTTGACGGGCTTTTTTAATGGCTTCAATCCTCGCCGCCACCGACCCTTGCGTTTCTCTTCAGGTCGAATCGCGGTGGATCGTGTGAGCCTCTATATGCCAAACACTGGAACGACCATTATTCGGCCTCGAAATCTAAAGACAGCCACCTGATCTGATTCAACGCCGTCGATTTTCGCTGAGGGGAATCATGGATTTTAACGGGAGCGGTGGGGGAAACGAGCTGCACAACAATCAGTTTTATCCGTCCGAAGAAAGTAAGCCTCTGCTGGGGGAAATGTCCGCGCAGCAGCCGCCGCCGCCAGAGGGGAATAATAATCACAAAGCGGGGCCCTGCAGCAAGAGGAGCCTTCTACACAGCAGCAGCGGCATGAGATACAAACTGCTCCAGGAGGGGGACATCCAGGTGTGCGTGGTCAAGCACCCGCGGACCTTCCTCAGTAAGCTCCTCACCTCCAAATATTTACGGAGGTGGGAGCCTCACCACCTCACCTTGACGGACAGCAGCCTGGTGTCTGCCACGGTAAGAACCGCTCTGCAGGGGTCGCTTTGACGTGCGCCTCTTGAATAGCCATATTTGAAACTGTGTATCATTTTGTGCTCAATATTCAGTATGCATTGTGTTCAGTTATGTGGGGAGCGCAACAAATATCTCACGTGTAATGGCAATTTAAACGCGAGCAAAAGCAAAATACTACGTTTGTTTAGCAGTACGGTCATATGAAAATCCTGAATAATCCTAATAATGGATTGTTTGGCGTTCCTATATTTAGGAATGTAAGAACTCTTTCAAAAAATAAAAATAGAACGTTCATAAAACGTTTTTATTTATGAGTGACATTCACCATTCGTTAACAAATAAGTCTTGGTATCCAGCAAAAACAACAGTGTTTTTAAAACTTAGGCAACGTTTGACTTGAAAACGAAACATCTTCGAAAAATGCATCATTTTGAGCGGATGTATTTCGAAATTGCTCTGAAAACACACCGTGACGTCATAATAATAACAACTTAACAGCTTCCTCTCCATTATTTTCCTTTTTCCGGGTTTATTTTGAGATGGGGTCGTTCTGTGAAATTGGTGCCTGTTTTATTTTGACAAAAACTAAATGTTTTAAAGAAAAAGATTGTGTTTAAGGGTGACAGAACTGCATTGCACCATCACAAACTAAATCCCCAAGTTTTTATAGATGTGTAGACATAGACCGTACGGATATAACTGTTGGTCAGTTCATTTAACCAAAAAAAGTCATTATAGTGTGTTATAGAAAGGGAATTGAATCATATTGCTTTTATAAATATTGAGTTTTCCATAAATTAGTGTATATAGTCATATAAACAGATTAGTTCACACAACCATAGGATGATGATGTTGTTTGTTTATTGCAGGAATGTGAACTGGGGAGTTTTGATGGTGACATGGTGTAACTTTTGAACACTTCAAATGCTTTTTATTAATTAGCCTATGTCAATCAAAATCTAAAAACATTATATTTACATTTCCATCTAAAGGCGTATTGGCTAATTTGAATGAGAAGGTTTTGGCTATGAAAACAAGCCATGAAAGCTTGTGTCAACTATTCTTTGTTAAAGCCATTGTTTACATACGTCCATAAGATACACACAAGCACTCTACCATGGAATTAGCCTGTTGTAAATATCTATATCATTTTAATATTTCATAACTTTGTTAATGAGTTGTCATTGCATCATAAATGCAAGTAGATGTTAAGGGTTTTCAACTCAGGGACTCCCAGCGAATGACTTTCTTTGGGAGTATTAACATTATTAAATTGAATGTTGAAATGTTAAAGGGTTTGGACCTACTAATTTCTGTATGCAGTGCCTTGAAGGTGTTTTTAGGTTAGCAGAGTTATTAAAATAATATGTGATTCTTTTGTAGGTGCGTGAGCTGTTCGTATTCGTCAGGATACCTCAATACGGATGTGTCAGAATTGAATTGTTTTTATTGGAGATGACGTGTTGAATCACATTTTGTCCACGTGTCCTGTTGTCTTGTTGTTTTCGTTGCTGATGTGCATTCGGGTTGTAAGCCTCATCTGATGCTCAGACATTCGAAAACATCACCGCATACATCTTAATTGCTGCTCAAGAGGCTTATCTATGGAAAAGTAGTGTCACGGTCACAAGGGATTCACCCACCTGGGAAATTTCTGGGAATCCGCTCAATGGCGGTTATTTTTTAAAAGCCAAAACATGAAACTGCACAGGCAGTGGCCTGTTATTCATCGACGTTTGGTTTGCATGTGGAGAGTACAGTCATATTTTACCCTCTGTCTGTTTTGGATGAGTAAATCATATCTGTGGTGTGCCCGTGGAGTCTTGTAGAGTCTCCTAGTTCAGGACATCCTCACAGGATGCCATCATCAAATGGCTGATTAAATTAAAGGTTTAAATTTTACAGCTATATTTCATCGTTCTGATATGATCGAATTAGCCGTTGACTTCTTCCTGAAATGAATGCTTCAGAATGAATTAGATTGCTTGTTTAACAACGGTCTGACTGTCGGATGAAGCTCAGCCGCTGACACTGAGAGGCCCTCGGGATTTCGGAGGCTAGCCGAGATTAACCCAAACCAAACACAGACCGTATGTTTATGTTCGCAACTACATGCGGAGGTTTTTGTCATTGAAAGTGTAAAAAAGTTAGGACACTTGTAGTGCTTTGACAGTCCTGTCACTCAGTATTGGTTTTCTCCTACAGTCGCAAGGTCTCTAATAGATGTTTAGCTAGTGACCCGTGTTCAGTTGACCGTAGCTAATGGAGGTAGTTGTCTGTGGCTAATGGTCTCTTTTGGCAAAGACTAGCCTGTTTGTGATTCTACTGTGCATTGAAGCATTGTGCTTCAGAAAGAGGTCAGTATATCAACAGAAAGCCCTTATTGTTAATGTTAAGTGTATAAATTGTTCAATTTGGATGCTTCGGTTTCCTCACCTGGTGTTTTGCCCAGCACAAACCTTCCTAGGGTGTCATTTGGCTTGAAATTACATTATCTCGCTCACATGTTCTTAAAATATTTGACCTTGTTTGCTTTGTAGATGTACCACATGACGTCTGTCCGACGATAAATGCCTCCTTCTCCCAGAAGATTCCACAATTTTTCTTGAGAACTCGTGTGATAAGTGAAGACAAAACATTTGGCATTTTGATAGCGCATTTTCGATAAGTGTAGTCAGCTCTGTGGAAAATGATCTCACTAGAAGATATGAAAGATGTGACTCACCACCATCTCTAAGCTCTCAGAGTCTAAATCATATTTGCGTAACAGTGAGCTATTATAAATGCTTCCTGTCACTCTTTCGTTAAAAAGACATCAAAAGCCCTACCTCTAAAGGCACATTTATGGCAATGCCCTCAAGCGCACCATTTTGTTTGTGTTGCACGCTGTAGTTGCTGTTCGAGTCAGGTCCTGTTAATTAGATAAAGCACCAGATGAGACAACAGCCCGTATAGATCATAACATGTCTTTTGTATAAACATCGCACAGAAAGGTGAGAGCTGCACGACTGTTTGTAGGTGGCATGTTTTGCTATTTTGTGATTGGGTTAGATGCTGAACACCTGAGTGCGTGTGAGATGATATTCCGGTTGTGAGGACAAACGCAACTCCGTACAGTACGGGTTGGCGGTCTGAAGAGTCATCGCTTTTTGAGCAGCGCTGATGACTAAAGCTGAACAAGTCTGGTTGTGATGAGTTCAGCTAAATATGACCAGGTCAAGGGAACAAAAAAACAGGTTACACTTATAACAGACCATTTTAACAGTACTGTTGGGCTTTCTGCTGTAAACAAACAGGCCTATGGTGATGACTGGGCACATAAACTATTGTGGCTCCCTGAGATCCCCTCGGCTAGCATCCAAATATGCTCTGTAATTGAGATGTAGGAGCTGGCTTTGTTTTTGTAGCACAGAAAAGCCATTAGGAGGACATTTTCAAACACTGGCAGGGTTTCAGATTAATTGCTTTGCATGTACTGGGTTGTTTGTGTCTTGATATTGTAGCGATTTTTCATTATTGTTGCTGTAAGCATGAATAAATGGATGCAACTATATTGCATGTCATAGAGATGACTTAAAACCAAGTGTTAAAGGAATGCATATTCAAGCAGAACACATGGCGGAGCCATGATGAAATATTTCAGAAATATTTTCACTTAAAAGTGCCAGATGAAATGTATAAGGCTTTGTCTGGGGCCATCCACATGATCAGCTTCGGGGCGTCTTGGAATGGGATTCCCAACATTTTTGACTCTGTTTTTAGCTTGCAGTGTTGGATGAACAACTTTGATGAGTTTGCTTAATGTACACTAGGGCTGCACAATTAATAACATTTCTATTCATGATTACAATTACAGATGCCACAATTATGTAATTGTTCAAAGGCACAATTACAAAAAGAATCCACTTACATTATTCTGCTTTCTTAAGATGTGTGTGTGTGTGTGTGTGTGTGTGTGTGTGTGTGTGTGTGTGTGTGTGAAAGAGAGAGAGAGAGAGAGAGAAAGAGAAAGGGGGTGCATTTTTCCTACAGGTTATCTTAGTGTTTTTTTCTCATTGTTTTAATTTTTACATTTTTACTTTTTATATATAGAAACTATAAATAAGAAACTATAAATAAAGTGTGGCATGCAGTTGCTTCAAACTATGGTATAAAGCTGTTTAAAACATCGTTCAATGTAAATTGTGATAATCGTAATTAATAATTACGATTACAGTTTCAAGGGAATAATCGACAATTGTGATTTTTGTCATAATCGTACAGCCCTAATGTACACTATCATTCATAAGTTTAATGTTTTTGAAATGAGTCTATTATGCTCAGCAAGGCTGCATTTATATGATCAGAAATACAGTAAAATTTTATATTGTGAAATGTTAAATTACAGTTAGAAAAATCTGTTTATTTTAGTTAGGACTGTCAAACGATTAATCGCGATTAATCGCATACAAAATGAAACGTGTGTACTTTGTGCAATAATTATGTATTTATAAATATATTAATGTATATATTTAAGAGAAATATGTTATTTATGTACCATATATATATATATATATATATATATATGTGTGTGTGTGTGTGTGTGTGTGTGTGTGTATATATATATATATATATATACACTAATTAAAAATATAATAAATGCATATGCTTGTAAATATTTCTTGAATATATATACATTAATGTGTTTGTATTTATATGTACATAATAATTACACACAGCACACACACATGTATTAGGCAAACTAAAAATTAGGCAAAATTTTATTTTGTATGCGATTAATTGTGATTAATCAGTAATGAAAGAGTTAAGCTGCTAAAAGTGTTTGTTAAAAATCATTAAATATATTTAGAATATATTGCATCTTTATAAATGATTTAATGTGTCCTTGCTGAATAAATGTATTCATTTCTTTAAATAATAATATTCTATTTTCTATTTTTGTTTGACCCTGATCTGTTTTACTGCAGTTGAAAACATTTCAAAATGCAGATTTTAACTCCATCGCATATAGGTGGAGATCCAGACACCCTTCGAGTAAACAGTGGGTTTGGCTGTAACTCATGTTGCATGTAATTAAAATGACAGATGTATCATATGATATCAGTTGTGCCGATTATGCGTGAGCTTTTTAATGTGCTCGGGCTGCTGGCTGAGGTTTTGAAACAGAACTGACGTTGCCACATCCGTAATGTTAGACACTCGCGGCCAAATTTCCTTTTGTCGCATGAACCTTCTCAGATCATCAAATTTGTGGTTAGGCTGACGCATGAATGGATGGCGGTAGCCTGAAATTCGGCCTATTCAGCCCCCTGAAAAAAAACTAGTTCTAGTCCCTAGATAGCCGTCTGGCTGATTTACGAGCACACGAAGAATAGCCACATCATCTGAAGGCTGCTAGCTCTGCCATCTCTGATTTGACAGTATATTCCACATTAACTTTATTTTGGCTGTGGTAAACTTGCATGCAATAGTCATTTGCATCATAATGAGTTTCTTTGGACTAGATTTCACAAGAAATGTGTTTTTGTTTTTGACTCTACGCAAGTCCAAGCACTACATGTGCAGACCACGTATCTGGGCGCAAGTGTGTGTGTTGGATTCGCATGACTTGCTGCCGTTCATGTATGTGTGTATATTTGCAGATATATGGTGTTAATTGAAGCCAGCTGTCTTTGGGAATTTAGTGTTTTGCATAGAGCCCATAGGCATGCAGTCGTACCTGTCTGTACAGTAACTGAGCTTCTCTGTTGCTTCTGGTGTTTTTAGATGCTCAGAAACTAGATCACAAGTGAACTCTGGTGTACAGTTGGCTTTACTGGTTGGAGACTTTTGGGGTTTTTTTTCTTTCCTGGCTTGCATTGGCTTCCTCCTCCTGGCCTGCTATGGTTTGCTGTTAATATATCATAGGTGAAGAGTTTAACTGGAAGAAGCCATGTTTACTTTGGGAGAGAGCGCGTTGTCTCAGTTTTTACATGCCCATGTTGTAAATTTTTGCTCCATTTACACAACATTTGCATGGGCTTGAACAGTTAGGCAAAAGTATGTGTGTAAGATTTTATGGCTTGGATATTGTCCATCCAGGTTTTTCTTTCTTTTGTTTGTAGCAAGATATAAATAAATGGCAACATTTTACAATAAGGCAATCATTAGTTAACATTAGTTAACATGAACTGAGAATGAACAATACTCCTACAGCATTTATTAATCTTAGTTAATGTTAATTTCAGCATTTACTAATGTGTTATTAAAATCACAAGTTGTGTTTGTTAATATTAGTTAATGCACTGTGAATTAACATTAACTAACAATATTTTTATTAACTAACATTAACAAAGGTTATAAAAAATAGGTAACACTTACAATAAGGTTTGTTAGTTAAGAATGAACAATACATAGTTAATTTTAGCATTTAATGATGCATTATTAAAATCACAAGTTGTGTTTATTAACATTAGTTAATGCACTGTGAACTAACAATGAACAACTGTATTTTTAACTAACATTAACAAAATTGATAAACAGTGTAATAAATGTATTGTTCATTGTTTGTACGTTATTTCATACTAGTGCTGTCAAACGATTAATCACATCCAAAATAAGTTTTTTGTTTACATAATATATGCACTGGGTATATTTATGTATATATAAATACACATACAGTAGATATTTAGAAAATATTTACATGTATTTATATGTATAAATTTATATAAATATATTTTATATTATATATTTAATATGTAACATTTTTTTCCTAAATATATACATGCATGTGTGTGTGTGTGCGTGTATGTATGTATATATATATATACACACACACACACACATAATAAATATACACAGTACATACACACATATAATATAAACAAAAACTTTTATTTGGGATGCGATTAATCGCAATTAATCGTTTAACTAATGTTAACAAATGACACTTTACTGTAAAGTGTTACCAAAAATTTTAATAAATGTATTGTTCATTGTTCGTTCAAGTTTATACATTAATGGAATCTTGTTGTAAAGTGTTAACAAAAATAACTAAATAAATTAAAATAAAATAAAAACTTTATTAAAGCAAGGATGCCAAACTGATCAAAAGTGACAGAAAATACTTTGATAAAACTTCTATTGTAAATAAACGTTCTGTTCATCAGAGGATCCTGAAAAAATGTAAATTCAACATAATTGTTTTTAACATTGATAATACGAAATAGTTCTTGAGCATCAAATCAGCATGTGTGTGTGACACTGCAATAGAAAAGCATTATTTTAAATTGTAAAAATGTTTTACAGTATTACGTTTTTTTTATTCTGTTTTTGGTCAATATAATTACAACACTGGTAATCATAAAAGTCCTTATTCAAAAACATGAAAAAAAAAATCATTTGAACGGAAGTGTATTTTTTTTTTTTTTTAAATATTGTGTAAAATAAGTATAACATTTTTTTAGTGTCTGCAAAATTTCATATTTGCTGTGATTAAAATAATATAATTTTATTAATAAAATAAAATTAGACAAATTTTGCCGCAATTGCAATCATAACAAAGCATGCCATGTCATACTGTACTGCTTAAATATACATTAGTGGTCTACCATTAGTGGTTTTTAACTGTCTGATGTTAATATCAGTAACTGCAGAGTGAAATGGCAGATGTCCAAATATACATGTGATAGGCTAATGCATTTTAATTTGAGACCTCAAGATGAGGTGTTTTAAAACTATATTGAATATCGACTTTAGAAATACTTTATTTGGTCCCGCTTTATATTAGGTGGCCTTAACTACTATGCACTTACATTAAATATAAGTACAATGTACTTATTGTGTTCATATTATATTGCAAAACACTTTTGCTGTTATTTGAGGTGGAAAATGGGTAAGGTTAGGGATGGGTTTGATGGTATTTAAGGGTGGTTGTAAGGGTCAACATTGTAATTCTAAACAAACAGATGTAATTACATGCAGCTATTTTTTTTAAATATAAGTGCAGTGTAAAAGCATGTATGTAATATTGCATTATGCATTAACAAGGAACAATATATTTTGAATCTGTTGTATGTCTATCGCTAATATACATATCTATTTGATATTCACCACTCAGCTCTTTATACATCAAAATGAGAAGCTGCGAAATCTGAGCCTTTACTATGGTTCCTCACGGTTTAGTACTGTAGGTGCAGCGCTAACGGGAACTCTCCGAGATCAGTTTGTCAGTTATAGAGACGCCACCTGAACACACTGATGTTTTTCTCCACATCGTTTTCCATCTGGATCTCCCTGGTAACAAAAAAAAAAAAAAAAAAATATGTCTCTATTTCATCTCTTTGTTTCCATGGCAACATAGCAATGGTGAGAGGAGAGCTATTCAACTCCTCCTTAAGGAAGAATTGCACCATGAAAAACAGGCTGAATGAGACGAAGGAAGAAAGAATCTGAGGGCTTCTTGGAACGGAGAAGTGGAAAGAGGACAGATAGCGAGAGAGAGGAGAGAGAGAGAGAGAGGGAAAAGGACAGCGAGTGACACAAAGATAAGCAGATGGAACGTCAAGCTCGGCGCAAGTTCACATGTCACGTCGTCATACAGGATATTGTAGCTATGACAACCTTTAAAGAGGTTTTTACCATGCTGTATATATATTTAAACCCTAGTGGAGACCTATTTACCCTGATTTTATGAGAGGCAAGAAGACTTCAGCAGTGTTTCTGCCACCTCTACCACGTGTGGCATGTGTTTTAATGTACACAAGCCTGCTTGCAGACTCGTGATTGATTGCTTGAAAAATGAGGTATCATTCAAATGATATTTATCACATGGACTCTTAAAAAGAAAGACAAATGAGCCATCTCGAATCTGCAACAGAGGGGAAGGACCTCTGTTTCAGAACAGCCAGTCTGTCTATCACCTAAGAGTGGGGGATGTAAATAAAAGACAGGCCTGTTTTATTCGGTTATACGGGGACGAGCTGCCTGTTTGTTTGCGCGAGCGAGAGACGCAAAGAGAATGAGTCAAAGAAAGGAACAGCTTGTTTGCTCTGCTGAACTGGGTGGCTGACACAAATACAGGAACTGTGGTTTGGTTTGAGTCTAGAGGGAGAGCAACGCAAATAAAGCAATAGCCTGTTTGTGCAAAGAAGCCGAGGGAGGGCGGCGCTAATAACGGAAGAGCCTGTTGCTGGGCTGCAGAGGAAGGAGGGCGGCTAATAAAGGAACAGCCGCAGTGTGCTATTGTAGAGGGAAGGAGATGGGGAACAGCCTGTTGACATTTGAGGTCATGTGACCACCAACACTTCAGTCAGGAGTAGAACTGAAAAAATGAGCTACAACAGGCTGTGTGACAAATAATCAAAATGAAGAAGCTCCTGCAGCCATTTAAAGATCGGTAAGAAGGGGAACCTTAAATTCACTGTAAATTTGCAGCCCAAATGGAGAACCACATGCAAGAGTTAAACCCTTTCCACAAAGGTGTTATCGATAAGTGTAACTGTAAAGTTTTGAGAGTTGAATAATTCTTAGAATTCAAGTCTAAATTACAACTATAATTAAAGCTGCAAGCAGGGCCTTCACACCCGGGCTCGGAAAACGGCAAACGTGAGCAACATGCATTTAAAGTGGTAAATATAGAAGGAATGTGTCAAAGTCATTTATATGTGCCAAACATCCTGCTGTCAGCTGGTGGCGCAATGACTATAACTGAATATTGACATGTAAGTGTCTTCAAGCCAGGACTTTGATCAAACATATGAAGTCTGGTGCAGATTGAACATGATATGTTTCAGTTAGTGTAAAACGTGACATATCTTGTTGCCAATAGGTGGTGCTATGGTTATAACTGAATATTGGCATTTAGATGTCTTCAGGCCAGGACTTTTACCAAACATGTTAAGTCTAGTGCAGATTGGAAATTGCATGTTTAGGTTGGTGTAAAACAAGTCATTTCCTGTTGTTAGCAGGTGGTGCTATGATTATAACAGAATATTGGCCTTTAGATGTGTTCAGGCCAGGACTCTTATTGAACGTGGACATTGTATGGCTAAGTTACAACAACTGTCTTTTACATAGCGAAACAGCAAAATTTGTCAGGCCGCCATAAACATGCCCTTTAACGAAAACTCAAGATCTTCTCAATTTAACATTGCAAAGGCCTTTAGATTAGACTGACCAAATATAATGCTGATGTCACTAAATCTCTAGGAGGAGTTTGTTAGAACGTAAAATATGCCTCTTCCTGTTGCCAGCAGGTGGCACTATGACTATAAATGAATATGGGCAAGGGCTTGTGTTCAGGACAGGACTCTTATCAAACATGTGAAGTTTGGGGCGTTGTATGTCTGAATTATAACAACTTCCTGTTTCATACCGAAACATCAAAGTTTGTCAGGCCGTCACGAACACACCCTTCAATGAAATCTCAAGATCTTCGCAATTTAACGTCACCAGATTTGGTGTTGATCTGTTTAAATCTCTAGGAGGAGTTTGTTTAAATACCACGCCTGAAAATGGCAAAACGGCACAAAACTTTAGAGAAAATTCAAAATAACAGACGTCCTGTTGGGTTTCGGACTTCGTACCGAGGGACTTTTTTTGTAGGTATTGGTGTGTGACATGTGTCTACCGAATTTCGTACATGTATGTGAAACATAACTCGAGCGGCACTTCATTGAAATTTTACAGGAGGCGCTATCAAGCTTCTGAAACTCATATCAGATGTATATTTTCCCCACTTTTGGCAAAGATTCATTAGTTTTTGAGCATGTTTCAAAATGAGTTTTGGAGAAGAAGAAACTGAGCAATTCCAACAGGGAGAAGAAGAAACTGAGCAATTCCAACAGGGTCCTCACACCTCAGTGCCCGGGTCCTAATGATAACGATACGACACTGGAATCACTTTCAGAAATATGACAGCCAATCAGAATCCACCTGACTTGAAATTCTTTATTAATAATCTACTTCCATTGACAACACCTTATGACAAGATTTCTTCATACTCTCAAGCTAACTTGCTAAAAACCTACTAATGCATCCGTCTATTAGCAGCAAAACTCCAAGTTCAAGCTATTTCATCTTCAACAAGTGTATTTTTTAAAAAAATAGTTAAATTTGTGCAGTTTTGTGTGTTTATAATTAAAGGGATAGTTCACCCAAAAATGAAAATTACTCCTGGATTTACTCACCCTCAAGCCATCCTAGGTGTATTTAGGGCCCGAGCCCTAAAAGGGCGAAGGCCCTATTGTTTTCCTTAGGATTTTTTTTTATTATTCTTATTATTATTTTTTGTCAAGGTTTTGGGGGGTTTTGAGGCCCTTAACATGCTCAAAAACTCTTGAAAATTGGCACACACCTTGGAATCTGCGGCCATTAGGGCCTGACAGAGACTGGTACACGGGCGTGGCAAGGGGACTCTACAGCGCCCCCTGGAATTTGAAGGGTCATATCTCACACAAACTTGCACTTACACAAATGAAACTCAGTACACATATAGAACTCATCAATCTGAACAACTTTCGCTCTCTATGGCATTAGCTAATCCCAACAGGAAGTTGGTTATTCTGGGTTTTGTCCAAAACGCATGCTCTGGAATTTGATATACTAGTCCTAGGTTTTTTACCCAATTGCCACCAAACCTGGTCAATCTGATCTGAAGACATTGGGGATGAAAAATTGTGAGGGGATTTTTGATATCTCGAACGGTTTGGCCGTGGCGAGGTGTTGAAATTATGGCGAGAAATGTGAAACAGGAAATGGCTAATAACTGTTGCACACATTGTCTGATTCTGATGAAACTTCAGCGGTTTGTGTGTTGTATGATGCCGATCAGACAGATGTGACTATTAGGAGTCAAAGTTATAGCGCCACCAACTGGCAACAGGAAGTGTGTCTCTTTTAAAAATGCTTTGATATCACATGGTTATTTTTACCCGATTTGCTTCAAACTTCATCAGAATAATGTCAAAACACGGGCCGATGAGAATCTGTAAAGGGGTCGTTGATACATTAAATACTGTTGTCATGGCAACGTGTCAAACTTTAACATTTGTTTCCTGTGTTTTTGGGGCACTTAATAAAGTTGGATTTTCATGAAACTCAACACACACATCAGTATTAATGACAGTTAGACGCTGGCAAAAGCTCATAAATGGGCGTGGAGGAGGCGCTCTATAGCGCCACCTTTTGTCAAAAGTGGGGGGGTTACTTTAAACTACAGACACCAAACTCGGTATGTATATTGTACTCATCAAGCCGGACAACTTTCTAATTTACACCCATTAGCTGCGACCAACAGGAAGTCTGCTATTTTGATTTGAATGTGGATTTTTGGAAAAATATAGCTGTGAATGAATGAATACTACTCCTACAAAAACCAATGAATTTACACCAAACTTTGTCAACATGAAGTCAACATACTGAAGATGTTAAATTGTGAGTGGATTTGGGATATCTTGAACGGTTGATTTATGGTGATTTATTAAAGTAGCAGTAAAAAAACATGACCGTAATTTTAGAATGCAGCATCCAAACACTTCAAAAATTTTTACATACATAGAACTAGTCAGTCTGAGAAATAAATGCTTACTTCCATCGATATAATATAGTCTACAAAAAATAGAACATTAAAAAACTATTAAACATCTGCTCTCACTCTAACTCTCTCACTCTAACTCTGTGTGGGGGATGGGCTTAAGTCTGTGTATGTGTGTGTGTAAGTGTGACTGGGGGTAGTTGAGTGGCTGTGTGTGTGACAGAGAGAGAGAGTGCATTTAAAATGCATTATCCTAACTCTTCACAACTTTTTACATATGAAAAACAAGTCATTCTTAGGAAATATGTTTATCATGTTTTCAGAGACCGCAGAAACATTTAAAATATCACACTTGTAAACTAGCAGCTGAAGACTGTAATACCAAGGATGAACACAAGATGACCTCATAGGATAAGGAATCTTTTTCAGCTCATTCTCAGTGTATCAGAATGACTGACAAGCACTTTGCTTTCAACACTTTCATTGCTGTAACCCTTCAATCCAAACTGGTACAGGGATACTGTTAATGCATGTGCCCGCTGGGCACCGTTCTTCTGATGGCACCAAGGTTGCGGATGCGCTGGCGGCGAGGGCCCGTCATCGCTGCTTGCAGCTATATTTGGTTTTGTTCTTTCAGATTAATAACATTTGAGTTACATTTAAAAATGAACTGGCTTATCCAAGCTTTACAATGGCTGTGAATGGGTGTTAAGATTTTGAAGTCCAATAAAGTGCATCCATCCATCTTAAAAGTACTCTGCACTTTGCTACAACTATGCGTTCCAGCGGATGGCGTAGGATGTAGGTGAACGCAGAAGCACAGTGGAGAGAGAAAAACAAAACACTGGTCACATATTAGAAGTACAAAATGAGAATTTGTAAAGAAAAATGTTGGAGGTTTTCGATATAAGCCAAGAAGAGACTGGTTTTCCTTTGCTGTAAACTAAAGCAGAAGTTAGAGACTGCGGTATGGATATTTTTCTTACACAAATGCATCGATTTGCTTCAGATAGCGTTTATTGGAGTTGTGCAGAGTACTTTTTATGATGGATGCATGCACTTTTTATTGGACTCGAAAATCTCAACACCCATTCACTGCCATTATAAAGCTGTATCCTGGAAGAGCCAGGATTTGTTTAAATATACCTCCAATTGTATTCATCTGAAAGAAGAAAGTCATATACACCCAAAATGGCTTAAGGGTGAGTAAGCTAATTTTTTTTTTTTTTGATCATTCTGGTCATTTCATAATGTAGACTGCGCATTGTGCCCAGCAGCACAAACCATCTCCGCTTCAGCCTTGTTTGCTACTGACCTTTGAAACTATTTGCGTGAAGCATCGTTATGTGGGTGACATTGGCTCAAAGATATGTACGTCAAGAGTTCAACGCAACTTCGAAGGCGTATCATGACATTCAGAGAGCAATCATCATATTATTCACATTGCAGATTAATAAATAGCTCAACCGCCCTTCCATGACGCTGCAAGGTGGACGCATGTTCGTCCTGTTAAAGCCCAGATTGTTTTCTACAAACGTGAACGTGTCTCTTCCTGTCTCTGTAGCCTACAGGATACATGGAGGCCCCTCTGTCGTACAGCACTATCGAGGACCTACAGCTGTTGTCCTGGGACAACGCCCCCAAATACTGTGTCCAGCTAAGCTTCCCTGGAGGGACAGTCCTCTTGCAGGTACCTCCAGCCCCCTCACGGTTTCACTGCACTCATGTTGAGATTGCGTTCTGACTCATTTTGCGAATGTTTGTGTGCACTTTCAGGCTGCTAACAGCTATCTGCGGGACCAGTGGTTTCACTCGATACAGTGGAAGGTAAGGTCACACATCTAGGAAGGCTAGACTTGCAAAAAGCATCGGATGACATTTTGCATGGTTTTAGTGAGAGTATCGTTTTATAAGTGTACGTATGTGGGTGGTTCTTCAACCACGGGCACTTTGAAGTTCCGAGGGTAGATTTCTATTACAACTGAAATATTTTGTATATGTGACGTTAACTTGAATGAAAGGAGGAATGAAACAGTCATAAGTCATTTTATTTATAGACCGTTTTCTACACTGTTTACTACAGTTGATGTCAGAAGTTTACACCCCCCCTTTTTCAGAATCTGCAAAATGTTAATTATTTTACCAAAATAAGAGTGGTCATATAAAATGCATGTTATTGTTTATTTAGTACTGACTTGAATAAGACATTACACACAAAATATGTTTACATATAGTCCATGAGAGAAAATAATAGTTGAATTTAAAAAAATGACCCTGTTCAAAAATGTACATCCCCTTGACTCTTAATACTGTGTTCTTACATGAATGATCCACAGCTGTTTTTTTTTTGTTTAGTGATAGTTTCAACAATGACTGTATGATTTTGAGATCCATCTTTTC